>NW_027363901.1:0-392188 GCF_046119375.1 Phyllobates terribilis | reverse complement strand
GTGAGGACATTATATTATATGTGGGTCTGTGGGGACATTATATTATATGTGGGTCTGTGAGGACATTATATTATATGTGTGTCTGTGGGGACATTATATTATATTTGGGTCTGTGGGTACATTATATTATATGTGGGTCTGTGGGGACATTATATTATATGTGGGTCTGTGGGGACATTATATTATATGTGGGTCTGTGAGGACATTATATTATATGTGGGTCTGTGGTAATATTATATTATATGTGGGGCTGTGGTGACATTATATTATATGTGGGTCTGTGGGGACATTATATTATATGTGGGTCTGTGGGGACATTATATTATATGTGGGTCTGTGGGGACATTATATTATATGTGGGTCTGTGAGGACATTATATTATATGTGGGTCTGTGGTAATATTATATTATATGTGGGTCTGTGGTGACATTATATTATATGTGGGTCTGTGGGGACATTATATTATATGTGGGTCTGTGGGGACATTATATTATATGTGGGTCTGTGAGGACATTATATTATATGTGGGTCTGTGAGGACATTATATTATATGTGGGTCTGTGAGGACATTATATTATATGTGGGTCTGTGAGGACATTATATTATATTTGGGTCTGTGGGTACATTATATTATATGTGGGTCTGTGAGGACATTATATTATATGTGGGTCTGTGAGGACATTATATTATATGTGGGTCTGTGAGGACATTATATTATATGTGGGTCTGTGGGGACATTATATTATATGTGGGTCTGTGAGAACATTATATTATATGTGGGTCTGTGAGGACATTATATTATATGTGGGTCTGTGGGGACATTATATTATATGTGGGTCTGTGAGGACATTATATTATATGTGTGTCTGTGGGGACATTATATTATATTTGGGTCTGTGGGTACATTATATTATATGTGGGTCTGTGAGGACATTATATTATATGTGGGTCTGTGAGGACATTATATTATATGTGGATCTGTGAAGATATTATATTATATGTGGGTCTGTGAGGACATTATATTATATATGGGTCTTTGAGGATATTATATTATATGTGGGTCTGTGAGGACATTATATTATATGTGGGTCATTGCGGACATTATATTATATGTGGGTCTGTGAGGACATTATATTATATGTGGGTCTGTGGGGACATTATATTATATGTGGGTCTGTGAGGACATTATATTATATGTGGGTCTGTGGGGACATTATATTATATGTGGGTCTGTGGGAACATTATATTATATGTGGGTCTGTGGGGACATTATATTATATGTGGATCTGTGGGGACAATATATTATATGTGGAACTGTGGGACGTTATATTATATGTGGGGCTGTGGGGACATTATATTATATGTGGGACTCTGGGACATTATATTATATGTGGGTCTGTGAGGGCATTATATTATATGTGGGTCTGTGGGGACATTATATTATATGTGGGTCTGTGGGAACATTATATTATATGTGGGTCTGTGGGGACATTATATTATATGTGGATCTGTGGGATCATTACATTATATGTGGGTCTGGCGTAACATTATATTATATGTGGGTCTGTGGTAACATTATATTATATGTGGGTCTGTGGTAACATTATATTATATATGGGTCTATGGGGTCATTACATTATATGTGGGTCTGGGGTAACATTATATTATATGTGGGTCTGTGGGAACATTATATTATATGTGGATCTGTGGGGTCATTACATTATATGCAGGTCTGGGGTAACATTATATTATATGTGGGTCTGTGGGAACATTATATTATATGTGGGTCTGTGGTAACATTATATTATATGTGGGTCTGTGGTAACATTATATTATATATGGGTCTATGGGGTCATTACATTATATGTGGGTCTGGGATAACATTATATTATATGTGGGTCTGTGGGAACATTATATTATATGTGGGTCTGTGTGGTCATTACATTATATGTGGGTCTGGGATAACATTATATTATATGTGGGTCTGTGGTAACATTATATTATATATGGGTCTATGGGGTCATTACATTATATGTGAGTCTGGGATAACATTATATTATATGTGGGTCTGTGGGAACATTTTATTATATGTGGTCTGAGGTAACTAGTGTTGAGCGATACCTTCCGATATCGGGAAATATCGGATCGGATTGGATCGGACCGATACCGAAAAAGTATCGGATATCGCCGATTCCGATACCGGAAACCAATGCAAGTCAATGGGACAGAAATATCGGAATGAAAATAAACCCTTTCTTTCCTTGTAGGTTAATTCTACATGAAGGAAAACAACTAAGAATAATGTAGAATGTATTGGGGGAGGTGGGGGAGACAATAAAGGCATAGAGGTTTAGCCCAATCAAATGGAATAGCAGGAATTAATATTTTTTTTAAGACGTTCTGAGTTACGGAAATATTGACTATGTTAAGTATTTTTATATTTTGTCAGATATTTATGTTTCACTACTTCCATGCTCTTCACCTTCTTTTTTACTTCTCCCACACTTTCTCCTTCATCATCCTCAGCATCTTTTTCATCCACTTCTTCTTCACCTTCTTCATCTTCTTCTTCTTCACCTTCTTCGTATTATTCTTTTTTTTTACATTCTTCATATTCTACTTCTTCATCTTCTTCATATTCTTCTTCTTCATCATATTCTTATTTGTGACAGGCATTCCTGTAGCTGTTATCTATAAAAGGTTGGACATTACACCTTTCGTTCTGCCCGTCACAAAAGATTTACAACAGGATTTGTCCGCGTTCAGTTTGGCCTGCAGCAGCAGGTCTTTTCCAGGGGCACCACGAGGAGGAACGGACTCACCCCCATACACTGCTTAGTCATCTTCTGCTTATAATTTAGATATTATCTTTTGCTCTGATTTTTAGTCTTATGCTTAATGTTCTTCCGCTTTTTGTTCTGCAGCTTCTTGTATTTCTGCTTCTTGGTTTTCTGTCTCTTGTTCTTCTGTATCTTGGTGCTTGTCTTCTCTTCTTTGTCCTCTTGGTCAACTTCTTCAGGGTCATCTTCTTGGTCTTCTTCGGGGTGGTCTTCAGGGTCGTCGTCTTCGGGGGTCCTCGTCTTCGGGGTCCTCGTCTTCTTCGGGTTGGTCTTCTGGGTCCTCGTCTTCGGGGTGGTCTTCAGGGTCCTCGTCTTCTTCGGGGTGGTCTTCAGGGTCCTCGTCTTCAGGGTCGTCGTCTTCGGGGTCCTCGTCTTCTTAGGGTTGGTCTTCAGGGTCCTCGTCTTCAGCGTCCTCGTCAGGGAGATCCAGAGTGATTACCAAGAACCATTTCAAAAAGCTTGAACTTCGAAATGTAGCAGAAGGTACAAGAAAGCTGAGGAACTACCGAGGACCAGCTGACGGTACTGGAACCCGGATGGGTAGCAGAAGGTACAAGAGCCAATGGAACTGCCGAAGACCAGCTGACGGTACTGGAACTCGGTTAGTAAGCAGGAGGTACCTGTGCCAGAAAGCACTACCAAGAACCAGCAGACGTTGGTGGAACTTGGATACCGAGAAGGAGGCACCTAATCCAAAGGCACTGCTGAGAACCAGCTGACGGTACTGGAACCCGGATGGGTAGTAGAAGGTAGAAGAGCAAATGGAACTACCGAGAACCAGCTGGCGGTGCTGGAACCCAGGGTAAATACTAAAAATAGAGTGGAGCCAGAGGTGTAATTGGAGCAAGTCTTAAATCAGTAGTACAGTGGATGTGGACAAAGCAGGAGAATTTGCCGGACACACAGCAGGGGAACAGCTGACGTTACTGAACCCCAATAACACTGGAGCAAGCGTTGACTGTGCAGACGGCACTTCTGAGCAGCAACTAGCGGTATTGGAGCCCAGGGTAAATACTAAAAACAGAGGAGCCAGACGTGTATTTGAAGGAGGTTTTAAATCAGTAGTACAGTCGATGTGGACAAAGCAGGAGAATTTGCCGGACACACAGCTGGGGATCAGCTGACGTTACTGAACCCCAATAACACTGGAGCAAGAGTTGACTGTGCAGACGGCACTTCTGAGCAGCAACTAGCGGTATTGGAGCCCAGGGTAAATACTAAAAACAGAGGAGCCAGAGGTATATTTGGAAGAGGTTTTAAATCAGTAGTACAGTGGATGTGGACAAAGCAGGAGAATTTGCCGGACACACAGCTGGGGATCAGCTGACGTTACTGAACCCCAATAACACTGGAGCAAGCGTTGACTGTGCAGACGGCACTTCCGAGCGCCAACTGGCGGTGTTGGAGCTCAGGGATAATACTGAAAACAGAGGAGCCAGAGTTGTAATTGGAGCAACTTTAAAATCTGTAGTAGTGAGAATGTGGACAGAGCAGGAGAAATTGCCGTCCGCACAGCAGGGGAACAGCTGACGTTACTGAACCCCAATAACATGGCAGCAAGTGTTGACTGTGCAGACGGCACTTCCGAGCGCCAACTGGCGGTGTTGGAGCTCAGGGATAATACTGAAAACAGAGGAGCCAGAGGTGTATTTGGAGGAGGTTTAAATCAGTAGTACAGTAGATGTGGACAGAGCAGGAGAAATTGCCGTCCGCACAGCTGGGGAACAGCTGACGTTACTGAACCCCAATAACATGGCAGCAAGTGTTGACTGTGCAGACGGCACTTCCGAGCGCCAACTGGCGGTGTTGGAGCTCAGGGATAATACTGAAAACAGAGGAGCCAGAGGTGTATTTGGAGGAGGTTTTAAATCAGTAGTACAGTGGATGTGGACAAAGCAGGAGAAATTGCCGTCCGCACAGCAGGGGAACAGCTGACGTTACCGAACCCCAATAACACTGGAGCAAGTGTTGACTGTGCAGACGGCACTTCCGAGCGCCAACTGGCGGTGTTGGAGCTCAGGGATAATACTGAAAACAGAGGAGCCAGAGGTGTAATTGGAGCAACTTTAAAATCTGTAGTAGTGAGAATGTGGACAGAGCAGGAGAAATTGCCGTCCGCACAGCAGGGGAACAGCTGACGTTACTGAACCCCAATAACATGGCAGCAAGTGTTGACTGTGCAGACGGCATTTCCGAGCGCCAACTGGCGGTGTTGGAGCTCAGGGATAATACTGAAAACAGAGGAGCCAGAGGTGTATTTGGAGGAGGTTTTAAATCAGTAGTACAGTGGATGTGGACAGAGCAGGAGGAATTGCCGTCCGCACAGCAGGGGAACAGCTGACGTTACTGAACCCCAATAACACGGCAGCAAGTGTTGACTGTGCAGACGGCACTTCCGAGCGCCAACTGGCGGTGTTGGAGCTCAGGGATAATACTGAAAACAGAGGAGCCAGAGGTGTAATTGGAGCAACTTTAAAATCTGTAGTAGTGAGAATGTGGACAGAGCAGGAGAAATTGCCGTCCGCACAGCAGGGGAACAGCTGAAGTTACTGAACCCCAATAACATGGCAGCATGTGTTGACTGTGCAGACAGCACTTCCGAGCGCCAACTGGCGGTGTTGGAGCTCAGGGATAATACTGAAAACAGAGGAGCCAGAGGTGTATTTGGAGGAGGTTTTAAATCAGTAGTACAGTGGATGTGGACAGAGCAGGAGGAATTGCCGTCCGCACAGCAGGGGAACAGCTGACGTTACTGAACCCCAATAACACGGCAGCAAGTGTTGACTGTGCAGACGGCACTTCCGAGCACCAACTGGCGGTGTTGGAGCTCAGGGATAATACTGAAAACAGAGGAGCCAGAGGTGTAATTGGAGAAACTTTAAAATCTGTAGTAGTGAGAATGTGGACAGAGCAGGAGAAATTGCCGTCCGCACAGCAGGGGAACAGCTGACGTTACTGAACCCCAATAACATGGCAGCAAGTGTTGACTGTGCAGACGGGACTTCCGAGCGCCAACTGGCGGTGTTGGAGCTCAGGGATAATACTGAAAACAGAGGAGCCAGAGGTGTATTTGGAGGAGGTTTTAAATCAGTAGTACAGTGGATGTGGATAGAGCAGGAGAAATTGCCGTCCGCACAGCAGGGGAACAGCTGACGTTACTGAACCCCAATAACACGGCAGCAAGTGTTGACTGTGCAGACGGCACTTCCGAGCGCCAACTGGCGGTGTTGGAGCTCAGGGATAATACTGAAAACAGAGGAGCCAGAGTTGTAATTGGAGCAACTTTAAAATCTGTAGTAGTGAGAATGTGGACAGAGCAGGAGAAATTGCCGTCCGCACAGCAGGGGAACAGCTGACGTTACTGAACCCCAATAACATGGCAGCAAGTGTTGACTGTGCAGACGGCACTTCCGAGCGCCAACTGGCGGTATTGGAGCTCAGGGATAATACTGAAAACAGAGGAGCCAGAGGTGTATTTGGAGGAGGTTTTAAATCAGTAGTACAGTAGATGTGGACAGAGCAGGAGAAATTGCCGTCCGCACAGCTGGGGAACAGCTGACGTTACTGAATCCCAATAACATGGCAGCAAGTGTTGACTGTGCAGACGGCACTTCCGAGCGCCAACTGGCGGTGTTGGAGCTCAGGGATAATACTGAAAACAGAGGAGCCAGAGGTGTATTTGGAGGAGGTTTTAAATCAGTAGTACAGTGGATGTGGACAGAGCAGGAGAAATTGCCGTCCGCACAGCAGGCGAACAGCTGACGTTACCGAACCCCAATAACACGGCAGCAAGTGTTGACTGTGCAGACGGCACTTCCGAGCGCCAACTGGCGGTGTTGGAGCTCAGGGATAATACTGAAAACAGAGGAGCCAGAGGTGTAATTGGAGCAACTTTAAAATCTGTAGTAGTGAGAATGTGGACAGAGCAGGAGAAATTGCCGTCCGCACAGCAGGGGAACAGCTGACGTTACTGAACCCCAATTACATGGCAGCAAGTGTTGACTGTGCAGACGGCACTTCCGAGCGCCAACTGGCGGTGTTGGAGCTCAGGGATAATACTGAAAACAGAGGAGCCAGAGGTGTATTTGGAGGAGGTTTTAAATCAGTAGTACAGTGGATGTGGACAGAGCAGGAGAAATTGTCGTCCGCACAGCAGGGGAACAGCTGACGTTACTGAACCCCAATAACACGGCAGCAAGTGTTGACTGTGCAGACGGCACTTCCGAGCGCCAACTGGCGGTGTTGGAGCTCAGGGATAATACTGAAATCAGAGGAGCCAGAGGTGTAATTGGAGCAACTTTAAAATCTGTAGTAGTGAGAATGTGGACAGAGCAGGAGAAATTGCCGTCCGCACAGCAGGGGAACAGCTGACGTTACTGAACCCCAATAACATGGCAGCAAGTGTTGACTGTGCAGACAGCACTTCCGAGCGCCAACTGGCGGTGTTGGAGCTCAGGGATAATACTGAAAACAGAGGAGCCAGAGGTGTATTTGGAGGAGGTTTTAAATCAGTAGTACAGTGAATGTGGACAGAGCAGGAGGAATTGCCGTCCGCACAGCAGGGGAACAGCTGACGTTACTGAACCCCAATAACACGGCAGCAAGTGTTGACTGTGCAGACGGCACTTCCGAGCACCAACTGGCGGTGTTGGAGCTCAGGGATAATACTGAAAACAGAGGAGCCAGAGGTGTAATTGGAGCAACTTTAAAATCTGTAGTAGTGAGAATGTTGTCAGAGCAGGAGAAATTGCCGTCCGCACAGCAGGGGAACAGCTGACGTTACCGAACCCCAATAACACGGCAGCAAGTGTTGACTGTGCAGACGGCACTTCCGAGCACCAACTGGCGGTGTTGTAGCTCAGGGATAATACTGAAAACAGAGGAGCCAGAGGTGTAATTGGAGCAACTTTAAAATCTGTAGTAGTGAGAATGTGGACAGAGCAGGAGAAATTGCCGTCCGCACAGCAGGGGAACAGCTGACGTTACTGAACCCCAATAACATGGCAGCAAGTGTTGACTGTGCAGACGGCATTTCCGAGCGCCAACTGGCGGTGTTGGAGCTCAGGGATAATACTGAAAACAGAGGAGCCAGAGGTGTATTTGGAGGAGGTTTTAAATCAGTAGTACAGTGGATGTGGACAGAGCAGGAGAAATTGCCGTCCGCACAGCAGGGGAACTGCTGACGTTACTGAACCCCAATAACACGGCAGCAAGTGTTGACTGTGCAGACGGCACTTCCGAGCGCCAACTGGCGGTGTTGGAGCTCAGGGATAATACTGAAAACAGAGGAGCCAGAGGTGTAATTGGAGCAACTTTAAAATCTGTAGTAGTGAGAATGTGGACAGAGCAGGAGAAATTGCCGTCCGCACAGCTGGGGAACAGCTAACGTTACCGAACCCCAATAACACGGCAGCAAGTGTTGACTGTGCAGACGGCACTTCCGAGCGCCAACTGGTAGTGTTGGAGCTCAGGGATAATACTGAAAACAGAGGAGCCAGAGGTGTAATTGGAGCAACTTTAAAATCTGTAGTAGTGAGAATGTGAACAGAGCAGGAGAAATTGCCGTCCGCACAGCAGGGGAACAGCTGACGTTACTGAACCCCAATAACACGGCAGCAAGTGTTGACTGTGCAGACGGCACTTCCGAGCGCCAACTGGCGGTGTTGGAGCTCAGGGATAATACTGAAAACAGAGGAGCCAGAGGTGTAATTGGAGCAACTTTAAAATCTGTAGTAGTGAGAATGTGGACAGAGCAGGAGAAATTGCCGTCCGCGCAGCAGGGGAACAGCTGACGTTACTGAACCCCAATAACACGGCAGCAAGTGTTGACTGTGCAGACGGCACTTCCGAGCGCCAACTGGCGGTGTTGGAGCTCAGGGATAATACTGAAAACAGAGGAGCCAGAGGTGTAATTGGAGCAACTTTAAAATCTGTAGTAGTGAGAATGTGGACAGAGCAGGAGAAATTGCCGTCCGCACAGCAGGGGAACAGCTGACGTTACTGAACCCCAATGACACGGCAGCAAGTGTTGACTGTGCAGACGGCACTTCCGAGCGCCAACTGGCGGTGTTGGAGCTCAGGGATTACAGTTCAGGTGGTAGAAACATGAACAGAACAGGAGACCTGGATACTGTTGCCAACCAATTATTTATTCTGGAAGAGGACTGGCAAATTCATGAGAGATCCAGGCCTTGTTCATTTTGAGAAAAGTAAGCCGGTCAACGTTATCGGAGGATAGTCGCATGCGACGGTCTGTTAGTACACCACCTGCGGCACTAAAGACGCGTTCCGATAATACACTAGCAGCAGGGCAAGCTAGCACCTCCAATGCATACTGACTAAGCTCTGGCCATGTATCCAGCTTACAGACCCAAAACTTGAAGGGAGAAGAGCCGTCTGGGAGTACACTAAGAGGGCAAGACATGTAGTCTGTCACCATCTGACGGAAACGTTGCCTCCTGCTGACTGGAGCCGTCTGTGATGGTGTAGACATTTGTGGCGGCGGGGACACAAAACTTTGACACATTTCGGCCATACTGGTCTTGCCTTGTGCTGAGGCGCTGCTTCTGCTCCCTCTTTGTGCAGAGCTTCCTCCACTGCCTCGACGCACTGAGCTTCTTTGTAAAGCACTAGCAGCACTGCTCTCGGTTGGAATGGAGAACATGATGGAATGCACCAGTGCGTCTTGTTACTCCCGCATTTTACGCTCCCGGTTCAACGGTGTTATGAGGCTTTGTAAGTTGTCCCAGTAGCGAGGATCTAGGAGGGTGGACACCCAATAATCAGCCGTGTTGAGAATGTGGGCGATGCGGCGGTCGTTTCTCAGGCACTGCAGCATGAAATCAACCATGTGCTGCAGACTGCCAACTGGCCAAGAAACGCTGTCCCCTGCTTGAGGCGTGATCTCTGCCTGCTCTGTATCACCCCACCCTCGCTCTAGATACTGACTACTAGAGCATTGTGTACCTCCCTCCTCTGGACAGATGTCTTCCTCATCCATTCACTCCTCCTCATCCTCCTCACAAAGTGTCCCCTGCCTAGGCCTTTGTGAGGAACCACGTTGCGCAGACTGTAGAGAAGCAGATGGCATTTGTGACTCCTCATCCTCCACCTCTTCCAAAACCTCGTCCCTTAGTGCTTGCAGTGTTTTTTCAAGCAGGCAGATAAGGGGGATAGTCATGCTGACTAGTGCATCATCTGCACTCGCCATCCGCGTGGAATAATCGAAGGCACGCAAAACGTGGCAAATGTCCTTCATAGAGGCCCACTCAGTGGTGGTGAAGTGTGAACGGCGCGCACTGCGACTTGTTTGCGCCTGCTGCAGCTGGTACTCCATTACTGCTGCCTGCTGCTCACACAACCTCTCCAACATATGTAACGTTGAATTCCACCTGGTGGGTAGGTCACATATGATGCGATGTTCCGGAAGACGTGATCGGCGCTGCAGAGCTGCAATGCGTGATCTTGCATTGCTGGAACGCCGCAAGTGAGCGCACTCTATGCGGACCTTGTGAAGCAGTGCATCAAGATCCGGATAGTCCCTCAAAAAACTCTGCACGACCAAGTTGAGCACATGTGCCAGACATGGGATGTGAGTGAGGTTGCCTATGCCCAGAGTTGCCACCAGATTTCGGCCATTGTCACACACTACCATGCCTGGCTGGAGATTCGCTGGCACAAACCACACGTCGCTCTGCTGCTTGATGGCATTCCAGAGCTCCTGCGCTGTGTGGCTTCGATTCCCCAAAGAAATTAATTTTAATACGGCCTGTTGACGTTTGGCCACGGCTGTGCTCATATTGGTCACCATAACAGGTAACCGTTCACGGGTCGATGTGGAGGTAGACCGTGACGGCTCCTGCAGCGCTGATTCAGAGGAACTGGAGTATGAGGAGGAGTCAATGTGTACAGACTGGATTCCTGCAATCCTTGGAGTTGGCAGAACACGTACAACGCCACTCTCAAGATCTGTACCCGGCTCCACAACATTTACCCAATGGACAGTGAGGGAAAGGTATCGTCCCTGTCCATGCTTACTGGTCCACGCATCGGTGGTCAGGTGGACCTTGCTACTGACGGCGTTTTGTAGCGCATGTTTAATTTTTCCCTCCACATGATGTTGCAGGGCAGGGACGGCTTGCCTGCTGAAATAAAAGCGGCTGGGCACGTTGTATTGTGGGACTGCCAATGCCATAAAGTTACGGAATGTGTCAGTCTCCACCAGCCTGACTGATAGCATTTCAAGGGCCAGTAGTTTAGCAATGCCAGCATTCAGAGCCTGTGCTCGGGGGTGGTTTGCCGAGTATGGGCGCCTTTTCTCCCATGCCTGTGCTAATGATGGCTGTAGACTGGCCTGGGAGTGTGAGGATGACTGGGAAAGTGGTGCTGTGGGTGGAATTACACTGTGTCTCTGTACAACAGTGCCAGAGATTCTTCCATGGCGATCCTGTGAGGAAGCCGAACCAGCTGTGTGTGAGCTGGAGGAAGAGGCTACAACACGAGCTGAAGAGGTGGTAGGTGGCGCTGTAGGTTGGCCTAGGTCTTCAGTGTGTTTTTGTAACTCCACCACGTGCTTGGTCCGCACATGTTTCCACATATTTGTGGTATTGAGGTTGCTGACACTTTTCCCTCTTTTCACCTTCTGATTACACAGCCTGCATTTGACAAAGCAAATGTCATCTGCAACTGTGTCAACAAAGGACCAGGCACTGCAAGTCTTGGGAGCGCCCGGTTTGGATTTTGGAAGAGCCATGCTCCTAATGGGTGCCGAAGTGGAGGCTACAGGCAACCAAGTCCTCCGCAACCAAGTCCTCCCCCTCCCTCTCCCTCCTTTTTGGGCTGTTCGGGGAATCTCTTTCTCAGAGCTGCTCCCACCACCTTCCTGTCCCTCATGCCATGATGGGTCAAGGACCTCATCATCTACACCACCCTCTTCAAACAACTGCTTCTCCTGGGTAGTCTCGACAGCACAGTACGCACCAGAAAGTGGCACCTGAGTCTCATCATCAGATGCGTACTGAGGTGTGCTGCTGACCATAGGCACTGGCCCACCCGCCTCTTCAGATTCAGAGAGACAAAACTGTTGCGCATCGCTGCATACTACCTCTTCTTCAAATTCTCGAATTCTGCTTGGCTGGCCCCCTCTTTCCAAGCCAAGAGATTCAGAGAACAGAAGTAGAGATGGCTCCTGTCCAGGGCTCTCTGACTGCCTGGGCAATTTGGCAGGTGGTGAAGAGACAGATGGGTGCTCTTCAGTGCTCAGGACCTGAGAGGATCTGGAACTAATTGAAGTCGATGCATTAGCTGCCATCCATCCGACAACGGCTTCAATTTGGTCCTCCTGCAGCAGTGGGGTACGGCTAGCTCCTACAAAGCTGTGCATAAAGGACTGTTCCCTGGTAAAACTGGGGGATGCTGAATCACTGGTGCCCGCAGCAGGCACAGAATCCCCACGTCCTCTCCCTGCAGAAAAAGAATCCTCACGTCCTCTCCCTGCAGAAACTCCACGCCCACGACCACATGCCTTACTCCCTGCCTTCTTCATCTTGGTAGACTGATAAAGATAGGCAGAAAAGTACTAAGGGCTTAGTGTGCTTATTCCTGAACAGCTGCTAACAGGTATAAGAAACACTAATTTTATAAAGTGTTGGCTAGACTTTAATATGAGCTAATGTGGCCTACACAACTGTAAAGTGGAGTGTTTGGTGAACTTTATTTAGGTTTTTTTTGTCACAAAAAGACACTGGATGTGCCTAAAGATGTAATAACGATAGTATCACAAACTTTTTGTAGCTATTACAATGTAGGAAGGTAACCTACAATGCAATAGGTGAGGCTACAAAAAATAGGCTAATACTAATCTGGCTGGGGCTGCAGGGCCCAATGCTGCAGAAAGGCTCCTCTAACTACTCCTATATAGTGTGTTTGGAACCAATTTAGCTGAATACGGATGGAACCACCACACTAATAGGAGATATCAGGAAAAATTATGAATTGGCAAAAAAGGACAATGTATGAGGCAGTGACACACACTGAGTGCACTATAACCAGACGTGGCTGAAGCACACACTACAGGGTGAGCTGCACTCACACACCAGACCTTGCAGACAGCGGTGAACAGTACAGATGCAGAGCACTGTGCACTAGCACTGCAAGACCAAAAAAATTTCTCTATCTACTCCTATATAGTGTGTTTGGGACCAATTTAGCTGAATACGGATGGAACCACCACACTAATAGGAGATATCAGGAAAAATTATGAATTGGCAAAAAAGGACAATGTATGAGGCAGTGACACACACTGAGTGCACTATAACCAGACGTGGCTGAAGCACACACTACGGGGTGAGCTGCACTCACACACCAGACCTTGCAGAAAGCGGTGAACAGCACAGAGAACTGTGCACTAGCACTGCAAGGCACAGCGATTTATAAAGTAGCTTGGGTAAAGCAGAATAGACCAAATAGGTAGCTAAAACTGTCCCTCAGAACAACAGCGTCCTATCCCTAACTGAATTCACAGCAGAGTGAGCTCAAAATGGCGGCGGCTTTTATAGTGCATCATGACATAATTACAGCAGCCAATCACAGCCATGCCATTAGTTAAGATGCCTACATGCCTAACAGGATGTGCCCACACTTCTTAGGATCCTCATTGGCTGAATAAAATGAAAATGGCTCATTGCATTATGGGAACTTCCGATTCCAGTATACGATATTGCAAAAGTATCGGAATTAAGTATCGGAATTCCGATACCGCGAATATCGGCCGATACCCGATATTTCAGTATCGGAATGCTCAACACTAGTGGTAACATTATATTATACGTGGGTCTGTGGTAACATTATATTATATGTGGGTCTGTACGGACATTATAATATATGTGGGTCTGTGGTAACATTATATTATATGTGGGTCTGTGGTAACATTATATTATATGTGGGTCTGTGGGGTCATTATATTATATGTGGGTCTGTGGTAACATTATATTATATGTGGGTCTGTGGGAACATTATATTATATGTGGGTCTGTGGTAACATTATATTATATGTGGGTCTTTGGTGACATTATGTTATATGTGGGTCTGTGAGGACATTATATTATTTATGGGTCTGTGGGAACATTATATTATATGTTTGTCTTTGGTGACATTATATTATATGTGGGTCTGTGGGGTCATTATATTATATGTGGGTCTGTGGGGACATTATATTATATATGGGTCTTTGGGGACATTATATTATATGTGGGTCTGTGAGGACATTATATTATATGTGGGTCTGTGGGGACATTATATTATATGTGGGTCTGTGAGGACATTATATTATATGTGGGTCTATGAGGACATTATATTATATGTGGGTCTGTGGGGACATTATATTTATATGTGGGTCTGTGGGGACATTATATTATATGTGGGTCTGTGGGGACATTA
Organism: Phyllobates terribilis; assembly: GCF_046119375.1. Classification (NCBI taxonomy): domain Eukaryota; kingdom Metazoa; phylum Chordata; class Amphibia; order Anura; family Dendrobatidae; genus Phyllobates; species Phyllobates terribilis. Next base: position 377,912 of record NW_027363901.1, on the reverse strand, counting down.
TATTATATGTGGGTCTGTGAGGACATTATATTATATGTGGGTCTAAGGACATTATATTATATGTGGGTCTGTGGGGTCATTATATTATATGTGGGTCTGTGAGGACATTATATTATATGTGGGTCTGTGAGGACATTATATTATATGTGGGTCTGTGAGGACATTATATTATATGTGGGTCTGTGGGGACATTATATTATATGTGGGTCTATGAGGACATTATATTATATGTGGGTCTGTGGGTACATTATATTATATGTGGATCTGTAGGGACATTATATTATATGTGGGTCTGTGAGGACATTATATTATATGTGGGTCTGTGAGGACATTATATTATATGTGGGTCTGTGGGGACATTATGTTATATGTGGGTCTGTGGGGACAATATATTATATATGGGTCTGTGAGGACATTATATTATATGTGGCTCTGTGGGGACATTATATTATATGTGGGTCTGTGAGGACATTATATTATATGTGGGTCTGTGGGGACATTATATTATATGTGGGTCTGTGGGACATTATATTATATGTGGGTCTGTGAGGACATTATATTATATGTGGGTCTGTGAGGACATTATATTATATGTGGGTCTGTGGGGACATTATATTATATGTGGGTCTGTGAGGACATTATATTATATGTGGGTCTGTTAGGACATTATATTATATGTGGATCTGTAGGGACATTATATTATATGTGGGTCTGTGAGGACATTATATTATATGTGGGTCTGTGAGGACATTATATTATATGTGGGTCTGTGAGGACATTATATTATATGTGGGTCTGTGGGGACATTATATTATATGTGGGTCTGTGAGGACATTATATTATATGTGGGTCTAAGGACATTATATTATATGTGGGTCTGTGAGGACATTATATTATATGTGGGTCTGTGAGGACATTATATTATATGTGGGTCTGTGGGTACATTATATTATATGTGGATCTGTAGGGACATTATATCATATGTGGGTCTGTGAAGACTCGTATATTTTATGTGGGTCTGTGGTAACGTTATATTATATGTGGGTCTGTGGGGACATTATATTATATGTGGGTCTGTGGGGACATTATATTATATGTGGGTCTGTGGGGACAATATATTATATGTGGGACTGTGGGGACATTATATTATATGTGGGTCTGTGTAACATTATATTATAAGTGGGTCTGAGGGAACATCCTACTAATATTATAAATGCGAAAGTTTGTGAGTATGTATGTTTGTTACTCTTTCACGAAAAAACTACTGGACGGATTTGCATGAAACTTTACAGTAATATAGATTATACATCGGAATAACATATAGGCTACAATTTCTAATGATTTTATGTAATTTTGGTCGTAATATAACGATACATGTCAATTAAGTCGGAAAAAAATCTGGCCTCTGAGAGCTATCTTGGCGTACGCTGCCTAAACCGTTGGAGTTACACAAAGATGATGTACCGTAGAATTGTTTGTCTTGAATAGTTCTAAATAAAAGTCCGCGACAGCTTATATCTACCTTTTATGTGGAAGCCACTATGACCAAAATTGTGAACCATAAATTTAATTAAATTAGATACTATTTTACAATTTTACAATGCACATTTTAGTATATTTATCAAACTTTTTAGTATATTTATCAAACTCTTATATACACACATACACAGGTGATGTTTAAATGGCTGATTTACAGAAGTCAGAAGAGATTGATAATACAATAATTTGCCCATATTGGATCATTGTATAGTGAGGTCACAGTTGCCGCCTGTCCACAGTCAGAATACAGGGGTGATCATATACCGTGGCCAGGTACAAGTGTGGCACAGGGGGTTCACACACGACCCCCAGGGACTGACATTTCCTAGAAACTTTGGCAGCTGTCAGTCATGAGCTCACCCTGATACATTACACTCTGGAAACAGCTGAAGGAGAAGGATAATTTATGACATTTTCTCAGACTTAAAAAAAAAAAAAAAATAGCCCAGAAAACAGCCCATATGTCAGGAACAGGTTACTAGGGAACTACACGTCCCAGCACGGCCTGCCCGCGCCCACAGCCCGGGGGGAGTGTGAGGCTTCCTCCTGCAGGTTGCCCGGCGGCACCGGGCCGTCATTGTCCTCACACAGGGGGTCCCCGCCGCCATTGTCCCTCCACATAACACCGTATAATAAAACATGCGCTCACCTGCGCCAGCTGCTGCAGCCGGGAAAGTTCCGAGCGCCTCACCTGGGCGGAGGGGAAGTGACTCACACACGGGGAGGGGCAGTAACCTGAGCGCGGCTCCATGGAGGATGCACACACTGCAGCCTGACAGCACCGGCAGCAGCACTACACAAATGGCGTCCTCGCCTCCTGTGTGCAGCACAGCCCTGTGTGTGTGCAGCGCAGCATGTCACCCACAGCACCAGCAGGCTGCTCTCAGCTCCCACAGAGCACTGGGAATGGTTGCTATGGGTAACCGCGCCACAGCTGCTCCTCATAGACCAGTCATATACAACTGATATCGTCTGTACAGCGATCGTAATATAACTAATTAGATTGTTTTAGTATTTTGTTTGAACTTTACTAAGTACCTATTTTGTAATTAGTACTTATAAAAATGCCGCGAAAGCGTAAGTCTAACATTTTGCAAAGCTCTAATAAAGCCCGAGCTATGAAAATAATTAGACGTGATGAGACGTCTCAACAAGCTGAGCAACGAAGGCTTGAGCAGGCGGTGCGTTGTGCGGCACATAGAGCTGCAGAGACTCCAGAACAATCCCAAGCCCGACGTGAACGGAATGCGGAGTTTTTGGCATCTCAACGGGCTGCTGAAACTCAAGAACAGTCCCAAGCCCGACGTGAACAGCATGCGGAGTATCTGGCGTCTCAGCGGGCTGCTGAAACTCCAGAACAGTCCCAAGCTCGACGTCAGCAGCAAGCGACTTACATGGCGTCCCAAAGAGCCACTGAAACTTATGAAATGGCCGAATCTCGCAGACGCACTGTTGCTGAAAGGGCAGCACAGCGACGTCAAACATTTACAAGAAATACATGGATATTGTTTAATAAAGCTGCATTTGAGTATGACGAGACTCTTGATTATGAAACTCACAAGCTTATAAAAATAGAAGCAATGACCATAGATTGCAAATATTGCGGAGCTCTTAACCACTTCGCACCAGAGCCTGTTTTTGCCTTTGTGACCGGGCCAATTTTTTCAATTCTGACCACTGTCACTTTATGAAGCAATTACTCTGGAACGCTTCAACGGATCCCCCTGATTCTGAGATTGTTTTTTCGTGACATATTGTACTTCATGATAGTGGTAAAATTTCTTTGATATCACATGCGTTTATATGTGAAAAAATCGGAAATTTGGTGAAAATTTTGCAATTTTCAAACTTTGAATTTTCATGCCCTTAAATCAGAGAAATATGTCACACAAAATACTTAATAAATAACATTTCCCACATGTCTACTTTACATCAGCACAATTTTGGAACCAAAATTTTTTTTTGTTAGGGAGCTATAAGGGTTAAAATTTGACCAGCGATTTCTCATTTTTCCAACAAAATTTACAAAAACATTTTTTTAGGGACCACATCATATTTGAAGTCACTTTGAGGGGTCTTTATGACAGAAAATACCCAAAAGTGACACCGTTCTAAAAACTGCACCCCTCAAGGTGCTCAAAACCACATTGAAGAACTTTATTAACCCTTCAGGTGCTTCACAGGAATTTTTGGAATGTGGAAGAAAAAAATTAACATTTAACTTTTTTCACAAAAATGTTGCTTTAGACCCAATTTTTTTTATTTTCACAGGGGTAACAGGAAAAAATGGACCCCAAAATTTTTTGTGCAATTTCTCTTGAGCGTGCTGATACCCCATATGTGAGGGAAAACCACTGTTTGGGCGCACGGCAGGGCTCGGAAATGAAGGAGCGCCATTAGACTTTTTGAATGTAAAATTTGTCTGAATAATTAGCAGACACCATGTTGCGTTTGGAGAGCTCCTGATGTGACTAAACAGTGGAAACCCCCCACAAGTGACACCATTTTGGAAACTAGACCCCTTAGGGAACATATCTAGATGTGTGGTGAGCACCTTGAACCCCAAGGTGCTTCACAGAAGTTTATAATATTGAGCTGTAAAAATAAAATTTTCACATTTTTCCCACAAAAACGTTTTTCATCCCTTAATTTTCCATTATCATAATGGTAATAGGATAAATTGCACCATGAAATTTGTTGTGCAATTTCTCCTGAACACGCCGATACCCCATATGTGGGGGAAAACCACTGTTTGGGCGCACTGCAGGGTTTGGAAGGGAAGGAGCGCCATTTGACTTTTTGAATGTAAAATTTGTCTGAATAATTAGCAGACGCCATGTTGTGTTTGGAGAGCCTCTGATGTTCCTAAACAGTGGAAACCCCCCACAAGTGACACCATTTTGGAAACTAGACCCCGTAGGGAACTTATCTAGATGTGTGGTGAGCACCTTGAACCCCAACGTGCTTCACAGAAGTTTATAATAATCAGCTGTAAAAATAAAATTTTCACATTTTTCCCGCAAAAAACGTTTTTCATCCCTTAATTTTGCATTATCATAAGGGTAATAGGATAAATTGCACCATGAAATTTGTTGTGCAATTTCTCCTGAACACGCCGATACCCCATATGTGGAGGCAAACCACTGTTTGGGTGCACGGCAGGGCTCGGAAGGGAAGGAGCGCCATTTGACTTTTTGAATGTAAAATTTGTTTGAATAATTAGCGGACGCCATGTTGCAATTGGGGAGCCCCTGATGTGGCTAAACAGTGGAAACCCCCCACAAGTGACACCATTTTGGAAACTAGATCCCTTAGGGAACTTATCTAGATATGTGGTGAGCACCTTGCACCCCCAGCTGCTTCACAGAAGTTTATAATATTGAGCCATAAAAATAAAATTTTCACATTTTTCCCACAAAAAATGTTTTCCTTTCCCTAATTTTGTACTATCATAAGGGTAACAGGATAAATTGCACCATGAAATTTGTTGTTCAATTTCTCCTGAACACGCCGATACCCCATATGTGGGGGAAAACCACTGCTTTGGTGTACGGCAGGGTTCGGAAGAGAAAGGAGCGCTATGTTGGCTGGGATAGGCAGCAGACACCGTGTCACATTTGAAGAGTCGCTGACATGCAGAAACAGCAGAAACCCCCACAAGTGACCCCATTTTGTAAACTACACCTCTCAAGGAATTCATCTAGGGAAGTAGTGAGTATTTTTTAAATTTATACCATTGGGCAGTGAAAAAAGCATAATTATATTTTTACCACAAAAAAATGTTTTACCCTCAGATTTTACATTTTCACACAGGGCAATGGGTAAAAATGGTGCCGAAATGTGTCACACAATTTCTTCTAAAAGTGGCAATACCCCATATGTGGCTGTATCGTACCACTCAGCCATATGGCGAGATCTGGGGGGGACAGAGTGCTATTTGACAATTGGAGAACAAATTATTGTAGAATAGGCATTTGGATTTGGGAGCACAAAATTTTTTGAATTTCTTTTGGGGGGCAAGGGCCATTTCGCTTTTCCAGAGCCTTTCTGCTACCAGTAACTTGTAAGTCCCTTATATTTTTAACAGATGACGGACCTGTAATTCAGATGAAACCCCTGCGGGATCCATTCACTGTAATGAGGCAGCAGAGTTACTCTGGACTCCGTCTGGCCTCTGTTTAGCGGTGTCCTTTTTTTCAGAAGTGCACAAAACTGTGGCCAACCGCACTTTTATGCACGCCTAAAACAAATGACACCGTGGGATCACAGGCCAGACGGCATCCACAATGGCCTATATCTGCCTCATTACAGGGAATCTTCCGTCATGGGTTCCGGCTGAATCACATATTTCAGAGATTTACATGGAAACTCTGGCGTAAGTGCTCAGCGCAGAGCGCAGGATAAATGTGTGCCGAGCCAGATCTTTGGGAGACATAATAAACAAATCAGTAGCAGGTGAAGAATTGGTTTTATTTATTTTTTTACGCCGTTCCTAGTGTGATATAACTGATTAGATTACTTTATTCTTCGGGTCGGTGCAATTACAGAGATACCAGATTTATATCGGGTTTTTATGACTGACAGCTGTCACACACTAAGAGACGCTTTTTTTTTGCAAAATCTAGTTTTTGCATCGCCATATTTTGAGAGCTATAATTTTTCCATATTTCGGCCGACAGAGTCATGTGATGGCTTGTTTTTTGCGGGACGAGTTGACATTTTTATTGGTACCATTTGTGGGTACGTGACATTTTTTGATCGCTTTCTATTCCGTTTTTTTGGGAGGTAAAATTAACAAAAATCAACAATTCAGGAATTGTTTTTTGAGGTTTTTTTTTATGCCGTTCTGCGTGTGGTAAAAGTGATCAGGCAGCGTTATTCTTCGGGTCAGTACGTTTACAGCGATACTACACTTACTGTATTTTTTTATGTTTTGGCGCTTTTACACAATAAAACAATTTTATAGAAAAAATATTTTTTTTGCATTGCTTTATTCTGAGAGGTATAACTTTTTTATTTTTTGGCTGATGGAGCTGTATAGCGGCTTGATTTTTGTGGAACAAGATGACTTTTTCAGCGGTACCATTTCTATTTCCATTTTGCTTTTTGATCGCATTTTTTTCCACTTTTTGTTTGGCGATATGAGGAAAAAGCATAGTTTTTTGCTCCGTTTTTTATTTATTTTTATTACGGTGTACACATAAGGAGTTAATTAGTGTGACAGTTTTATAGCTCGGGTTGTTTCGGACGCGGCAATACCAAATATGTGTACTTTTTTTATTTTTGCATAACTATATGGATTTATCGGTTTAATATTTTATTTATTTATTTTTATTTATTTTGTATTTTTTTTTAACAGTTTCAAAACATTTTTTTTTACTTTTTTTTACATTTTTACTTAGTCCCTGTATGGGACATTAATTTTTATTTTTCTGATCCCTGATCTCATGTAATGTAATAGACATATATTACATTATATGAGATCTTCACTGACTGTTTCACAGTCTCCTGTCTGGCATCAGCTACAGGCTGAAGCAAGACAGGAAGGACACCATATATGGCAGAGCTGGAGGCGGTCATGTGACCTCCAGCTGCCATAGCAACGCCAGGTCCTGAAAGCAATCAAGGGGTCGTCGGAGAGGTAAGTGGACGACCCCCTCTCCTCCTTCTGTCTCCTATATGCCGCGATCACTATAGATCGCAGCATATAGAAGACAGCAAAGGGTTAACATCACTGGGACCTGATCTAATCAGGTCCCGATGATGTTCCCTGTCAGAGCTAACGCTCTGCACCGCTCTCACAGCGCTTGCAGGACCCAGGGGGTCCTGAGCACTGCGAGACCACCCACCGTTTTTAAACGTCCGCGCTGCACAGAGCCCAGGCAGCGCGGACGTTTATCTACAGTGGGCGGTCGGGAAGCGGTTAAGTGGAAAGAGGAAGCAGCAGGTATGTGTTGTTTGGGCGGGAAAGTAGCTCTTCCTTATATAGACGAGCCAGTTCAACCTTTAAAAGAGCTTATCTCTAATGAAACTGATGAATCTCGCCTTTTTCTAAATAATATAAGAAAATACAACATGTGCTTTCATATGACGTCTTCTGGAGCAGATCAAATTGTCTCAATGCCAGGGTTTTGCCCGACCTTTACAATACAAGTATACCACCGTATCGGTTCTTTAATTCCTATGTCCATTTCGCAACCACAATTTTTACAAGTTTATTTCATAGGTGACGAAGAAGAACAAATCAACAGGCGTACTGAGTGCGTGCAAAGCGTAGATAGAAACATAGTTAAAAAATTACAACGAGTACTTCACAACCACAACATTTTGGTGCATGAATTTAAAACGGCTAGAGACAGAATGATCAATGACGATCATTTCAAAGTAGTGATTCACCCAGACCGTGTACCACGTGGTCAACATGAGAGACGATTCAATGCCCCTACTACAAATGAAATAGCTGCTGTAATAGTTAGTAGCGAACAAACTATGTCTCGGGACATCGTTGTGCAGCCGCGCGATGGCATGCTCACTATGATTCCCGATACACATAGATTCTATGACGCTCTCGAGTACCCAATAATTTTTTGGAAAGGACAAGAGGGGTACAGCATTGATATTCCTCAGATAAATCCAATTACCAAACAAGCAATGCCAAGCAAAAAGGTGTCCTGCAAAGATTTTTATGCCTTTCACTTGATGGTCCGTCGCAGCGATTTTAATTTGATGCTTAAGTGTAGGCTCCTACTTCATCAGTTTCTGGTCGACATGTATGTAAAGATGGAAAGTGAGCGCTTAAGGTTCATTTCTTTAAATAAAAAAAAACTGCGCGCAGAAAATTAAATTCACTTGCAAGATGCAATAAGAAATGATGCGGATTTGGATCCAAATAACTTAGGTCAGATGGTGATTCTCCCGTCATCATTTGTAAATAGCCCGAGATACCTACACGAATATACACAAGATGCGTTCACATACGTACGTAATTATGGGAGGCCTGATTTATTTATTACAATGACTTGCAACCCCGCTTGGCCAGAAATCACCAAAGAGCTTATGGCTGGTCAAAATTCAACGGACAGACATGACTTAACAGCCGGAGTATTTAGAATAAAAGTACAGAAGTTGGTAGCTCTACTTACAAAAGGTAACATATTTGGTGATATGCAATGCTTCATGTACTCGATCGAGTGGCAAAAGCGAGGTTTGCCTCATGTGCACTTACTGCTGTGGTTAAAGGAAAAATTGCATCCGAACCAAATTGACGAAATCATATGTGCTGAGATACCAAACCCAGAAACTGATCAAAAGCTCTATGATACAGTGACAAAGAATATGATTCACGGGCCATGTGGTACATTCAATTCTTCATCGCCATGCATGAAGGAAGGAAAATGTACCAAAAAATATCCGAGGAAGCTTTTAAAAGATACTCAAACCAATGACAAAGGTTATCCTTTGTACAGGCGCAGAGCACCAGAGAATGATGGACACACGACGATTATAAAAACCCGTAGAGGAACACAGGAAATATTGGTGGACAATAGCTGGGTGGTCCCATATTCTCCACTCTTATCAAAAAATGTTAATTCTCATTTAAATGTAGAGTTCTGTAATACGGTACAGGCGATAAAATATATTTGTAAATATATTAATAAGGGTAGCGACCAGGCTATTTTTAACATCCGCCAGCAAGGGAATGTTAACATTGACCCAAGAGATGAGGTGCAGACCTTTAGAACCGGCCGATATGTTAGTAGTAACGAAGCAGAGTGGCGGATCTTAGGTCTACCTCTGCACGAGAGACACCCAACCGTCACTCATCTCGCGATTCATTTACCCAATGGCGAGAGGGTTTACTTTACGGAAAATAATTTTAGAGAGAGATTAGAAGCACCACCTAAAACTACACTAACTGCATTTTTCCTGTTGTGCCAAAGTGATACGTTTGCAAAAACATTACATTGACGTGCCTCGCTACTATACTTGGAATGTGGCACGGAAGCAATGGAAACGTCATTTACAAGGAACACCTGTCGATGGTTGGCCAGGTGTGAAGGCAGGAGACGCTCTAGGTCGCATTTACACGGTGCACGTTAGCAATTTTGAATGTTATTGCTTGCGTATGCTGCTGAATGTAATAAGGGGTCCAACCAACTTCTCGGATTTAAAAACATTTGAAGGTCAAGAACTTGCAACTTTTTGGCAGGTGTGTGAGAAGATGGGGTTGTTGGAAGATGATAACCACTGGGAAATCAAAGAGAGATTTATCACAAAATAGTAGGACGAGTTGAGAATGGTGAAGGCGGACTTTTTTTCCTTGATGCCCCGGGTGGTACAGGAAAAACTTTCTTGCTTAATTTACTTTTAGCAAAAATTCGTAGCGGTCATAACGTTGCATTAGCTGTGGCTTCCTCTGGAATTGCTGCAACATTGCTAAGCGGTGGACGGACGGCACATTCAGTCTTTAAATTACCTCTTAATCTGGTGAACGAAGAAACCCCATCGTGTAATATCAGCAAGAGCAGTGCCCGTGGCCTCCTGTTGCAACAGTTCAAACTAATCGTGTGGGACGAGTGCACAATGTCACACAAACGCGCCATCGAAGTTCTTGATCGTTGTCTACAAGACTTACACAGTAAACAAACAATAATGGGTGGTGTGGTTGTTTTATTGGCTGGGGACTTTAGGCAAACTTTGCCTGTCATCGAGCGAGGCACTGCAGCAGACGGAATTAACGCATGTCTGAAATCCTCATATTTATGGACCAAAGTTGAAAAGCTGCACCTCACCACCAACATGCGTGTCCAGTTATTCAGTGATCTAGAGTCGGGTGCGTACGCTGAGAAACTGCTCGAGATCGGTGAAGGTCGAATCGAAACTGACGAAGAAGGTATGGTTCTATTCACTAACCAATTTTGTCATGTTGTGGATTCGGAAGACGCACTTATTGCTCAAGTTTTTCCAAATTTGCAACAAAACATCCACGATGAAAATTGGCTATGTGAAAGAACTATACTAGCACCAAGAAATGAAACAGTTGCGAAAATCAATAAAATTATCTTGGACCAAGTAACCAGCGATGCAACAACCTACAACTCCGACACAGTCATGTCATCTGAAGACTGTACGCGCTACCCCGTGGAGTTTCTTAACTCTTTGGAGCTATCCGGGGTCCCATCTCATAACCTCGAATTAAAGGTCGGTATACCTGTTTTGTTAATGCGCAGCTTGGACGCCCCGAGATTATGTAATGGCACTAGATTGCGAGTCACTGAACTAGGCAGGCACATTGTAAAGGCCACAATTTTAACTGGAGAAGCTAAGGGTGAAAATATTCTTATACCGCGCATCCCAATAATACCCAATAACTTACCCTTTAATTTCAAACGTTTGCAGTTCCCACTTAAAGTTGCATTTTCAATGACCATCAATAAATCGCAAGGGCAAACTTTGAAGGTAGCGGGGATACATTTAGGCACGCCCTGTTTTTCCCACGGTCAGCTATACGTAGCTTGCTCACGTGTTTCTAAATCGCAAAATCTACATATTTTCGCTGAACGAAAGAAATCAAATAACATAGTTTACAGGAGTATATTGCAGTAAAAACACATAGATAAATTACCTGCAGATGTCCATTATTCCAATTACATACTAATTCTTTACTAACACGAACAATATTAAATGCAAGTAACTTCAGTCCGACCTGTTTATTAATCAGTGTTTAGTAATCCGTTTGTGATGAAATTTGATATGGATAATTTCAAGCCTGGGGAAGGACATAGGGCTACTTTTTATAAACACACCATACAGGCGAAGATTATATAAAACTGTAAACCTGATTGACTGACACAACTAGCGGTCAACGCACAGCCGAAACCACTGAACTTAGCATCTTGAAATTTGCAGATAGGTTCTATTATAGCTTAAATGAGCACTAAGAAAGGAATTTTGATAATTCCACCCTCAAGAGTTTCCCTCTTAATATTATAGGGGTTCAAAGATTGTATGGAATCAGTCAGTTTTGAAGTTAGACATCTGAAATTTTGGATGTACGAGTAACTAAATAAGATTATTTTTTTTTACTATTAAGATTTTTTTTTTTTTTACTATTAAAATGATCTGTCACGAAATGTGAGCGAAGCCGCGGGTAAAAGCTAGTTATATTATATGTGGGTCTGTGAGGACATTATATTATATGTGGGTCTGTGGAGACATTATATTATATGTGGGTCTGTGGGGACATTATATTATATGTGGGTCTGTGAGGACATTATATTATATGTGGGTCTGTGAGGACATTATATTATATGTGGGTCTGTGGGGACATTATATTATAAGTGGGTCTGTGAGGACATTATGTTATATGTGGGTCTGTGGGGACATTATGTTATATGTGGGTCTGTGGGGACATTATATTATATGTGGGTCTTTGGTAATATTTTATTATATGTGGGTCTGTAGGGTCATTATATTATATGTGGGGCTGTTGGGACATTATATTATATGTGGGTCGGTGGTAACATATTATATGTGGGTTTGTGGGGACATTATATTATATTTGGGTCTGTGAGGACATTATATTATATGTGGGTCTGTGGGGACATTATATTATATGTGGGTTTGTGGGGACATTATATTATATGTTGGTCTGTGGTAACATTATATTATATGTGGGTCTGTGAGGACATTATATTATATGTGGGTCTGTGGGGACATTATATTATATGTGGGTTTGTGGGGACATTATATTATATGTGGGGACATTATATTATATGTGGGTCTGTGGGGACATTATATTATATGTTGGTCTGTGGTAACATTATATTATATGTGGGTCTGTGAGGACATTATATTATATGTGGGTCTGTGGGGACATTATATTATATGTGGGTTTGTGGGGACATTATATTATATGTGGGGACATTATATTATATGTGGGTCTGTGGGGACATTATATTATATGTGGGTCTGTGGGGACAATATATATGTGGGACTGTGGGACATATTATATGTGGTGCTGTGGGGACATTATATTATATTTGGGACTGTGGGACATTATATTATATGTGGATCTGTGAGGACATTATATTATATATGAGTCTATGAGGACATTATATTATATGTGGGTCTGTGGGGACATTATATTTATATGTGGGTCTGTGGGGACATTATATTATATGTGGGTCTGTGGTAACATATTATATGTGGGTCTGTGAGGACATTAAATTATATGTGGGTCTGTGAGGACATTATATTATATGTGGGTCTGTGAGGATATTATATTATATGTGGATCTGTGAGGGCATTATATTATATGTGGGTCTGTGAGGACATTATATTATATGTGGGTCTGTGGGGACATTATATTATATGTGGGTCTGTGGTAACATTATATTATATGTGGGTCTGTGAGGACATATTATATGTGGGTCTGTGGTAACATTATATTATAAGTGGGTCTGTGGGGACATTATATATGTGGGTCTGTGAGGACATTATATTATATGTGGGTCTGTGGGGACATTATATTATATGTGGGTCTGTGAGGACATTATATTATATGTGGGTCTGTGGGGACATTATATTATATGTGGGTCTGTGGTAACATATTATATGTGGGTCTGTGGGGACATTATATTATATGTGGGTCTGTGGGGACATTATATTATATGTGGGTCTGTGGGAACATTATATTATATGTGGGTCTTTGGTGACATTATATTATATGTGGGTCTGTGGGGACATTATATTTATATGTGGGTCTGTGGGGACATTATATTATATGTGGGTCTGTGGTAACATATTATATGAGGGTCTGTGAGGACATTAAATTATATGTGGGTCTGTGAGGACATTATATTATATGTGGGTCTGTGAGGATATTATATTATATGTGGATCTGTGAGGACATTATATTATATGTGGGTCTGTGAGGACATTATATATGTGGGTCTGTGAGGACATTATATTATATGTGGGTCTGTGGGGACATTATATATGTGGGTCTGTGAGGACATTATATTATATGTGGGTCTGTGGGGACATTATATTATATGTGGGTCTGTGAGGACATTATATTATATGTGGGTCTGTGGGGACATTATATTATATGTGGGTCTGTGGTAACATATTATATGTGGGTCTGTGGGGACATTATATTATATGTGGGTCTGTGGGGACATTATATTATATGTGGGTCTGTGGGAACATTATATTATATGTGGGTCTTTGGTGACATTATATTATATGTGGGTCTGTGGGGACATTATATTTATATGTGGGTCTGTGGGGACATTATATTATATGTGGGTCTGTGGTAACATATTATATGTGGGTCTGTGAGGACATTAAATTATATGTGGGTCTGTGAGGACATTATATTATATGTGGGTCTGTGAGGACATTATATTATATGTGGGTCTGTGGGGACATTATATTATATGTGGGTCTGTGGTAACATTATATTATATGTGGGTCTGTGAGGACATTATATTATATGTGGGTCTGTGGTAACATTATATTATATGTGGGTCTGTGGGGACATTATATATGTGGGTCTGTGAGGACATTATATTATATGTGGATCTGTGAGGACATTATATTATATGTGGGTCTGTGAGGACATTATAGTATATGTGGGTCTGTGGGGACATTATATTATATGTGGGTCTGTGGTAACATTATATTATATGTGGGTCTGTGAGGACATTATATTATATGTGGGTCTGTGGTAACATTATATTATATGTGGGTCTGTGGGGACATTATATATGTGGGTCTGTGAGGACATTATATTATATGTGGGTCTGTGTGGACATTATATTATATGTGGGTCTGTGGTAACATATTATATGTGGGTCTGTGGGGACATTATATTATATGTGGGTCTGTGGGGACATTATATTATATGTGGGTCTGTGGGAACATTATATTATATGTGGGTCTTTGGTGACATTATATTATATGTGGGTCTGTGGGGACATTATATTTATATGTGGGTCTTTGGGGACATTATATTATATGTGGGTCTGTGGTAACATATTATATGTGGGTCTGTGAGGACATTAAATTATATGTGGGTCTGTGAGGACATTATATTATATGTGGGTCTGTGAGGATATTATATTATATGTGGATCTGTGAGGACATTATATTATATGTGGGTCTGTGGGGACATTATATTATATGTGGGTCTGTGGTAACATTATATTATATGTGGGTCTGTGAGGACATTATATTATATGTGGGTCTGTGGTAACATTATATTATATGTGGGTCTGTGGGGACATTATATATGTGGGTCTGTGAGGACATTATATTATATGTGGGTCTGTGTGGACATTATATTATATGTGGGTCTGTGAGGACATTATATTATATGTGGGTCTGTGGGGACATTATATTATATGTGGGTCTGTGGGGACATTATATTATATGTGGGTCTGTGGTAACATATTATATGTGGGTCTGTGGGGACATTATATTATATGTGGGTCTGTGGGGACATTATATTATATGTGGGTCTGTGGGAACATTATATTATATGTGGGTCTTTGGTGACATTATATTATATGTGCGTCTGTGGGGACATTATATTATATGTGGGTCTGTGGTAACATTATATTATGTATGGGTCTGTGTGGTCATTATATTATATGTGGGTCTGGGGTAACATTATATTATATGTGGGTCTGTGGGAACATTATATTATATGTGGGTCTGTGGTAACATTATATTATATGTGGGTCTGTGGTAACATTATAATATATGTGGGTCTGTGGGGTGATTATATTATATGTGGGTCTGTGGTAACATTATATTATATGTGGGTCTGTGGGAACATTATATTATATGTGGGTCTGTGGGAACATTATATTATATGTGGGTCTGTGGGAACATTATATTATATGTGGGTCTTTGGTGCCATTATATTATATGTGGGTCTGTGGGGTCAATATATTATATGTGGGTCTGTGAGGACATTATATTATATGTGGGTCTGTGGTAACATTATATTATATGTGGGTCTGTGGTAACATTATAATATATGTGGGTCTGTGGGGTGATTATATTATATGTGGGTCTGTGGTAACATTATATTATATGTGGGTCTGTGGGAACATTATATTATATGTGGGTCTGTGGGAACATTATATTATATGTGGGTCTGTGGGAACATTATATTATATGTGGGTCTTTGGTGCCATTATATTATATGTGGGTCTGTGGGGTCAATATATTATATGTGGGTCTGTGAGGACATTATATTATATGTGGGTCTGTGGGGACATTATATTATATGTGGGTCTGTGGGAACATTATATTATATGTGGGTCTGTGAGGACATTATATTATATGTGGGTCTGTGGGGACATTATATTATATGTGGGTCTTTGGTGCCATTATATTATATGTGGGTCTGTGGGGTCAATATATTATATGTGGGTCTGTGGGGACATTATATTATTTATGGGTCTGTGGGGACATTATATTATATGTGGAACTGTGGGGACATTATATTATATGTGGGTTTGTGGTAACATTATATTATATGTGGGTCTTTGGGAACATTATATTACAGTGCTGGACAAAAGTATTGGCACCCCTGCAATTCTGTCAGATAATACTCAGTTTCTTCCTGAAAATGATTGCAATCACAAATTCTTTGGTATTATTATCTTCATTTAATTTGTCTTCAATGAAAAAAACACAAAAAGAATTGTCCTAAAGCCAAATTGGATATAATTCCACACCAAACCTAAAAAAGGGGGTGGACAAAAGTATTGGCACCGTTTGAAAAATCATGTGATGCTTCTCTAATTCGTGTAATTAACAGCACCTGTAACTTACCTGTGGCACCTAACAGGTGTTGGCAATAACTAAATCACACTTGCAGCCAGTTAACATGGATTAAAGTTGACTCAACCTCTGTCCTGTGTCCTTGTGTGTACCACATTGAGCATGGAGAAAAGAAAGAAGACCAAAGAACTGTCTGAGGACTTGAGAAACCAAATTGTGAGGAAGCATGAGCAATCTCAAGGCTACAAGTCCATCTCCAAAGACCTGAATGTTCCTGTGTCTTCCGTGCGCAGTGTCATCAAGAAGTTTAAAGCCCATGGCACTGTGGCTAACCTCCCTAGATGTGGACGGAAAAGAAAAATTGACGAGAGATTTCAACGCAAGATTGTGCGGATGGTGGATAAAGAACCTCGACTAACATCCAAACAAGTTCAAGCTGCCCTGCAGTCCGAGGGTACAACAGTGTCAACCCGTACTATCCGTCGGCGTCTGAATGAAAAGGGACTGTATGGTAGGATACCCAGGAAGACCCCACTTCTTACCCCGAGACATAAAAAAGTCAGGCTGGAGTTTGCCAAAACTTACCTGAGAAAGCCTAAAACGTTTTGGAAGAATGTTCTCTGGTCAGATGAGACAAAAGTAGAGCTTTTTGGGAAAAAGCATCAACATAGAGTGTACAGGAAAAAAAAAGAGGCATTCAAAGAAAAGAACACGGTCCCTACAGTCAAACATGGCGGAGGTTCCCTGATGTTTTGGGGTTGCTTTGCTGCCTCTGGCACTGGACTGCTTGACTGTGTGCATGGCATTATGAAGTCTGAAGACTACCAACAAATTTTACAGCATAATGTAGGGCCCAGTGTGAGAGGTCATGGGTCTTCCAGCAGGACAATGACCCAAAACACACTTCCAAAAGCACTATAAAATGGTTTGAGAGAAAGCACTGGAGACTTCTAAGGTGGCCAGCAATGAGTCCAGACCTGAATCCCATAGAACACCTGTGGAGAGATCTCAAAATGGCAGTTTGGAGAAGGCACCCTTCAAATATCAGGGACCTGGAGCAGTTTGCCAAAGAAGAATGGTCTACAATTCCAGCAGAGCATTGTAAGAAACTCATTGATGGTTACCGGAAGCGGTTGTTCGCAGTTATTTTGGCTAAAGGTTGTGCAACCAAGTATTAGGCTGAGGGTGCCAATACTTTTGTCCGGCCCTTTTTTGGAGTTTTGTGTGAAATGATCCATGATTTGATTTTTGCTTCATTCTCTTTTGTGTT
Source organism: Phyllobates terribilis (assembly GCF_046119375.1). Classification (NCBI taxonomy): domain Eukaryota; kingdom Metazoa; phylum Chordata; class Amphibia; order Anura; family Dendrobatidae; genus Phyllobates; species Phyllobates terribilis. The sequence goes on along the minus strand of NW_027363901.1, from coordinate 360,301 downwards.
TTTTCCTTGCAAGCAAATTAAATGAAGATAATAATACCAAAGAATTTGTGATTGCAATCATTTTCAGGAAGAAACTGAGTATTATCTGACAGAATTGCAGGGGTGCCAATACTTTTGGCCAGCACTGTATATGTGGGTCTTTGGTGACATTATATTATATGTGGGTCTGTGGGGACATTATATGATATGTGGGTCTGTGGGGTAATTATTTTATTTGTGGGTTTTGGTAACATTATATTATATGTGAGTCTGTGGGGTCATTATATTATTTGTGGGTCTGTGGTAACATTATATTATATGTGAGTCTGTGGGATCATTATATTATACTAGATGGTGGCCCGATTCTAACACATCGGGTATTCTAAAATATGTATGCGGCCGACCGGGTGCATACAGCAGAGCGGTGTTTAAATCTTGCGCCAAAATCGCTGATTGGTCGCGGCCGGCAACCGCGACCAATCAGCAAAGCAGTGTTTAAATTTGGCGGCCATATCGGTGATTGGTCGCAGGCGGCGGCCACGACCAATCTGCAAACCGTGTTAGTGAGGACTGGAGAGCGTGTTTAAATTTGGCAGCAAAATCGCTGATTGGTCGTGGCCGGCAACCGTGACCAATCAGCAAAGCGGTGTTAAAATTTGGCGCCTATATCGCTGATTGTTCACGGCCGGTGGTCGCGACTAATCAGCAGAGCGGCGTTTAAATTTGGCTCCAATAATGCTGATTGGTCGCTGCCAGCGAACGCGACCAATCAGCAGAGCGGTATTTAAATTTGGCGCCAATAATGGTGATTGTTCATGGCCGCGACCAATCAGCAGAGCGGTGTTTAAATTTGGCGCCAATAATGCTGATTAATCGCGACTGGCAACCGCGACCAATCAGCAGAGCGGTGTTTAAATTTGGCGCCAATATCGCTGTTTGGTCGCGGCCGGCCACCGCGACCAATCAGCAAAGCGATGTTTAAATTTGGCGCCAATAATGCTGATTGGTCAAGTTCGGCGACCGCGAGCAATCAGCAGAGTAGTGTTTAAATTTGGCGCCAATACTGCTGATTGGTGAACCACCAAACAATGAGGAGGGCACCATCTAATAAACGGGATCTACCTGCAGCATCTCATAAAATAGTAAGTATGAAAACAGCAAAAAGAAGAGATGCAAACTAGCAGTGATCACCCAAATAGTCAAAAAGTAACCAAATAATTATCAATAACAACAAAGATCCATAAAAATATATCAATTTATTGAATACAAATAATTCCTGACACATATACACAAAATGACAAACCGACAAACAAATAAAACACCATTAAAAATAGTATAGTATAGTATAGTATTTTCATAAATACTGCTGATTGGTCGCGGCCGGCGACCGCGACCAATCAGCAGAGCGGGGTTTAAATTTGGCGCCAATATTGCTGATTGTTTGCGGGTGGCGGCCACGACTAATCAGCGAACCGTGTTAGTGAGGACTGGAGAGTGTGTTTAAATTTGGCGCCAAAATCGCTGATTGGTCGCTGCCGGCGACTGCGACCAATCAGCAGAGCAGTGTTTAAATTTGGCGCCAATCTCGCTGATTGGTCGCAGCTGGCGGTCGTGACCAATCAGCAGAGCGGTGTTTAAATTTGGCGCCAATATCGCTGATTGGTCGCAGCTGGCGGTCGCGACCAATCAGCAGAGGGGTGTTTAAATTTGGCGCCAATATTGCTGATTGGTCGCGGTCGCCGGCCGCGACCAATCAGCAGAGCGTTTTTTAAATTTGTCGCCAATCTCGCTGATTTGTCGCGGCTGGTGGCCGCCACCAATCAGCAGAGCGGTGTTTAAATTTGGCGCCAATCTCGCTGATTGGTCGCGGGCAGCGTCCACGACCAATCAGCACAGCAGTGTTTAAATGTGGCGCCAAAATTGCTGATTGGTTGCGGGCAGCGTCCGCGACCAATCAGCACAGCAGTGTTTAAATGTGGCGCTAAAATCAGCACATCAGTGTTTAACCCCTTAAGCCCCGAGGGTGGTTTGCACGTTAATGACCAGGCCAATTTTTACAATTCTGACCACTGTCACTTTATGAGGTAATTACTCTGGAACGCTTCAACGGGTCCCCCTGATTCTGAGATTGTTTTTTCGTGACATATTGTACTTCATGATTGTGGTAAAATTTCTTCGATATCACTTGCGTTTATTTGTGAAAAAAATGGAAATTTGGCGAAAATTTTGAAAATTTAGCAATTTTCAAAATTTAAATTTTTATGCCCTTAAATCAGAGAGATATGTCACGCAAAAGAGTTAATAAATAACATTTCCCACGTGTCTACTTTACATCAGCACAATTTTGGAACCAAAATTTTTTTTTGTTAGGAAGCTATAAGGGTTAAAAGTTGAGCAGCGATTTCTCATTTTTCCAACAAAATTTACAAAACCATCTTTTTAGGGACCACATCACATTTGAAGTCACTTTGAGAGGTCTTTATTAGAGATGAGCGTTGTTCTACTCGAACTGTTCGCCAATCTCAAATTCGAGCTGTTTTGGGCGGTGTTCGAGCCGTTCGGCGAACACGAACAATTTGATAAAAATTCGGCTGTTCGAGGTTATGTTCGATAACTGTTCGTGCACCAAAATCATAACTGGATTTTTTCTCAGTAATGATGAAAATTAATGTTAATACGCAGTTTGAGTGTACAGCGGGGTGGGGGGAGGGGCAGGGGATGGATCTCTGCAGGAACAATGAAGATCTCCATTTTTTTTTCTCTTTCCCGCATTTGCAGTGGGGAGGTGCAATCTGTCAGCCTATCAGCAGCGCACACACGGAGCGAAGTGCTTTTTTTCACACAAGCAAGGGCATGTGTCATTGGCAGTGTATGTCACATGTCCTTGCCCTATAAGACCAAGCCATTTTCCCCGTCGCCACCATTTTCTCACTGCTGCAGCTGCGTGTTAGACGGCACCGCTGTTGCTGTGTGCGCTATACCTTGTTAATTTCAAGCCAATTTTCGCACAAATATACAGATAGCTTGGGAGTAGGGAATAGTTGTGATTGCAGTCCTTTTAAGGACTAGGTTACAGCATTTCCTACGACTTTTATCAGGGAGGTCTGTGCTCTTAAATAGATAGGTTGTGGGAGTAAAGACTAATTGTAATTGGAGTCCTTTTCAGGACTAGGTTACATCAGTTCCTATCAGTTTTTGCCAGGCAGGTCTGTGCCAGTGCTGTGCAAGTTTTTTTCACAGCATTTGGCTGAATCTAGCAAAGCTAATCCTTTTTGGCCTATTGCAGAGTGTGTTAGTCAGTGGAGTAGCCTATCTGTGCTGCAAGATATACCACCTGTGTATAGAATACCAATTTTTTTACTGCACCTAGTGAAGTAAAATCTTTTGGGCATAGCATCATTCTATTAGTCCATCTATACTGACCTCCATCAGGTTGCAAATTAAAACTAATTTTTATCTGCATCTACAGTACCTCTGAAAAAATATTTGGGCTTCTAGCTGTGTGTGGGACTTGTTGTATTAGTCCATCTATACTGACCTCCATCAGGTTGCAAACTGAATATATTTTTTTCTGCATCTACCTCTGAAAAAATATTTGGGCTTCTAGCTGTGTGTGGGTCTTGTTGTATTAATCCATCTATACTGACCTCCATCAGGTTGCAAACTGAATATAATTTTTTTCTGCATCTAGCTCTGAAAAAATATTTGGCCTTCTAGCAGTGTGTCGGACTTTCTCTATTAGTCCATCTATACTGACCTCCATCAGGTTGCAAATTAAAAATAATTTGTATCTGCATCTACAGTACCTCTGAAAAAATATTTGGGCTTCTAGCTGTGTGTGGGACTTGTTGTATTAGTCCATCTATACTGACCTCCATCAGGTTGCAAATTAAAAATAATTTTTATCTGCATCTACAGTACCTCTGAAAAAATATTTGGGCTTCTAGCTGTGTGTGGGACTTGTTGTATTAGTCCATCTATACTGACCTCCATCAGGTTGCAAACTGAATATATTTTTTTCTGCATCTACCTCTGAAAAAATATTTGGGCTTCTAGCTGTGTGTGGGACTTGTTGTATTAGTCCATCTATACTGACCTCCATCAGGTTGCAAATTAAAAATAATTTGTATCTGCATCTACAGTACCTCTGAAAAAATATTTGGGCTTCTAGCTGTGTGTGGGACTTGTTGTATTAGTCCATCTATACTGACCTCCATCAGGTTGCAAATTAAAAATAATTTGTATCTGCATCTACAGTACCTCTGAAAAAATATTTGGGCTTCTAGCTGTGTGTGGGACTTGTTGTATTAGTCCATCTATACTGAGCTCCATCAGGTTGCAAATTAAAAATAATTTTTATCTGCATCTACAGTACCTCTGAAAAAATATTTGGGCTTCTAGCTGTGTGTGGGACTTGTTGTATTAGTCCATCTATACTGACCTCCATCAGGTTGCAAACTGAATATATTTTTTTCTGCATCTACCTCTGAAAAAATATTTGGGCTTCTAGCTGTGTGTGGGACTTGTTGTATTAGTCCATCTATACTGACCTCCATCAGGTTGCAAATTAAAAATAATTTGTATCTGCATCTACAGTACCTCTGAAAAAATATTTGGGCTTCTAGCTGTGTGTGGGACTTGTTGTATTAGTCCATCTATACTGACCTCCATCAGGTTGCAAATTAAAAATAATTTTTATCTGCATCTACAGTACCTCTGAAAAAATATTTGGGCTTCTAGCTGTGTGTGGGACTTGTTGTATTAGTCCATCTATACTGACCTCCATCAGGTTGCAAACTGAATATATTTTTTTCTGCATCTACCTCTGAAAAAATATTGGGCTTCTAGCTGTGTGTGGGTCTTGTTCTATTAATCCATCTATACTGACCTCCATCAGGTTGCAAACTGAATATAATTTTTTTCAGCATCTAGCTCTGAAAAAATATTTGGCCTTCTAGCAGTGTGTCGGACTTTCTCTATTAGTCCATCTATACTGACCTCCATCAGGTTGCAAATTAAAAATAATTTTTATCTGCATCTACAGTACCTCTGAAAAAATATTTGGGCTTCTAGCTGTGTGTGGGACTTGTTGTATTAGTCCATCTATACTGACCTCCATCAGGTTGCAAATTAAAAATAATTTGTATCTGCATCTACAGTACCTCTGAAAAAATATTTGGGCTTCTAGCTGTGTGTGGGACTTGTTGTATTAGTCCATCTATACTGACCTCCATCAGGTTGCAAATTAAAAATAATTTTTATCTGCATCTACAGTACCTCTGAAAAAATATTTGGGCTTCTAGCTGTGTGTGGGACTTGTTGTATTAGTCCATCTATACTGACCTCCATCAGGTTGCAAACTGAATATATTTTTTTCTGCATCTACCTCTGAAAAAATATTGGGCTTCTAGCTGTGTGTGGGTCTTGTTCTATTAATCCATCTATACTGACCTCCATCAGGTTGCAAACTGAATATAATTTTTTTCTGCATCTAGCTCTGAAAAAATATTTGGCCTTCTAGCAGTGTGTCGGACTTTCTCTATTAGTCCATCTATACTGACCTCCATCAGGTTGCAAACTGAATATATTTTTTTCTGCATCTAACCCAGCCAATAGTTTTGGCCTAATACCACAGTTTGGCCACTCAGCTCTGCTCGGTTACCATCCATTGTTTTTTTGTGCAAACAACTCCAGAGTTGTGAATTAGTTAACCACCAAAATGAGTGGAAAAAGGCCTGCTGCTGGTGGAAAGGGGAATAGGCGTGTTGGGAAGGGGAAAAAAGGTTGTGTCCGTGGGGTAGGTGTTAAAGCATCAGTAACATCTGCAGAAGAAAGACCATCTTCCAGCCAAAGTAAAATGTCTACTTCTTTTAGCGGACAATGTGATAAGATCCCTTTCTTACGGCCACGCCAATCGCTACAAATTCCAGATGAGGCACAAAAACAGCAGGTGCTTCAACGGATATCAAGTGCTCCTTTAAGTGGGCTCTCCTCCACATCAACTTCAACATCACAAATACTCCAGTCCTCAAAGGTGTCACCCAAATCGCACTTGCTTCCTCACAGCTCCCAAATCTCCAGCTGCCCGTCTGAGTATGAGGTAGAACAGATGGTTGAGTCTGCAGAGCTGTTTACTCATACTATAGCCTGGGAATCAGAGGTCGACTCCAGCGCTTCTGTGAATCCAGACGAGGAAATGATCTGCACTGATGCCCAGAATCTTTATGAGTCGGATCCAGGACCAGACGCAGAAGGTTCTGACCATAATGTAGACCCTCATTCCCAAACTGTAACTCCTGTTGGTGGAGACAATGAGGAAGACGATGATAAGACTCAAATACCTGATTGGAGCGACAACTTTAGTTTTTTGTCAGGGCAGGAACAGGTTGGCTCTGAGGACGACGGGTGTGATAACACACAGGGTGATGATGATGAGGTTGGAGATCCCACTTACTGTCAACCCACAGTCAGCCAAGAGATGAGGTCAGCAGAGGAGGTGGAGGAAGATGCTAGTGACGACGAGGTCAGGTTGCGCCTTCCTGGACAGAGACGTAGTACTGGAAGCACGTCAACAACTGCATCCTCAAACACAACTCTGCCTCTCACCACAAGTCGTGGTGGCTCTTCAGGTCGCATGGGTGCTAAGCCTTGCATAGCCTGGGCATTTTTTCAGATCGATAAAGATGACCCAACTCGTGTTATCTGTAACATTTGTCAGCAAAAGCTAAGTAGAGGCCAAAAAATACATAGTTTGAGTACTTCATGCATGAACCGGCACATGGACATGAAGCATAAGTTGCAGTGGGAAGCTCAGTGTGCTACAATGCGGCCTAGCCGGCCGGGCCAACCACCGTCTGCCATATCTTGTGCATCCGCGGCCTCTTCATCCTCTGTGACTGGGGGGACAGCAGTCACACCTGTTTTGGGGCGCAGACCTGCCACCTCTTTACCCGCAACAGCCAGCGTGATTGGCAGGTCATCATTTTCTTTGGAGGTGGTAACAGCAGCTGGTGTTGAGCGCTGTCCGACATCGATAGCACCACCTTTGGATCAAGGCAACCTAACATGTCCGCCTGCATCTTCCTCACAGACCGGCAGTTTGCCGGGGACACCCTTATCAACCCCGTCTAAGCACAATAGCCAGCCCTCGGTCCCTCAGATGTGGACAAGTAAAAGACCATTTCCTCCTAGCCATGAGAAAGCTAAGAGGTTGAATTTCACCATCTGCAAGCTCTTGGCTACAGAAATGCTGCCTTTCCGCCTGGTGGACACAGAGGATTTTCGAGACCTTATGTCCGTCGCAGTGCCCCAGTACCAGATGCCCAGTCGGCACTACTTCTCAAAGAAAGGTGTGCCTGCGCTCCACCAGCATGTCGCACACAACATCACCGCTTCTTTGAGAAACTCTGTGTGTGACAGGGTGCATTTCACCACAGACACTTGGACGAGTAGGCATGGACAGGGGCGTTACAAGTCGCTGACTGGGCACTGGGTAACTATGGTGACAGCAGGACAAGGGGCTGCTGTCCAAGTCTTGCCGTCCCCACGAGTTGTGCGTCAATCCTCTTTATGTCAAAGTTCCTCCACTGCTTCTGCCTCCTCAACCTCCTCTCGGTCTTCCACCTGCACCCAAAGCCTGTCTGGTCATGCCACAAGCTTTCTAACTGCGCAGAAGGGATCCTGCACACCTCCTTACTATGCTGGCAGTAGGGCTCAACGTCATCAGGCGGTTTTTACATTGAAATGTCTGGGAAATGTGAGTCACACAGCTGAGGAGTTGTGGTCAGCTCTGGAGAACCAATTTCATGAATGGTTGTCTCCACTGGACCTGAAACCAGGGAAGGCCGTGTGCGACAATGCTGCAAACCTGGGTGCGGCCCTTCGCCGGGGCAATGTCACACACGTGCCTTGTATGGCTCATGTGTTGAACCTGGTTGTCCAGCAATTTTTAGCCCACTATCCCAGACTAGATGGCCTTCTGCAGAGGGCACGGTCGCTGTGTGCTCACTTCCGCCGTTCGCATCCCGCAGCTCAGCGACTTACATCTCTACAGAAGTCGTTGGGCCTGCCACTTCACCGGCTAAAATGCGATGTGCCTACCCGGTGGAATTCAACTCTGCACATGTTGCAGCGACTGTGGCAGCACCGACAAGCCCTGGTGCAATACGTTCTGACGTATAGCCTGGGCCAACGAGATTCAGAGGTGGGGCAAATCACGCTGGAGGAGTGGTCTCAGATCAGGGACCTATGCACCCTTCTGCACAGTTTTGAAATGGCGACGAAGATGTTTAGTGCTGACGATGCCATTATCAGCATGACTATTCCGGTGATTTACATGCTGGAGCACATGTTAAACAGAATTCGGAGTCAGGTGGTGGCACAAGAGGAGGTGGAGGAAGTAGAGGAGGAGGAGTTGTATGCGGAAGGGCTAACATCTGCAAGGTCCAGACGGTCGGCAGCACCAAGGCGGCAGGCATGTGAGGGTGGGGGAGATGGTTTTACCAGGGCGCATGGTAGCAGCCAAACTAGTGAGGAAGGTGCAGGAGCCCAGGAAGAAGTGGAGGACGAACTGATGGAAGACTCATCAGATGAGGGAGACCTTGATCACATTTCTGTTGTGCGAGGTTGGGGGGAGAGGACAGAGGAAGGAAGCATGATTGTTACCTCGCCACCAACACAACAGGGACTTGGTGCTCCTGGATGCGCAACACACATGAGTGCCTTCTTGCTGCACTACCTGCAACATGACCCTCGAATTGTGAGAATTAGAAATAATCCTGACTACTGGGTTGCCACACTGTTAGATCCCCGGTACAAAAGTAAATTTGCAGAAATTATTCCTGCCATAGAAAGGGATGCACGCATGCAGGAGTATCAGCAGAGACTGTTGCAGAATCTTACATGTGCTTTTCCACAAAATACCAGTGGTGCACGTAGTGAATCTCACAGTTCCAACTTGCCAACCGTGGGACCGTCAAGTGTTCAGCACTCAAACCGTAACAGAACCACAGTATCTGGTGGTAACATCAATTTTGCGGAATCATTTCACCACTTTTTTAGCCCATCCTTTGCAAGGCCACAGGAGACAAGAAGTCTGACACATAGTCAACGCCTAGAGACGATGGTACAGGAGTATCTCCAAGTAAACATTGAAGCCACGACTGTGTCACTGGACCCTTGCTCTTTTTGGGCTTCCAATCTGGATAAATGGCCGGAGCTAGCCACTTACGCCTTGGGGATCTTGTCATGCCCCGCAGCCAGCGTTCTGTCTGAACGTGTGTTCAGCGCTGCTGGTGGTGTGCTGACAGATAAGCGCACGCGGCTCTCCACTGATAATGTAGACAGACTCACGTTCATAAAGATGAACAAATCATGGATCCGAAACGACTTTTCTACCCGTGTGTCATCCTGGGGAGAGTAAAAGCTTGATGATTGTTTAAAATCAGCCTACCAACCGTTTTAAGCTTTCAAATTACTAATCATGTTTATCTGTATCTTGACTGGAAAATAATTTGGGCTTTGTAGCAGTGTGCAGCACTGATCCTATTAGGCCATCTATAATAAGCTCCACCAGATTTAAAATTAAAAATAATTTTTAGCTGCATCTAGCCCGGAAAATAATTTTGGGGCTCCGAGATGCGCAAAACACATAAGTGCCTTCTTGCTGCACTACCTGCAGCATGACCCTCATATTGTCAGAATTCGAAGTAATCATGACTACTGGGTTGCCACACTCTTAGATCCCCCAAACTTTTCGATCAACCTTTTCATTTTAATAAAGACCAAAAAAATGGTCATTTTTGAAATTATAAGCATTAGCAGGTTGTTAGAAACTGAAATCAAACAGTTTTCAACTCAAAACTTTATTCTAGGTGGTGTTACATTTTCACATAGGACCCCTTGTTCGAAAGGAGCTTCTGAACTCTCTCGTCCATTGAATTTGTCAGGTTTTGGATGGTTTCTGCTTCAATTGTTTTGCATGAGGACAGAATACCCTCCCAGAGCTGTTGCTTAGATGTGAACTGCCTCCCGCCATCATAGACACTCCTTTTAATGATGCTCCAAAGGTTCTGAATGGGGTAGAGGTCAGGGGAGCATGGGGGTCACACCATAAGTTTGTCCCCTTTTATGCCCATATCAGCCAGAGATGCAGATGTTTTATGTGCAGCATGAGATGGTGCATTATCATGCAGAAAAATGATCTTGCTGTGAAATACACGGTTCTTCTTCTTGAACCATGGCAGGAAATGCTGTTTGAGAAAATCCACATACATTATGGAGTTCATCTTTAGCGCCTTCAGGGATCCTAAAGGGGCCGACAATCTCTCTCCCCATGATTCCAGCCCAAAACATTACTCCACCTCCTCCTTGTTGGCGCTGTAGCCGTGTTTGCGTGGGGTGTCCATCAACCAGCCATCCTCCACTCTATCCATCTGGACCATCGAGCGCTGCACGGCACTCATCCGTGAACAAAACAGTTTTGAAATCAGTCTTCATGTAATGTTTGGCCCACTGGAGCCGTTTCTGCTTGTGTGAAGTGGATAGAGGAGGTCGACAGGATGGCGTATGCACAGCTGCAAACCTCTGAAGGACCCTGCATCTTGTTGTTCGGGGGACGTTGGAGGCACAAGCAGCTTCAAAAACTTGTCTGCTGAAATGACAAGGCTTTTTTGCCGCTGCTCTTTCAACCTGACGTAATTGCCTGTAGGAAAGAGTCCTCAATTTGCCCTTATCAGCACGCACACGTGTGTACTGTGAATCAGCTACATACTTCTTGATTGCCAAGACACTTCATCCTGATCATCGCACAATGTTGATTGTAGTCATGCCTTGACCTAAACACTCCACAATTTGTTGCTTCTCAGCAGCCGACACATCCTTTTTCTTTCCCATTTTGGCAGAAAATGTAGGCTGCTGAATAATGTGAGAGAGCCTTCTTAAGTAGTCTTGCCTTTCATTGGACACACCTGACAAACTAATTAGCACTGGTGTCTGCAATTGCTTACAGTGATATAAAGAGCCCTGACACACATCACCATCAATGAGTTTAACTGACAAACAAACAAATTCTTCCCTTATCACTCCTAAACACTTTTTGCATAATAATTTGGAACACAGTGTACATGTGCTTTTCCACAAAACACCAGTGGTTCACGTAGTGAATCTTACAGTTCTAACTTGCCAACCGTGGTCTGTATGGAGTTGTTCAATAAAGGGCCCAAAATTAAGATAACATAGATGGGAGAGGTCTCTATGAATAGGAATTCCTAAGTATTTGATACCCTGTGAGGGCCAGGCAAAGGGAAAGTTGGACTGGATGGAATCCTATATGTATTTGGGGAGGGAGACATCGAGGGCCTCAGACTTCGCTGCATTGATTTTAAAATTTGACCATGTAACAAAGTGATCTATTTCAGCCATAACAGCATGGATGGATATATGTGATTGAGTGATATATACTAGGACATCGTCAGCAAATAGAGAGCACTTGTACTCGGTGCCTCCCACCTCAATTCACCTAATATTGGGGTTATGGCGAATTGATGAGAGCAGGTGCTCCGTCACTAGGATGTATAAGAGAGGGGACAGAGAACATCCCTGCCTTGTCCCATTGGTGATTGTGCAAGGTGATGAAAATGTTCTGACGCGCCCCCTGGGCCTTGGGACACCCGGAGCCGGACCCTTTTTGGTGGATGCTGGTGGTTGTAGTCTCCGTGGCGGCAACCCGGTTCCGTGGCTCAGGGCGGTCAAACCAGTGGCGGAACTATTTATGTGGTTTTGATGTTTAAATGTCCGACTACGCCACCCGTGGATTGCGGACAGAGTGAACCGCCGCTCCAGGGCAGACCGCTGAGGCTGGTGTTGTGGGTGCAGCAGAGCGTAGCATAACTCCCCACGGGAGGAGTATAGCCTCAGGGCAGTGTATGCGGAGGATGGGGGTGATGGTGCAGGGCAGCAGCAGTAATGACATGGAGTCAGTGATGCAGTCCAGGGCCTTTACTCACAGTTCTTATTATCCAGACCACGTCTGCAGGTAACGGCTGCCCACGTCGTACTGTGCTCACCAGGTGAGGGGCTCAGACAACTCCCAGATAACTTTGGAGCGCTTCACAGGACCCCCTTTGTGTGTCCTTTGTCTGGCCTTTCTTACCAACCCTTCTGTCCGGCTGCCTCGGGCCTCCTCTTGGTAAACTTGGCGCCAGTTTCCCTGACCCTATGTGGTGCCTTCCTAGCGGGTGTAGCGAGGGGCTGCGCCACATAAAATGTCACAGCCTCCTGTTTCTAGCTGAGAGTCGTTTCCTGCCTCCACTAGTTTCGGGGACCGGTCTCCCCCTTTGGCCTGACCTCTCCACGCAGGTGGATTCTGGCGTGCGGTGGCAACTCGCCCGTCCGCACCCCTGAGATCCCTTCGTTCCTCGTTCCTGGAGCCTTCTCCGCTCCTCTTCCTTCCTTCTCCCTCTTCCAGGCCTGGGCCTCTGTTACTAGGCCCGCCTCCGGAGCAGAGCTCATGCAGAGCCCCTGCTCCCTGCCACTTCTGCTCAGACTTCTCTGCACTGAACTAAGATGGTGCCCACCTTTTATACTCCCTTCTCAATGCACCCAGGAACTGCTTCCTCCCTGCTCCTGCACTACAGGGTTCCCCTTCCTCAGTGTTCCCTCCCCCCACTCCAGCCAGGGACAGGGACTGTCGTGCCCATCTCAGGGGCATATTGGTCGCCCTGCCCCACGGCAATGTGGTGTAATGCATGCAGGTGTCGGGTCCTGATCCACACTACATCCTTACCTGAGAGTGAGATATCACACCTCTGGGTGAGGTGCAATACCTCTGTAGCAACCGAGCCCTCAGGGTGCTACAGTTCCATTTATCTTCAGCCTAGGTGACGTATTGCGATACAGGGCCGTGATTTTGGCTATAAAAGGGTCCCCTAGACCCCTACCCCAAGCTTTTTAAGAGAATCATATATGGCGTGCCAGGAGACTCTATGGAATGCTTTCTCAGCATCCAACAAGAGTATCTAATTACAAATTTTTAACTGCATCTAGCCCAGGAAATACTTTGTGCCTAGTAGCAGGGTCTGCTAGTCAGCGAATTATCCCGGCTGTTAAGCAAGCTACACCACCTGTAGTTTGGACACTTCATTTTTTCAAAGGAAATGCTTCGGGACCACGGGATACTCAGTGAAGAGCATCAGGAGGCACCCCAAGGCATAGGGGCTGGGACTGGCAGTAGGATGCCTTGCGGTGGACAGCCGAGCTCGATCTTTATAAAAGCTTTTTAACTGCAGCAGCTTTAGTGGACGCTACTGGAGCTGGAATTATGCGGCTGCTGGCATGAGACTTGCCCTCCAATAGATCCTTGTAAATGGATTTAAAGTGTATTCATTCAAATTAGAGAGACAATTTAAATTAAAAAGCTTAGAGCTGCCTCCACCACAGGGGGGCTCGCTCGACCCACCAGCGGACAGGCACCAGTATTGGGAGAGGGGGGCTGGCCATCAGGGTTCACCGCGGCTCTGGCACAAACCCGGCGACACGGAGGTGGCACGGGCAGGAGCGGACTGGCCGTGTCGGCTTCTCACTTTTTGGATTTTAGAAGGGCATGACATGCCTATATCTGTGTCTCCCCCTCCTTTTACTCCTCCACCTCTTTTATTTTCGCATGACTATATGTACTTGTCACTTTTCCATGTGTTAGTTATGTCTTCTGAGCAGTTTGTCAGCTTTTGGACACCTTTGAAGGTGTTTTCTATGTGTTTCTATGTGTTTTTGTTTGCCTGCCATTGGTTTTAACGGTGTTCGAAGGTGTTCGACGAACAGTTCGACGAACAGTTCGGCGAACACACGGGTGTTCGACGAACCGAACCGAACTCGAACACTACGGGGGTGGCTCAACACTAGTCTTTATGACAGAAAATACCCAAAAGTGACACCATTCTAAAAACTGCTCCCCTCAAGGTGCTCAAAACCACATTCAAGAACTTTATTAACCCTTCAGGTGCTTCACAGGAATTTTTTGAATGTGGAAGAAAAAAATGAACATTTAACTTTTTTCACAAAAATGTTACTTTAGACCCATTTTTTTTTATTTTCACAGGGGTAACAAGAAAAAATGGACCCCAAAATTTGTTGTGCAATTTACCCTGGGCACGCAGATACCCAATATGTGGGGAAAAAACACTGTTTGGGCGCACGGCAGGGCTCAGAAGGGAAGGAGCGTCATTTGACTTTTTGATTGTAAAATTTGCTTGAATAATTAGCGGACGCCATGTTGTGTTTGGAGAGCCCCAGTGTGCCCAAACATTGGAGCTCCCCCATAAGTGACCCCATTTTGGAAACTAGACCCCCCAAGGCACCTATCTAGATGCATAGTGAGCACTTGGAACCCCCAGGTGCTTCACAAATTGATTTGTAAAAATGAAAAAGTGAAAAAAAAAACACTTTTTCATATTTATGAATCAATTTGTGAAACACCTGGGGGTTCCAAGTGCTCACTATGCATCTAGATAGGTGCCTTGGGGGGTCTAGTTTCCAAAATGGGGTCACTTGTGGGGGAGCTCCAATGTTTGGGCACACAGGGACTCTCCAAAAGCAACATGGTATCCGCTAACAAATTGTCGGCTCAAATTGTTAGCGGACATCATGTTTCATTTGGAGAGCCCCTGTGTGCCCAAACATTGGAGCTCCCCCACAAGTGACCCCATTTTGGAAACTAGACCCCCCAAGGCACCTATCTAGATGCATAGTGAGCACTTGGAACCCCCAGGTACTTCACAAATTGATTCGTAAAAATGAAAAAGTGAAAAAAAAAAGCATTGTTTTTTGCTTCGTTTTTTTTTTTTTTTTTTACCGTGTTCACTGAATGAGTTAACTAGTGGGACAGTTTTATAGGTCAGTTTGTTCCGGACGCGGCGATACCAAATATGTGTACTTTTTTTTTTTTTTTTTTTTTTTTTTTTTTATAATAATATTTATTGATGGGTACATTATATTTTTATTTTTGGTGGATTATTTTTTTTTTTTTTTTATATATTTTTGCAATTTTTTTTTTTTTTTTCACTTTCTGACAGTTTTTATATTTTATTACTTTGTCCCACTCTGGGACTTTCACTTTTTTTTCTCTGATCGCCTGCATGGCACAGGAATGAAGCACCATCCCTGTGTCATGCAGGCTCTCAGCGCTGGACAGGGAGAAGATTGTTTGGAGATGCACTGCGCATGTCCAAACAATCTTCCTGCTGTCTGATGACCCGGATGTTGTCATGACGACATCGGGTCGTCATGGCAACACCCGGGAAGCCTTTGCAGACAGCGCTGGAAGCCGGAAGAGGAGGTGAGTATCTGCGATCACCTCCCCTTCCCCCCGCAATGCTGCGATCGACTTCGATCGACTTCGATCGCAGCATCGCGGGGGTTAATGTGCTGGGAGCGGTGCAGGACCGCTCCCTGCACATAGTATCGGGTGTCAGCTGTGAAAATCAGCTGACACCCGGCGGCGATCACGCCCGCACAGCCTGTGTGCGCGCACGCGATCGCCATGACGTACTAATACAGGTCTGGCTCTTAAGTCCCAGGGCACAGATGCGTATTAGTACGTCAGATGTTGTTAAGGGGTTAAATGTGGCTCCAAGATCGCTGATTGGACGCGTGCAGTGGCCGCGACCAATCTGCACAGCGGTTTTAACTTTTGCGCCAAGATCACTGATTGGTCGCGGCAGGAGAGCGCGACCAATCAGCGAATCGTATTGGTGAGGACCGGGGAGCGTAATCGTATTGGTGAGGACCGGGGAGCGTCGCTGTTTGTGCGGGTACTTCCGCTGCGAGAAGCCGGGAGATGAGCGACTGCTCGCAGCAGAAGTGTCCCGACCCGCAGCGCCGCTCCCCGGTCCTCCCTTGACACCCTAGCCGCATGGATGTCAGCGCCGCTGCCTGTGCGGCTACTTCCGCTGCAAGAAGCCGGGAGATGAGTGGCTGCTCGCAGCAGAAGTATCCCGACCCGCAGCGCCGCTCCCCGGTTCTCCCTTGACACCCTAGCCGCATGGAGGTCAGCAGCGCCGGCGGTCGAGGTCCTTCTGCTGCTATCGGCCGGGAGATGAGCGCCTTGCGCCGGTCATCTCTCTGCTGCATCTCCGTCCCGCAGATGAGCCGCTAACGGCCGCCATCTTTTTTCAGAAATCCCGCGGCGCTGATTGGCCGCTGCCAGACCAATGAGCGACGCGGGATTTCCTGCACAGACAGAAAGACAGACAGACGGGATAAGACGATTATATATATATAGATGTGTCCTGTGTGGTGTAGTATATAGAGGATCTGTCAGCTCTCCTGTGTGGTATAGTATATAGAGGATCGGTCAGCTCTCCTATGTGGTATAGTATATAGAGGATCTGTCAGCTCTCCTGTGTGGTGTAGTATATACAGGATATATAATTTCTCCTGTGTGGTGTATTATATAGAGAATGTGTACTGTGTGGTGTAGTATATAGAGGATCTGTCAGCTCTCCTGTGTGGTGTAGTATATAGAGGATCAGTCAGCTCTCCTATGTGGTATAGTATATAGAGGATCTGTCAGCTCTCCTGTGTGGTGTAGTATATAGTGGATCTGTCAGCTCTCCTGTGTGGTGTAGTATATAGAGGATCTGTCAGTTCTCGTGTGTGGTGTAGTATATACAGGATCTGTCAGCTCTCCTGTGTGGTGTAGTATATAGGTAGTTAATAGAGGATCTGTCAGCTCTCCTGTGTGGTGTAGTATATAGAGGATCAGTCAGCTCTCCTATGTGGTATAGTATATACAGGATCTGTCAGCTCTCCTGTGTGGTGTAGTATATAGAGGATCTGTCAGCTCTCCTGTGTGGTGTAGTATATAGAGGATCTGTCAGCTCTCCTGTGTGGTGTAGTATATAGAGGATCTGTCAGCTCTCCTGTGTGGTGTAGTATATAGAGGATCTGTCCGCTCTCCTATGTGGTGCAGTATGGAGGATCTGTCAGCTCTCCTGCGTGGTGTAGTATATAGGTAATTAATAGATGATCTGTCAGCTCTCCTATGTGGTATAGTATATAGAGGATCTGTCAGTTCTCCTGTGTGGTGTAGTATATAGAGGATCTGTCAGCTCTCCTGTGTGATGTAGTATATAGAGGATCTGTCAGCTCTCCTGTGTGGTGTAGTATATAGAGGATCTGTCAGCTCTCCTGTGTGGTGTAGTATATACAGGATCTGTCAGCTCTCCTGTGTGGTGTATTACATAGAGGATCTGTCAGCTCTCCTGTGTGGTGAAGTATAAAGAGGATCTGTCAGCTCTCCTGTGTGGTGTAGTATATAGAGGATCTGTCAGCTCTCCCGTGTGGTGTGGTATATAGAGGATCTGTCAGCTCTCCTGTGTGGTGTATTACATAGAGGATCTGTCAGCTCTCCTGTGTGGTGAAGTATATAGAGGATCTGTCAGCTCTCCTGTGTGGTGTAGTATATAGAGGATCTGTCAGCTCTCCCGAGTGGTGTAGTATATAGAGGATCTGTCAGCTCTCCTGTGTGGTGTAGTATATAGAGGATCTGTCCGCTCTCCTGTGTGGTGCAGTATAGAGGATCTGTCAGCTCTCCTGCGTGGTGTAGTATATAGGTAGTTAATAGAGGATCTGTCAGCTCTCCTATATGGTATAGTATATAGAGGATCTGTCAGCTCTCCTGTGTGGTGTAGTATATAGAGGATCTGTCAGCTCTCCTGTGTGGTGTAGTATATAGAGGATCTGTCAGCGCTCCTGTGTGGTCTAGTATATAGAGGATCTGTCAGCTCTCCTGTGGGGTGCAGTATAGAGGATCTGTCAGCTCTCCTGTGTTGTGTAGTATAGAGGATCTGTCAGCTCTCCTGTGTTGTGTAGTATATAGAGGATCTGTCAGTTCTCCTGTGTTGTGTAGTATATAGAGGATCTGTCAGCTCTCCTGTGTTGTGTAGTATAGAGGATCTGTCAGCTCTCCTGCGTGGTGTAGTATATAGGTAGTTAATAGAGGATCTGTCAGCTCTCCTATATGGTATAGTATATAGAGGATCTGTCAGCTCTCCTGTGTGGTGTAGTATATAGAGGATCTGTCAGCTCTCCTGTGTGGTGTAGTATATAGAGGATCTGTCAGCGCTCCTGTGTGGTCTAGTATATAGAGGATCTGTCAGCTCTCCTGTGGGGTGCAGTATAGAGGATCTGTCAGCTCTCCTGTGTTGTGTAGTATAGAGGATCTGTCAGTTCTCCTGTGTTGTGTAGTATATAGAGGATCTGTCAGCTCTCCTGTGTTGTGTAGTATAGAGGATCTGTCAGCTCTCCTGTGTTGTGTAGTATAGAGGATCTGTCAGCTCTCCTGTGTTGTGTAGTATATACTGTATCTCCTGCTGACGATTCTCCTGCTGCCTGTGACGTCACATTGAAAGAGCAGCTCCTACTCTTTCATCCTGCTCTGTCGGCGAAGCACCACTGCCGACGTCATTTAGAAGGAAAGCCAGCTCCCCGCTGCCTAGATGGGGGAAGTTGACTGTCAATCAGCAAGACTACTCAGCAGTGACACTTGTCAGACACTGCAGATTTCATGAAGAGGTGTGTACAGTGTCCATTTTAGGACATGATCAGATATCAAAGTCAAACATGAGAATAATGTCAGTTTGAGGCTAAATACCCTGTCTGAGAACTGACTTTAACATGTGACTTTGATATGTGACTTTGACATCTGACTTTTACAACTGATAATAATAAAAAAAAAGTTCACTGTACGATGCTGGGACTTGAACCCAAAACTCTGCCTAGAAGCCAGTACACCTACCATTGAGCTATACACTCAGTTGAAATAACTTAGGCATTCTATTTGGTTGTGATTTTCAGTGCAAATCTGTCTGAAACTCATTGGGACTTCTACACAGACCTCGTCCATGTCGAATTCAAATGATGTGTGACTTTGATATGTGACTCTGATATCTCACTTTTTTCAAACATCAGAATCAGAATCACAATGACTTTTAAACACCCTGAGTATTTTCAGGGTTGATCCCATAAGCCAAGAAAAACTACCAGTCCCTATCATTTGACCCTATGGTTGAAATTTAAAGCTTCAGGCTCATTTAGTGGAGCTTCTGGGTTCAAATCCCAGAAGCAGAAGAATATATATACAGTACAGTTGAAACAAGAAGTTTACATGTACTGTATGTAAATGCCTTAAAACATTATCTCTCTCTCATTATTCTGGCATTTGGCAAAATTAAAACTTATTGCGATCCTAATTGATCTAAAACGGGAAAGATTTATTCTGATTTCATGTCAGATATTGAGAAAAACATGCATATGTGTCTTTTTATATAGTGTATGTAAACTTCTGGTTTCAACTGTATATATATATATATATATATATATATATATATATACAGTACAGACCAAAAGTTTGGACACACCTTCTCATTTTAAGATTTTTCTGTATTTTCATGACTAAGAAAATTGTACATTCACACTGAAGGCATCAAAACTATGAATTAACACATGTGGAATTATATACTTAACAAAAAAGTGTGAAACAACTGAAAATATGTCTTTTATTCTAGGTTCTTCAAAGTAGCCACCTTTTGCTTTGATGACTGCTTTGCACACTCTTGGCATTCTCTTGATGAGCTTCAAGAGGTAGTCACCGGAAATGGTTTTCACTTCACAGGTGTGCCCTGTCAGGTTTAATAAGTGGGATTTCTTGCCTTATAAATGGGGTTGGGACCATCAGTTGTGTTGTGCAGAAGTCTGGTGGATACACAGCTGATAGTCCTATTGAATAGACTGTTAGAATTTGTATTATGGCAAAAAAAGTAGCTAAGTAAAGAAAAACGAGTGGCCATCATTACTTTAAGAAATGAAGGTCAGTCAGTCCAAAAAATTGGGAAAACTTTGAAAGTGTCCCCAAGTGCAGTTGCAAAAACCATCAAGCGCTACAAAGAAACTGGCTCATATGAGGACCGCCCCTGGAAAAGAAGACCAAGAGTCACCTTTGTTTCTGAGGATAAGTTTGTCCGAGTCACCAGCTCAGAAATCGCAGGTTAACAGCAGCTCAGATTAGAGACCAGGTCAATGCCACACAGAGTTCTAGCAGCAGACACATCTCTACAACTACTGTTAAGAGGAGACTTTGTGCAGCAGGCCTTCATGGTAAAATAGCTGCTAGGAAACCACTGCTAAGGACAGGCAACAAGCAGAAGAGACTTGTTTGGGCTAAAGAACACAAGGAATGGACATTAGACCAGTGGAAATCTGTGCTTTGGTCTGATGAGTCCAAATTTGAGATCTTTGGTTCCAACCACAGTGTCTTTGTGCGACGCAGAAAAGGTGAACAGATGGACTCTACATGCCTTGTTCCCACCGTGAAGCATGGAGGAGGAGGTGTGATGGTGTGGGGGTGCTTTGCTGGTGACACTGTTGGGGATTTATTCAAAATTGAAGGCATACTGAACCAGCATGGCTACCTCAGCATCTTGCAGTGGCATGCTATTCCATCCGGTTTGCGTTTAGTTGGACCATCAGTTATTTTTCAACAGGACAATGACCCCAAACACACCTCCAGGCTGTGTAAGGGCTATTTTACCAAGAAGGAGAGTGATGGGGTGCTACGCCAGATGACCTGGTCTCCACAGTCACCAGACCTGAACCCAATCGAGATTGTTTGGGGTGAGCTGGACCGCAGAGTGAAGGCAAAAGGGCCAACAAGTGCTAAGCATCTCTGGGAACTCCTTCAAGATTGTTGGAAGACCATTTCCGGTGACTACCTCTTGAAGCTCATCAAGAGAATGCCAAGAGTGTGCAAAGCAGTCATCAAAGCAAAAGGTGGCTACTTTGAAGAACCTAGAATATAAGACATATTTTCAGTTGTTTCACACTTTTTTGTTAGCTATATAATTCCACATGTGTTAATTCATAGTTTTGATGCCTTCAGTGTGAATGTACAATTTTCATTGTCATAAAAATACAGAAAAACCTTTAAATGAGAAGGTGTGTCCAAACTTTTGGTCTGTACTGTATATATAGTACAGACCAAAAGTTTAGACACACCTTCTCATCTAGACTGTGTGCCCACGATGCGTTTTTAAGCGTTTCTGCAGCGGCAAAAACGCTGCAGAAACGCTAAAAAACAGCATGGTAGAAGGCCTGCCATGTCCCCCAATGATAATCCGCATGTGCTATGCACATTCTGCGGAGATTTTCGCTGCGGATTATCATTGCGGAAAAAAACGCAGCACTACCAATTATTTTGCGGAAGTGCTGCGTTTTCGCGCCTTGACTTGCATTGCAATGCGCCAATTCCGCAAGACTGCATCTGTACTTGCGTAATTGGCGCGTTATAATGTGCGGATGCTACCCGGGTGTGGAGGACAGGAGACTCTCCTCCACACCCAGGTACCATTATAAAAGCTGTAAAAAAAAGAATAAAATAAAAAATAAAGATTATATTCACCTTCCGACGACCCCCGGACTCCTTCCCTGTGCTTGCCCATAGATCGCGCAGGACTGAAGGACCTGCGGTGACGTCACAGTCATGTGACGGCAGGTCCTTCAGTACAGCGTACCGCGGTCTGTCGGCAGCCAGCACAGGAGCGCAGCGAGTCTGCAGGGGCCATCGGAAGGTAAGTATAGGTTTATTTTTTATTTTTTAACATTCTCTCGGGTCACACTATATAAATCCATGCCGGTTGCATGGATTTATATAGTGTGACCGAGTTGTCAAGCACTTTCCAAGTGATGCTAAAATCGCTTGGAAAGCGCTTGACACCCGCATTCGGAAATGCAAGTGAAGAACGCTTCATTTCCGCATGTCCCTGGCAGGAAAACGCATGTACAATGCGTTTTTTTCTGCCAGGGAGATGCAGAAACGCTCAGGAAAAAATCCTGAGCATTTCTGCATCGTGGGCACATAGCCTTAAAGATTTTTCTGTATTTTCATGACTTTGAAAATTGTACATTCACACTGAAGGCATCAAAACTATGAATTAACACATGTGGAATTATATACTTAACAAAAAAGTGTGAAACAACTGAAAATATATTTTATATTCTAGGTTCTTCAAAGTAGCCACCTTTTGCTTTGATGACTGCTTTGCACACTCTTCGCATTCTCTTCATGAGCTTCATGAGGTAGTCACCGGAAATGGTCTTCCAACAATCTTGACGGAATTCCCAGAGATGCTTAGCACTTGTTGGCCCTTTTGCCTTCACTCTGCGGTCCAGCTCACCCCAAACCATCTCGATTGGGTTCAGGTCTGGTGACTGTGGAGGCCAGGTCATCTGGCGTAGCACCCCATGACTCTCCTTCTTGATCAAATAGCCCTTACACAGCCTGGAGGTGTGTTTGGGGTCATTGTCCTGTTGAAAAATAAATGATGGTCCAACTAAACTCAAACCGGATGGAATAGCATGCCGCTGCAAGATGAAGTGGTAGCCATGCTGGTTCAGTATACCTTCAATTTTGAATAAATCCCCAACAGTGTCACCAGCAAAGCACCCCCACACCATCACACCTCCTCCTCCATGCTTCACGGTGGGAACCAGGCACGTAGAGTCCATCCGTTCACCTTTTCTGCGTCGCACAAAGACACGGTGGTTGGAACCAAAGATCTCAAATTTGGACTCATCAGACCAAAGCACAGATTTCCACTGGTCTAATGTCCATTCCTTGTGTTCTTTAGCCCAAACAAGTCTCTTCTGCTTGTTGCCTGCCCTTAGCAGTGGTTTCCTAGCAGCTATTTTACCATGAAGGCCTGCTGCACAAAGTCTCCTCTTAACAGTTGTTGTAGAGATGTGTCTGCTGCTAGAACTCTGTGTGGCATTGACCTGGTCTCTAATCTGAGCTGCTGTTAACCTGCAATTTCTGAGGCTGGTGACTCGGATAAACTTATCCTCAGAAGCAGAGGTGACTCTTGGTCTTCCTTTCCTGGGGCGGTCCTCATGTGAGCCAGTTTCTTTGTAGCGCTTGATGGTTTTTGCAACTGCACTTGGGGACACATTCAAAGTTTGCCCAATTTTTCAGACTGACTGACCTTCATTTCTTAAAGTAATGATGGCCACTCGTTTTTCTTTACTTAGAATTTGTATTATGGCAAGAAAAAAGCAGCTAACAGTCTATTCAGTAGGACTATCAGCTGTGTATCCACCTGACTTCTGCACAACACACCTAATGGTCCCAACCCCATTTATAAGGCAAGAAATCCCACTTATTAAACCTGACAGGGCACACCTGTGAAGTGAAAACCATTTCCGGTGACTACCTCTTGAAGCTCATCAAGAGAATGCCAAGAGTATGCAAAGCAGTCATCAAAGCAAAAGGTGGCTACTTTGAAGAACCTAGAATATAAGACATATTTTCAGTTGTTTCACACTTTTTTGTTAAGTATATAATTCCACATGTGTTAATTCATAGTTTTGATGCCTTCAATGTGAATGTACAATTTTCAAAGTCATGAAAATACAGAAAAATCTTTAAATGAGAAGGTGTGTCCAAACTTTTGGTTTGTACTGTATATACACAGTGGGGAAAAAAGAATTTAGTCAGTCACCAATTGTGCAAGTTCTCTCACTTAAAAAGATGAGAGAGGCCTGTAATTGACATCATAGTTAGACCTCAACTATGAGAGACAAAATGAGAAAACAAATCCTGAAAATCACATTGTCTGATTTTGAAAGAATTTTTTTTAAAATTTTGGTGGAAAATAAGTATTTGGTCAATTACAAACAAGTAAGATTTCTGGCTCTCACAGACCTGTAACATCTTCTTTAAGAGGCTCCTCTGTCCTCCACTCATTACCTGTAGCACTGGCACCTGTTTGAACTTGTTATCAGTATAAAAGACACCTGTCCGCAACCTCAAACAGTCACACTCCAAACTCCACTATGGTGAAGACCAAAGAGCTGCGAATGACACCAGAAACAAAATTGTAGCCCTGCACCATGCTGGGAAGACTGAATCTGCAATAGGCAAGCAGCTTGGTGTGAAGAAATCAACTGTGGGAGCAATAATTTGAAAATGGGAGACATACAAGACCACTGATAATCTCCCTTGATCTGGGGTTCCACACAAGATCTCACCCGTGGGGCCAAAATGATCTCAAGAACGGTGAGCAAAAATCCCAGAACCACACAGAGGCATCTAGTGAATGACCTGCAGAGAGCTGGGACCAACGTTACACAGGCTACCATCAGTAACACACTACGACGCCAGGGACTCAGATCCTGCAGTGCCAGACGTGTCCCCCTGATTAAGCCATTATGACGCGCCCCTGGGCCTGTGTCGCGCTGCGTTGCGCACGCGGGAGCTTACCCGGAGCCGGATCTCTTGAGGGTTGTAGTCTCGTGGCGGTGATCCGGTCCGTGCCCAGGGAGTCAGACTAAGTGGCGCTGTATTAGCGGTAGATGTTGGACGACTACGCCACCCGTTGAGTACAGCTAAGGAGCTGCTGCTGCAGGGCAGACCGCTGAGGCCGGTGGTAGGATTGTGCAGCGTGATAGTATAACCCCCAACGGGAGGGGTATGGCCTCAGGGCAGCCGACGTGGATGATGGGGGTAGCAGGAACCACTCGGAGACGGTACGGTGTAGTTCAGGGTCTTTACTGGTGACAACGATAGACCCTCCCGGAGTACTGGCTAGCGATTGGGGCCTGGTCAGTCCTTGAGCAGATGGGATCTCCCCTGGCCAGGCGGAGTTGTAGGCCTCCCAAACTAACGATACTCTTCTGGCTACCTTGCTAGAAGCGGGTATAAGTAGCCCACGTCCCTGAGTGTACCGTGTGGTGCTCACCCGTATGGCCGGTGACTCGGGGCCTTCTAGTAGCTTCCGCTCCACGACGGCGGTGCTGGTCCCACGCGTGTGACCGTGCCTTCGGGTTTCTGGGCCAGAGGACCTGCAATCCCCTGCCGGTCGGTTTCTGCTGCTGGATAGGAGTTAGTCCCCACAGCCTCGGACTCCGGGTCCGGTGATAACTTCTCAGTCAGGGCGAGCTCTGCAGCTGCCAGCCCCTGACTCCTTGTAGCACTGCTCCCACAGAGCTCCTGATGTTCTTTTCCTATATCTGCTTCTCTTCTCTGTCTCTACTTCTTCTCTACTCACTAACCCTGCCTCAGCCCTAGGTTTATATAGGGGAAGTTCTTCCCCTCCCAGGGACTGGGCAGGAGGTGTGGCATGCACAGGATCCCTGACCAAGAGACCTCCCACCTGCTCTCAGACATAACATTGCCGTTACTGTGGAAACCAGACCCCTGGGGTGCCACATTCCCCCCTAGTGAAATTTAGTACTCCGGGACTAAACATATTTTTAGAAAAACATAACAAGATAATAACAATAATAATAGAATAAGAAAAACACATAAAGATGGTTACGGCGTGTCCGCAACCGGGCGCAGTCTTTGAAGAAAAGCAAGGTGTCCATTTCACCAAAACAGGGAGACGTAACCAGGTAGGGGTCTGTCCTGCCCCGAGTCCTTAACAGTCTTTAGTCCGTCCTGGGTTACGCTCCAACTATACACAAAGGATTCCCGGTAAATCCACCAAGGACTCCTATAAATAACTAGAAACACATAATTATACACAAGCAACAAGAAAAACAGGTAACCACAAATAAAACAATTTATACACTTCAAATCCTCCAACGTGCGGGTAACTGGCCTCTAGTGGCCCTAGTGGACCTACGGAGCTGACTGTCTAGCCCTGAACTACAGGGTGTAGGAGCTGTCAAGGGTAAACTGGGCAGCTGTCTACCGGCTCTTTGACTCACTAGGGGTACGGCAGGCTCACTATAAGCAGAGGGTTGATCCTCCTGTTCTGCTTGTGTGGAGTCTTCTGCCTCCTGGACCGGCTGCTCTTCCAGCTCTACCTGTTGCTCCGTAGGCACTTGGGATGCTGGTTGGAGGAACGTGAGGACGGGTACCACAACTGCACCATTGACTTGAGTCCAGGACCGAGGGAAGTCTCCGAGCACAGTACTAACCATATCTTCCCTTTCCTCTACGGGTTGATGGTCTTCCTGTTCCTCTTCAGGGTTCCGTAGCTGTTCAGGACACTTCTTCAGGTGATCCCGGGATACAATGGCTATGGTCTCCCCTCCGTCTTTACTGATGGTACAGACTTTCGGGTTCTCGTGGCTTGAGGGCAGTACGGTGTACGGGTCCTTCTCCCACTGGTCGTCCAACTTGTGGAGCCGTCTTTTCCTCTTCAAGACCTGCTCTCCGGGTACCAGGGGAACAGCGGGAGCATACTGGTTGTAAGTTTTCTCTTGTCTTTCCCTAGCCTGACAGAGACTTCGCTCCACGCTCTCCTGTACTTTCCGGTACTGCTGCTGCCTCTCTGTGTCCCAGTCTGCTTCTGGTGAAGTGTCCTCGGGTGTCAGGACTCCCATTTCCAGGTCAACAGGTAACTTACCAGGTCTCGCCCTCATTAGGTAAGCCGGGGTACAGTTGGTGGAACCTACCGGGATGTGGTTGTATAGGTCCACTAGATCGGGCAGCTTCTCAGGCCACAGACTGCGTTCTTCCAGGGGCAACGTTTTCAGGAGATCCATTACCACCTGGTTCATTTTCTCACAAAGTCCATTAGTTTGCGGATGATAGGGTGTCGTCCTTATCTTCCGGCAGCCATACAGATTGCAGAATTCCTGGAAGACCTCCGCTTCAAAGGCAGGTCCCTGGTCCGTCAGCACTTGGTCCGGGTACCCGTGTCGACGGCAGAAGTGCTGCTGGAAGGCTCTAGCTGCTGTTTGAGCCGTTAAGTCCTTAACGGGGACGACAACCAAGAACCGGGAGTAATGATCCACAATGGTTAACGCGTAGACGTAGCCACTTCTGCTTGGGGTCAGTTTTACATGATCCAAGGCTACCAGTTCCAACGGCTGCCGGGTGACGATGGACTGCAGGGGAGTCTTCTGGCTGGCACGGTCCTTCCTTCTTAGGTTGCATGGGCCACAGTCTCTGCACCACCTCTCGATGGTTCCCCTCATGCCTACCCAGTGGAACCGCCCACGCAGCAGGAACTCCAGCTTCTTCCATCCGAAGTGTCCAGCCCCGTCGTGGTATGCTTCCATCACCATGGCTGCGTCTCTCCGTGGCACCACTACTTGCCAGATTAGTTCATGCGTCCGGGAGTTAACCATTCTGCGGCACAACTTCCCCTTGTAAAGGAACAGTCGACTCTTCTCAGCCCACAGTTGCTTGGCTTCCTCCGGAGCGTCTGGGTCAAGGCGAGCCTCTGGCCGAGTCAGCATCTCCTTCACCAGCCGGACGGCAGGGTCACTGTCTTGCGTTTCCTCCCAGTTGTAGTGAGGCAAGGGGTTAAACGTAGCGGCTTGCTTACTCCTTACCCGATGGGAATACTGGATAGTCCCATGACGGTGGAACGCGGGGAGTTCGACTTCTTCCAGTCCCTCTGGATCTTCTCCTACGTCCGGTAGGTTTGGCATCCTGGACAGGGCGTCCGCGTTGGTATTGGAGCGTCCTGCCCGGTATTTGATTGTGAACTCGTAGTTGGACAGACGGGCCATCCATCTCTGCTCTAGGGCACCGAGTCTTGCCGTGTCCAGGTGTGTCAACGGGTTGTTATCCGTGTACACGGTGAACCGGGAAGAAGCGAGGTAGTGCTTAAAGCGTTCGGTGACTGCCCACACCACTGCCAGGAACTCTAGCTTAAATGAGCTGTAATTCTCAGGGTTTCTTTCGGTGGGTCGCAGTTTTCGGCTGGCGTAAGCGATTACTCGTTCTTTCCCCTGCTGGATCTGGGATAGCACGGCTCCTAGCCCGATGTTACTTGCGTCGGTGTAGAGGATAAAGGACTGGCTGTAATCAGGGTACGCCAGGATTTCATCCCCCGTGAGGGCCATCTTCAGCTGGCGGAAGGACTCTTCTTCTAACTTCTCCCATCTGAAGGGTAGCTTCTGGTTCTTGGCCTTCCGGGACTGGCCTATCAGGAGGTCCTGCATAGGAGCTGCCTTTTTGGTGAAACCGGGGATGAATCTGCGGTAATAGCCTACCAACCCGAGGAACTGCCGCACTTCCTTTACACTGGAGGGACTTGGCCATTCCTTAATTGCGGTGATCTTAGCAGGGTCGGGAGCCACTCCATCAGCGCTCACCACGTGTCCCAGGTACTGCACCTTTGGTTTCAGGAGGTGACACTTGGAGGGTTTCACCTTTAGGCCGTAGCTTGCCAGAGCTTCGAACACTTCCGCCAGGTGTTTCAGGTGGTCCTCATACGTCTTGGAATATACGATGACATCGTCCAGGTACAGCAGGACCGTCTCGAAGTTTCTGTGGCCCAGACAGCACTCCATTAATCGTTGGAAGGTTCCTGGTGCATTGCAGAGTCCGAACGGCATGCAGGTAAACTCGCTAAGTCCCATCGGGGTGGTGAATGCGGTCTTCTCCCGGTCCGCCTCTGCTACAGGAACCTGCCAGTACCCACTAGTGAGATCCAAGGTAGAGAAGAAGTTAGCAGATCTTAAAGCAGCCAAAGACTCCTCTATCCTTGGTAAGGGGTACGCATCCTTGTTTGTGATACGGTTGATTTTCCGGTAATCTACACACATCCTCATGGTGTTGTCTTTCTTTTTGACTAAGACTAGTGGAGCTGCCCAGGGGCTACAGCTATCCCTGATCACCCCAGCCTCCTTCATGTCTCTAAGCATCCCCTTGGCGTGTTGGTAGTGTGCAGGGGGTACGGGTCGATACCTCTCTTTTATGGGAGGATGGTCTCCCGTGGGGATGTGGTGTTCTACCCCCTTGACTCGCCCGAAGTCTAACGGGTGTTTACTAAACACTCTCTCGTACTCTTGAACCACCCGATAGACTCCCTGTTTCTGGTGTGAGGGAGTGGAGTCAGTACCCAAATGTAGTTGCTGACACCAGTCCTCCATTGTTTTCTGAGAGCCGTTACCTTCCTCCGGGGAAGATGGAGGCAAGGGTTCTACGGACTGTATGGAATCTTGATTGATGGTATACAATTTGGCTAGCGTGGCATACCGGGGCAGGTACACTTCCCTCTTCCCGATATTTATTATGCGAACGGGCACCCTCCCATGGCGTACATTGACCACCCCCCGTGCTGTCAAAATGGTGGGCCTACTGTCTGAGTAAACTGGTTCTACCATTGCCTGGTAATCTCTACCTCTCAGACCAATAGCTGCCCGGCACCAAATCATCATTTCACTTTTCGGGGGCATGGCAATAGGGAAAGGGTCACACATTCGCACGCTACCAATCTCACCACCGGAGAGTTCTAGCTGTTGCCGTCGCATCAGTGCCCGGATCTCTTTCTGGAGCACTCGCTGCTGGCCGGAGCTGGCGTTCTTGGCAACCTGCTGTAAAAGGAAAATCACCTCTGCAAGACAATTTTCAATTACATTAGTTCCTAGAGTTATCTTTGGGTGACTCTCGTGTTTGTCAATGTCTACAATGATCAGTCCCTGTGCTGCCAGTTCGACTCTACCGATTTTAATGGTCACCTCTTTAAATCCAATCTGTGGCACGGGCTGACCATTGCTGGCGATGATACTCAAGTCTTCGTCAGGGTAGCGGGTGATATCCGAGTCATTCCAGTACTGCTTGAAGAGCACGTACGGGATGGTGGTGACCTGGGACCCGGTGTCCAGTAGGGCACTCATAGGAATGCCATCCAGTACCACGGGTAAGACTGGACGTCCTCCCACATATTTGTCGCGCCAGTTCGATGGGCCTGGTGATCTTTTTCCTGGGGGTTGGCCCTCTACCCCAGGTTGTGCCAGTTTAAAGGACACTACCTTGCCATATGTCCGGGTTGATTGCAGCGGCGGCAGATGGGTCGTCCGTCCTCGTTGTATCGGTCGCTGGGTCTTCCTCTGGCCGGTGGGGTCCTCCTTGGTCGACGCCACGGGATGTCCTCCGGTCCGGATGCCAGCTGGATCTTCCCTGGAGTGGAAACCTGTAAAGACTGCACAGTTCGGGTTAGCGCAGCAACGCGTTTAGCTAGCTCTTGGACCTGATGGTGCAGGTCTGGAGCCGGGTCATTGTTCAAAGCCTGCGCATCAGCTCCCACAGGCCCTGCCGACAAGGGCGCCGCCTCCTGGTGGTAAGTGGTAGTGGGGCGTCTGGGGGTCACAACGCCACCTGGTGCCGGTTCTCGAAGCACCCGGATGGCTCTGTCCTTGAACTGTGCAAATCCCAGATGAGGGTCCTGTAAGGCCATTGCCCGCAACTGGGTTCGGTGGGCATTGCAATATAAACCCTCTATAAATTGTTCAGTCAACAGCCTGTCCTCGTCTCCCACGCCGTCAGGGTCGGTCTGCTTAATGGCTCTCAGGGCCTCTTGTAGGTTCAGGGCATAGTCCCTTATACACTCATGTGCCCGCTGTTTGCACCCGTAGAATCTAAGCTTGATCTCGGCTGAGGTGCGGGTATCAAAGGTGTCCCTCAGCCGGGTTAGTATCCCTGCGACAGTCCTCCCCCCAGGTGGCCAGGACTTTACCTCCCTTTGGGCTGCCCCGGTTAATTGGGCCACCAGGATGCTCACTTTTTGCTCCTCTGTGAGGGGGTACACCTGGAAGAGGCTATCCAGCTTTTCTCTAAAGTCATGCAGGGTATGTGACTCCCCTGAGTACTGGGGTAGCCAGGCTGCCCCCGGGATATAGGGCATGGTGAAAGGCATGACCGCAA
This sequence comes from Phyllobates terribilis, assembly GCF_046119375.1. Lineage (NCBI taxonomy): Eukaryota > Metazoa > Chordata > Amphibia > Anura > Dendrobatidae > Phyllobates > Phyllobates terribilis. The sequence goes on along the minus strand of NW_027363901.1, from coordinate 329,664 downwards.
CAGCGGTGGCGCTGGCGGGGGTTGAAGCGGTGAAGCTCTCCTCCGTATCCGGCATCCTTCTCCCCCCTAGTGGACCGTGGCCTACCTTGCGATGATCCTCTTCCGTAGGCCGCGGCTCCGCAGTGAATCGTCAGGGTTGAGGACCTTCCGTCGCGCTCCTGTGACGTCGGCGTCTGCTGGGCTCCTTCCAGGACCTTACGCAACGTCCGGACGTGAGGCGGGGCTTCAGTTCTCGCGCGCTTTCGGAGTCCACGCCCCTCTACTTCCCGCGCGGCGTCCTCAAGATGGCGTCCAATGGCGGGAAAACTCCACGTATGGCGGGAAGAAGGCTGAAGATGGCGCCGGATGGCGGGAAAACTCCACCGATGGCGGGAAGGAAGCGGAAGATGGCGCCGGATGGCGGGAATCTTCACCACAGGTAAGTTTGAACAGTCTTTTTCAGGCACGCAGTACCCGGTGGTTGCGGGCACGAGATCCTGCCGACTACGCCAAAAGTTGACGCGCCCCTGGGCCTGTGTCGCGCTGCGTTGCGCACGCGGGAGCTTACCCGGAGCCGGATCTCTTGAGGATTGTAGTCTCATGGCGGTGATCCGGTCCGTGCCCAGGGAGTCAGACTAAGTGGCGCTGTATTAGCGGTAGATGTTGGACGACTACGCCACCCGTTGAGTACAGCTAAGGAGCTGCTGCTGCAGGGCAGACCGCTGAGGCCGGTGGTAGGATTGTGCAGCGTGATAGTATAACCCCCAACGGGAGGGGTATGGCCTCAGGGCAGCCGACGTGGATGATGGGGGTAGCAGGAACCACTCGGAGACGGTACGGTGTAGTTCAGGGTCTTTACTGGTGACAACGATAGACCCTCCCGGAGTACTGGCTAGCGATTGGGGCCTGGTCAGTCCTTGAGCAGATGGGATCTCCCCTGGCCAGGCGGAGTTGTAGGCCTCCCAAACTAACGATACTCTTCTGGCTACCTTGCTAGAAGCGGGTATAAGTAGCCCACGTCCCTGAGTGTACCGTGTGGTGCTCACCCGTATGGCCGGTGACTCGGGGCCTTCTAGTAGCTTCCGCTCCACGACGGCGGTGCTGGTCCCACGCGTGTGACCGTGCCTTCGGGTTTCTGGGCCAGAGGACCTGCAATCCCCTGCCGGTCGGTTTCTGCTGCTGGATAGGAGTTAGTCCCCACAGCCTCGGACTCCGGGTCCGGTGATAACTTCTCAGTCAGGGCGAGCTCTGCAGCTGCCAGCCCCTGACTCCTTGTAGCACTGCTCCCACAGAGCTCCTGATGTTCTTTTCCTATATCTGCTTCTCTTCTCTGTCTCTACTTCTTCTCTACTCACTAACCCTGCCTCAGCCCTAGGTTTATATAGGGGAAGTTCTTCCCCTCCCAGGGACTGGGCAGGAGGTGTGGCATGCACAGGATCCCTGACCAAGAGACCTCCCACCTGCTCTCAGACATAACATTGCCGTTACTGTGGAAACCAGACCCCTGGGGTGCCACAATTACATGTCCTGGCCCGTCTGAAGTTTGCTAGAGAGCATTTGGATGATCCAGAAGAGTATTGGGAGAATGCCATATGGTCAGATGAAACCAAAGTTGAACTGTTTGGTAGAATCACAACTCATCATGTTTGGAGGAGAAAGAATGCTGAGTTGCATCCAAAGAACAGCATACCTACTGTGAAGCATGGGGGTGGCAACATCATGCTTTGGGGCTTTTTCTCTGCCAAGGGACCAGGAAGACTGATCCATGTACATAAAAGAATGAATGGGGCCATGTATCGTGAGATTTTGAGTGCAAACCTCCTTCCATCAGCAAGGGCATTGGAGATGAACCATGGCTGGGTCTTTCAACATGACAATGATCCCAAGCCACCGCCAGGGCAACGAAGAAGTGGCTTCGTAAGAAGCATTTCAAGGTCCTGGAGTGTCCTAGCCAGTCTCCAGATCTAAACCCTATAGAAAACCTTTGGAGGGAATTGAAAGTCCGTGTTGCCTAGCGACATTCCCAAAACATCACTGCTCTAGAGGAGATCTGCATGGAGGAATGGGCCAACATACCAGCAACAGTGTGTGCCAACCTTGTGAAGACTTACAGAAAACGTTTGACCTCTGTCATTGCCAACAAAGGATATATAACAAAGTATTGAGATTAACTTTTGTAATTGACCAAATACTTATTTTTCACCAAAATTTGAAACAAATTTCTTTCAAAATCAGACAATGTAATTTTCAGGATTTGTTTTCTCATTTTGTCTCTCATAGTTGAGGTCTAACTATGATGTCAATTACAGGCCTCTCATCTTTTTATGTGGGAGAACTTGCACAATTGGTGGCTGACTAAATATTTTTTTCCCCACTGTATATCTATAAAATAACGGGAGATGCGTACCTCTGTCTGAAGCCTTTATAGACTGCACAAGCGCGACACGCCTGCGCAGTCTGGCTCCAAACAGAAGCACGCATGGAGCCATTACAGGTAAGAGGAGTGTGTATGGCGCCGGAGATCACGGTATGCGTAGACACTGAGTGCATACCGCGAACTCCGGCGCCATGCTTACATACTTACTTGACCGTGAGGAGCGTTGCCGGAGACCGGGGCAGGAGTGAAGGCGTCGGAATCGGCGCATGTGCATAGCGCTATCCGCCGCCATTTTACTGAAGATACATTCGCAGCAAAATGGCGGCGGACAGCGCGGTATGGGCACGTGCGTACTCCGGAGCCACACTCCATCCCCGGCCTCTGGCAGAAAAGGACACCGCAGCGCTGGAGCACAGGGAAGAAAGGTGAGTATAAGTGTTTATTTTTTTATATGTGGGCAGCGTAAAAGGGATGAGGGGTGTCATACATACCAGGATTGTGGGGTGAGGGGACCATACACACCATGCTAGGGATGAGGGGTACCATGCATACAAGGATTGGGGGGTGAGAAGTGCCATGCATGCCAGCATTGGGGATGAGGGGGCCACACATACCAGGATTGGGGGATGAGGGGTGCCATGCATACCAGGATTAGGGGGTGAAGGGCCACATATACCAGCATTGGGGGATGAGGGGTACCATACTTACCAGGATTGGGGATGAGGGGCCCACACATACCAGGATTGGGGGATGAGGGGTACCAAGCATACCAGGATTGGGGGATGAGGGGTACCATACATACCAGGATTGGGAGATGAGGGGTACCATACATACCAGGATTGGGGGATGAGGGGTACCATACATACCAGGATTGGGGGATGAAGGGTACCATACATACCAGGATTGGGGGATGAGGGGTGCCATACATACTAGGATTGGGGGATGAGGGGTGCCATACATACCAGTATTGGGGGATGAGGGGTACCATACATACCAGGATTGGGGAATGAGGGGTGCCATACATACCAGGATTGGGGGATGAAGGGTACCATACATACCAGGATTGGGGGATGAGGGGTACCATACATACCAGGATTGGGCGATGAGGGGTGCCATACATACCAGGATTGGGGGATGAGTGGTGCCATGCATACCAGGATGAGGAATGGGGTGCAATACATACCAGGATTGGGGGTGAGGGGTGCCATGCATACCAGAATAGGGATGAGGGGTACCATGCATACCAGAATAGGGATGAGGGGTACCATGCATACCAGGATGAGGGATGGGGTGCCATGCATACCAGGATGAGGGATGGGATGCCATGCATACCAGGATGAGGGATACCATACATACCAGGATAGGGATGAGGGGTACCATACATACCAGGATGAGGGATGGAGTGCCATGCATACCAGGATTGGGGGATGAGTGGTGCCATATATACTAGGATGAGGGATTGGGTACCATACATACCAGAATTGGGGGATGAGGGGTGCCATGTATACCAGATTTGGAATGAGGGGTGCCATGCATAGCAGGATTGGGGATGAGGGGTGCCATGCATAGCAGGATTGGGGATGAGGGGTGTCACGCATACCAGGATTGGGGATGAGGGGTGCCATGCATAGCAGGATTGGGGATGAGGGGTGCCATGCATAGCAGGATTGGGTATGAGGGGTGCCATGCATAGCAGGATTGGGGATTAGGGGTGCCATGCATAGCAGGATTGGGAATGAGGGGTGCCATACATACCAGGATTGGTTATGAGGGGGCCATGCATACCAGCATAGGAATGAGGGGTACCATGCATACCAGGATAGGGATGTGGGGGGCCATGCATACCAGGATTCGGATGAGGGGCCATGCATACCAGGATAGGGATGAGGGGTACCATGCATACCAGGAAGAGGGATGGGGTGCCATCCATACCAGGACAGGGATGAGGGGTACCATCCATACCAGGATGAGGGGTACCATACATACCAGGATAGGGATTGGGTACCATGCATACCAGGATTGGGGGTGAGGGGTGCCATGCATACTAGGATTGGGGGTGAGAGGTGCCATGCATACCAGGATTGGGGGTGAGGGGTGCTATGCATACCAGGATTGGGGGTGAAGGGTGCCATGCATACCAGGATTGGGGGTGAGGGGTGCCATGCATACCAGGATTGGGGGTGCCAAGAGAATGCCAAGAGTGTGCAAAGCAGTCATCAAAGCAAAAGGTGGCTACTTTGAAGAACCTAGAATATAAGACATATTTTCAGTTGTTTCACACTTTTTTGTTAACTATATAATTCCACATGTGTTAATTCATAGTTTTGATGCCTTCAGTGTGAATGTACAATTTACATAGTCAAGAAAATACAAAAAAATCTTTGAATGAGAAGGTGTGTCCAAACTTTTGGTCTGTACTATATATATATATATATATATATATATATATATATTTTTTATTTTTTTTTTTAATTATGCTGGTTAGGACACAAACTACAGTGATATTTTACTTTTAATATCTGACATTTTGATTGTCATCCTGCCATGTTAAGAAAGAGTTTCAGACACGCTGTCTATTTGCATGATAAATCACGTAGACAAAGTAAATTAGGAGGCACTAATTTACTATATATCAATTTCCATGTGACTGTACGTTTGCCGAGCTTCTTAAGAAAGGGTCTAATGACCAAATTTATTTTTTGTAAATTTTTCTTTCCATCCACAAAAGAACTGCCTGCAAACTCCAGACCACTGGCTGCAAATTCATAAGTCTGCAGTCACACTGTCACGGGTGTGTCAGAAGTGACAGACAGTCGCCTTGATGTTGGTTGCAGGAGATCTCTTCGTTTGGTATTACAGACACCTTCTTAGAGGCTAGAAATCCTATCAATGAAGGAAATGCCAATAATTAAAGTTAGTTACCCAACTAACCAAAGACCTTATAAAGAGTACCCAACAGGCTTTATATAATGCAATAACCTTTATTATACAAAAAAGATTAAAAAATACACACAGGCAAGGACATTAAAAATGCAACAAACAAATTAAAAATTAATATAAGAGGGGGGATGAGCATGTCCGCAATAGATAAATTAATAATTGCACTTCATGATTATACAACAAAAGATGAATACACTAGGTCCGTAATTTATGTACATACACAGCTATATATTTAATATGGATGGTCAATTCCAAGTTAAATCATAATGAACACATATAGTTTAGTCATTCAGATATAGTAAATAATGCCGATGTCTTTAAGATCAAGTGCAATGCTGACATGTTGTATTATATTACATCAGAAAGCTGGACCACAGAAATAGTATATGTGGCGCCCCTGAGGGTTCAGTCGCCACAGAGGTACTGCCCCTCACCCAGAGGTGTAGTGCCTCCTTCTCTCAGGTAAGGAGGGAGTGCTGCCCGGAACCCCCAACACCCGCACACAACACTACACTACTCCATGCCAGCTGGAAGGGCAAGATGCATTGTGTCTCTGCTGAGCCCTGTCCCTGGCTGGAGTGGGGGGAACCAAAGAGAGGGGGAACCAGTAGTGGGTGTGGGTGGAGGATGTAGTGTAGGGGAGCACCATTGTAGGAGGTATTTAAAGGGAAGCCATCTTAGGGTGGCAGGTCAGTGAGGACAGTCAGTCAGTGAGTAGTAAGGAGAGGAGGGGAGCAGAGTCTCTTCAGGAGCTCTGCTCCACAAGTGGGGCCTAGTAACAGAGGCCCAGGAGGGGAGCAGAGGATGAAGGCTCCGGTAACTGAAGGGGTACCAGGGGTACGGAAGGAGCAGGAAGCCACCCGTACACTCTAATCTGTCAAGTGACGGAGGGACCAGGCCGCAAGAAGGGAACCAGTCCCTGGACCAACCGTGTTACTCCAGGTCTCGGCTGGAAAACTGGAGGCTTCTGCACTTTCATGGTGCAGTTGCCACAGTCTCACCCTAGTCACCGTGAAGGGCATCAAGTAGGTCCGGGAACCCCAGGTTGCCCAGGCGGACTTCAGAGCACCCGATCAGGACTGTGTGTGGGAAAGCGCAGGGCAGGAGGGAGAAGACCCGGCGCGAGAAGTCGGTCTAGTAAGGAACATAAAGAAAGTGGGGTTCCGTCAAGCGCTCCTGATATACTTGAGAAAGTGCTGGACCCCTTACCAGGTGGACGCAGTGCGACGCGGAGGCTGACACCCGTGCAGTGTACCTGAGAAACTTGAACAAGAACTGTGAGTAAAACTCAGATGACTGCACTGCCTCCGTCAGTTATTTCCACTGCGCCATCTCTCCTGCACCACAAGCCCCAGCATCACCACGATCTACACCTACACTGCCCCGGGGGCCCGCTCTGCCTGTGGGGAGCAGAAACATCCCAGCTGCCATCCTATCACCCCCCCCACCCCCCCGGAGGTCTGCAGCAGCGCCGGTAACCATTACCGGAAACCACAGGTGGCGTCACGAGACAAACTGTACACTAAAACCCCTTTTTAAAGAGAGACCCAGAGTACGGGCCCGGGAGCCGACTGCCGTGACCTCCTAAACAAGGTAAAAGGCCAGGGTACCGAGTCCCCTTTATCTCCCTGGGTGACACATATATATACACCACTAGAGGTCAGTAAAATCTCAGTAAATAAAGCAACTCAGCTTATAAAATTCTCAAGTGAGGTATCCCAATGATAAAAGTGCAGAGTGCCTTAACATAATACAAATAAGAAAAAATGGCCAAAAGTGCAATAAACATCCAGATGTTAGTAATAGGGACATACCACAACCCCCTCACACCACTCCAATGCCGCTTCGCTCCTGCTTCATCAGGGAGTGTGGTGTGAGGGGATGTGGGAGTTTTATATTGACAATTCCACAGCTGCAAATGATTACAAAAATGGGTAGCGCCATCTTACTGGGCACCGCTGTCCTTCTTAGAGGCTGTGTCTCTAGGACCCAGGGGCTACCTTCCTCTGTCTAATTAACACCCTGGCCTGGGTGTTTAAATACCTGCTGTCTGCTAGAGGGAGGTGCCGGCGATACTCACATTATCCCTTGTGAAGGCTCGGAGCAAGTGCATTACTTCTTCCTCTCTGGAGCAATGAGGAAGGGTGTTTATCTCTCTGAAGTCAACTTAAAGCTAAGCTATCTTCCCTTGTTTGTTCCCCCTTGTTGTCTTTAGTTGTCAGTGGAGATCGATTAGCGCTCATCCCCCTCCCTTCCCTAGCCAGGGCTTAACGCCAGGGAAAGACAGGGCGAGGTTCGCGTGCGGCGATTGTTAAAGAACCAATATAGGGATGTTAGTGGAGACAGGGTGATATTAGATCAGCCTAGGAGGTCTCCACTCCCCCCTTACCCCAGAGTCTGGGCTCCCTTTCCCATTGTGTTACCCTAAGTCTTTCCACATCTTGTGTGACATTATCACCGGCCGAGCACATTTTGAAAAGGAAAAAAAAATTGACACTTTTTTTTTTGTGTGTGTGTGTTTTTTGGGCGTGTTTTTTTTTTCCTTTCTCCTTGGTATGGGTTCAGTTGCAGAGCTCACAGAGCGGCTGTGCAGTCTGTCTCTGGAGGTGAATGACATCCGTTGTGAGGTTCAGCAGCAGCATTAGCGGCTACTGGTCGCCAATGTGGGGGTCTCTGCAGGTAGGCCTATCCAGCCTGAACCCAAGGTTGCCCTCCCGGAAAGGTTTTCAATAGGTAGAGACAAGTTTTTTGTATTCAATGAGGCCTGCAAACTGTATTTTAAACTTTGTCCTTACCCCTCTGGAAATGAAGAGCAATGGGTTGGAATTGTGATCTCTCTACTGCAGGGAGATCCTCAGTCGTGGACGTTTTCTTTACCACAGGACTCGGTTTGTCTCCTGTCTGTGGAGGGGTTTTTCGGTCAGTGGAAACGTACAGTCCGGAATTCCGTAGATGGGCAACGGATTCCAAATGGAATGACTCAGCCCTTAGAAGTCAATTTTGTAAGGGTCTTACTGAAAGGTTGAAAGATTCCTTGGTAGTATATGGAACCCCTCAGTCCTTGGAGGCGGCCATGTCGTTGGTCATACGTCTTAATAGATGCCTTCGGGGTAGGTGGGTGAGACCACCTTCTCCGGAGCCTTCTTGTCGGGGTTATGTACCTCTGCAGGGGGAGCGGTCTGGCAGTGAACCAGTACTGCGGGAGGTGGAGGAACCCATGCAGTTAGGGGGTGTCTCTGCATCATACATTTCCCAGGAGATTTGCAAAAAAAAGGCGTATGTTTTTTTTGTGGAAAAAAGGGATATATTCTTGGGACCTGTCCAAACAAAAGGAGACTCGATTAACTCTTGGTAGTCTGGAGTTGGATAAACAAGGGGTGAATTTGTTGCCAACCTGCAGTTCCCGGTTGGTCCTGACAGCAGAGGTGGTGCTAGAGAGCAAAACCGAGAAAATTTCTGTGTTTGTTGACAGTGGAGCCGGAGTCAACATGGATGATGCTGAGTTTGTGAAAACTCATAAACTTGCTTGCTGTACTTTAGCTAAACCTAGTTCAATCTTCTCCATCGACTCGGCGCCACTTGCACAGAGAGCATTTACTCAGATTGTACATAATGTAAAACTGAGAGTGGGGTCAGTTCATTGTGAAAAAATCCCTTGCTATGTCCTGGACAGTCTTTCCATACCTATTGTTTTGGGTATTCCTTGGCTTGTTAAACATAATCCGTTGGTGAATTGGCAAACCGGGGAGATTATTGAATGGACGGATTACTGCCATGAGAACGGTTTAGATATTTCCCTTGCTACTGTCTCTACGGAAATATTACCTGCTTTTCTGCCTGGTTTTGAGGATGTATTTTTCTGAGAGGGGGTATCAGGATTTGCCTCTTCATCGTGCATATGACTGTCCTATTAACCTGACCCCCGGAGCTAAACTACCGAAGTCCAGACTGTATCATCTTTCTGGCCCTGAGAGACAAGCCATGAAGGATTTCATTGCGGAAAGTCTGGAAAAGGGACATATCAGACCATCATCTTCGCCCGTGGCGGCAGGGTTTTTCTTTGTGAAGAAAAAAGATGACGGTCTACGTCCCTGTTTAGATTTCCGGGAATTAAATCAAATTACCATCTGTGATCCATATCCCCTTATTCCTGATTTGTTCAGCCAGGTTGTATGAGCTAAGGTATTCTCCAATTGATTTAAGGGGAGCCTACAATCTGGTTAGAATCAGAGAAGGGGACGAAAGGAAAACAGCATTCAATACCCCTGAAGGGCATTTCGAGAGTCTGGTTATGCCTTTCAGTTTGACCAATGCACCTGTGGTATTCCAGCATTTCATAAATGATATTTTCCATCATTTGGTGGGGAGGTTTGTGGTGGTCTATCTGGATGAGATTTTGGTTTACTCACCTGATTTTGAGACACATCGGGGGCATGTTAAGAAGGTGCTCCAGATATTAAGGGATAACAAACTTTATGCCAAACTGTAAAAATGTGTTTTCGCTGTTAAGGAGGTGCAGTTTTTTGGGTACTTGATGTCATCTTCGGGTTTTCGGATGTATTCGGAGAAGATCCTTGCAATCCTTGATAGGGACTGTCCCAAGAACCTTAAGGCTCTTCAATGTTTTCTGGGCTTTACTAATTTTTACCGGAAATTCATCCAAAATTACTCTGTAATTGTGCAACCCCTTACTGACATGACTAAGAACTAAGAAGGGGTCCAATTTTTCCAAATGGTCGGATGCCTCCCTCCAGGCTTTTTCTTCCTTAAAGAATCATTTTGCCACTTCACCTATACTCAGTCAACCCGATATTTCCCAACTCTTTATTGTGGAGGTTGATGCGTCGGATGTCGGGGGTTGGGGCTGTGTTGTCTCAGGGTCCGTCCCCTGGTAAATGGCATCCATGCGCCTTCTTTTCTAAAAAATTGTCTTCGACTGAGAGAAATTATGACGTGGGTAATAGTGAACTTTTGGCGATCATATTGGCGTTCGAAGAATGGTGACATTGGTTGGAGGGGGCAGTCCATTCTATTACTGACCATAATAACCTGTCATATCTCCAGTCAGCTAAACGTCTCAACCCTAGGCAAGTCAGATGGTCCCTGTTTTTTACTAGGTTCAATTTTGTTGTCACTTTTCGTCCAGGGGTCAAAAATGTCAAGGCTGATGCTTTGTCAAGGCTGACGCTTTGTCCCGGAGCTTCCCTGGTGGTGGTGACCATGAGAACCCTGCCTCGATATTACGGAAAGGGGTAGTCATTTCGGCACTGTATCCTGAACTGGAGGGTGGGATGTTGGAGGCTCAGGGGGACGCTCCTGCCTTCTGCCCTTAAGCAAGGTTATTTGTACCATCTAATCTGCGCCGCAAAGTTATTAAGGAACATCACAACTCTGCTTGCTGGGCATCCAGATGGTAAGGCAACCGCGGACCTCCTCTCTCGTCGTTTTTGGTGGCTGGGGTTGCATCAGGATGTGATTGAACATGTTTCTGCTTGTAGTATTTGCACGCGTTCTAAAGCTTCGCATACCTGGCCGTCTGGTACTCTTCTTCTGCTACCTATCCCTAGTAGGCCATGGGCACACTTGTCCATGGATTTTAATACTGACCTACCAGCTTCTGCAGGCAAAACGGTAGTTTTGGTGGTTGTAGATAGGTTCAGTAAAACGGTTCACTTTGCCGCATTACCTGCACTTCCAAATGCCAAGACACTTGCTCAGGTGCTTATAAATGAGATCATGAAGCTTCACAGATATTCCTCCGATGTGGTGTTAGATCGGGGAACCCAGTTTGTTTCCAAGCTCTGGAAGGCATTCTGTTCTTGACTGGGGGTGCAGCTGTCCTTTTCCTCTGCCTTCCACCCTCAGTCGAATGGACAGACCATGTGTATCATTCAGAATTTGGAGACCTAGCTCAGGTGTTTCATCTCCGAAAATCAGGAGGTTTGGACATCCTACTTACCGCTGGCAGAATTTGCCATTAATAATAATCATTGTCAAGAATCCACTGGCAGGTCACCTTTCTTCGGTGCATACGGTTATCACCCACAATTTGGTACCTTTAGTGGGGGAGGAGCTTCGGGAGTTCCTGAGGGGGAACAGTTTGCTTCGTCGCTCTCCTCAGTGTAACAGGGTGTTCTGAGTAATTTAAAGATCATGGGAGACATGTATGACGTGCCCTCTGGGCCTAGTGTACACGTGTAGTGGGTTACCCGGAGCCGGGTCTCTGGGGATTGTAGTCTCCGTGGCGGCAACCTGGTCCCGTGGCTCAGGGTGGTCAAACCAGTGGCGGTATAGTATAAGTTTTAGGTTAATTGTCCGACTACGCCACCCGTGGATTGCGGTCAGGGTGTACCGCCGCTGCGAGGCAGACCGCTGAGGCTGGTGTGGTATGCGCAGCAAAGTATGGGATAACTCCCCACGGGAAGAGTATAGCCTCAGGGCAGGGAATGTGGATGATGGGAGTGATGGTGCACGGGCGTCCCAGTACTAGTAGTGTTGTATGCGGTGAGAAAGCAGGAACGACTCAGAGTCTTTGCAGTGCAGTTCAGGGTCTTTACTGATGATATTAAGGCAGACCCTCCCGGGAGTACTGGCTAGCATAAGGGGCCTGGTCAGTCTGTGAACAAACAGGAGTTCCCCTGGCCAGGTGGAGTTGTAGGCCTCCCCGTCTATCTGCACTCTTCCTGGCTACCTTGCTGTAAGCGTGTGGAAGTAGCCCACGTCCCTGAGTATACCGTGTGGTGCTCACCCGTATGGCTGGTGACTTGGAGCCTTCTGATAGCCTCCGCTCCTCGATGGCGGTGCTGGTCCCTTCCTTGTGACTGAGCCTCCGGGCTTCTATGGCCAGAGGACCTGGAATCCCTTGCCTGCTGGTTTCTGCTGCTGAACTTAAAGATCCCCGCAGCCTCGGACTCCGGTGTCCGGTTCTTATATTCTTCTGCCAGGGCGAGCTCTGCTTAGCTCCAGCCCCTGGTCTTCAGCTCCTGCTCCTACAGAGCTCCTAGCTGTTGCTTTCCCTGTCTTTCTCCTCTCCTAGACTCTTAGACTGACTAACCCCGCCCCAGACCCAGTTTATATAGGGCAGGTTCCTCCCCTATCTGGCCTGGGACAGGATGTGTTGCATGTTTAAGGGCTCCTGACCAGGAAACCTCCCACTTGCTCTCAGACGTGATTTTTCTATCACTGTGGCAACCCGACCCCTGGGGTGTCACATTCCCCCCTAGTGAAGTTTAGCACTCCAGGACTAAACACATTTTCAAGAAAACACATACAGGGCATAAACAATAACATTTCAACATATATACAAGAAGTTTTAGTCTTTAGAACTCACGGCGTGTCCGTAACCGGGTGTCCATGTCACCCAACAAGGTGAAGTCTTGGAACAGAGTAGGGGACCTGTCCAAAGCAAACCCCAAACGTTGGCCCTGGGTGTGGCTGCAAGGCTGAGGCTAGCTACTTTGGGCCACAAGGAGGCCATGCCAGACAGGTTTTTCTCTTCCGCGGCCATCTTCGCAAGAGGCACCAAGGTGCAACTATCTACATTGTAGTTCCGGTTATTCAGCGTCCATAACCTGTCAGTCCAAATAAACCTGCAGGGTAACTAGAGAAACATAATCAATAAACAGGCAACAAAAACATAAACCTTTTTCAGCATTTACGTAGCTACAGGTAAATATATACTTGGCATTAGACTCTCCAGCGCGCGGGCATCTGTCCTCTAGTGCTCCTGGTGGACCTACGTAAGCCACTATCTGGTTCTGAACTACAGGGTGTAGGAGGTGTTGTGGGTAGGCCTGGCAGCTTTCTGCGTTCTCTTTGGCTTACTAGGGGCACGGCAGGCTCACTACTAGCAGAGGGTTGATTCTCCTGGTCTGCTGGTATGGATTCTTCTGCCTCCTGGGCTGGTTGCTCTCCCGACACTTCCTGTTCTTCTGTAGGCCCTTGAGGGGCTGGCTGGAGAAAGGTGAGGATGGGTACCACGACTGCGTTGTTGATTTGAGTCCATGACCGGGGAAAGTCTCCGAGTACGGTACTGATCATTTCTTCCCTTTCCTCTGCGGGTTGAGGGTTCTCTTGATCTTCCTCAGGGCTTTGCAGCAGCTCGGGACACTTTTTCAGGTGGTCTCTGGAGACAATGGCTGTGGTCTCTCCTCCATCCTTACTGATGACACACATGACGCGCCCCCTGGGACATATTCCTTTTTGAGGGGAATACCCGGCACCGGATCAGATGGGGGGTTGTAGTCTCCGAGCGGCTGTGACCCGGTCCCGTGCTCAGGGCGTCAAGCTATGTGTTATGTGGCAGTCCTTACTGATGTTATTAGAGTTCTTTTTGTGTCGACTACGCCACCCGTTGTAATGCGGTCACTGTGGCCGCCGCTGCAGCAGGGTCCGCTGAGGCTGATGGTGGATGTGCAGCTTGGTGGGATAACCCCCAACGGGAGGGGTATAGCCTCAGAGGGGACAGGCGCAGAGGATGGGGGTTGTGGTGGTGCAGCATAGATGATAAAGGAAGACAGAGTCGGGTTGTGCAGTTAAGGGTTTTACTCACTGCTGATGTTCCTGGTCACTCTAGCTCCAAGTGACCACCCGAGCCGTGCTGCGTCCACCAGGTCCTGGATCCGGCCAACCCCCAAACAAGTCCGGAGCGTGGCCCTGAGCTCCCCCTCTGTCCTTTCTACAGCCGTCCCCACCAGTGATTCACCTAAGTCCAGCTCCCTCGGGCCTTCTGTTGGGCAACCTTTGGCCTTAGGTTCCCTGACCCTTCCTGTGGTGTGCCTTCAGGGTGAATGTAGTGGGTGACCGTGACAGACACTGCCCACGGTCTCCGGTCTCTGGCTGGGGAATGTCTTTACCCCCACCAGCTTGGGTTCCGGTACCCTCTTGCTGACTCCTCACCCGGTGCTCTAATTTGGGTTCTTGGGTCCCTTCTTTGTCTCCCTCTGGGTCTTTCTTCACTCCACTCTCTCTCTTCAGGGCCTCTCTTTCTTTCAGCTGCTCCTCTGCCAGCTTCCGCTCCTCCTCTCCTGCTGACTTGTCCTCTGCACTGACTGACTCTCTGCGTCTGACAGGCTCCTCTGCGTCTGACCCTGATCCTAGTTGGTGCCCTCCTTATATATCCCTCTATGTGTGAGCTCAGGTGACCAGCACCCAATGAGCTCCTATCACTACCCAGACTGCTCCCCCTATCTGCCCCTACACTACATGGGATGTTCCTCCCCCCTCCCACTCCAGCCAGGAACAGGCTCGGTCGCACCTGCACATTTCTAAGTGGGAGTGCCGTCGGCCTGCTCCCCGGAAATGGGATGTATGTAGTGCATGCAGTCTATCTGAGCTCAGTTCCACACTCCATCCTTACCCGGGAGTGGAATATCACACCTCTGGCTGAGGTGCAATACCCCTGTAGCAGCCGGATCCTCAGGGTGCTACATTCCCCCCTGGCAAATCACAGCACGTCCTCGGGCTGTAAAGACATAAAACACCATAACATACAAAATTTTTTTTTTTTTTCATATAAACATATAAAACATATAAAACATTATATAAAACAGTAGATATATTTATATAAATAACATTCTCGTCGTCTCTTTCTTTCTTCCTCCTCTGGTCACCGTGCAACTCGTGACCAGGTAAAGTGCGACCGAAAAGCAGTTTCTCATAAAACCAGTAGGGGGCGCCTTAGAAAGCGCAACTATGTACAGGGGAGTTTGGCCGTTCTCAGTCCCCGGCCAAGTAAAGGGATGGCTGCTCACAGTCCTCAGCCTGGTTTGGGTAGGGGACATACGGGTTAAACTGTTCACTGGTCCCTACGGGGACTAAACTTTAAAGCAGCCACGGTTACTTGGGTACCCCGACAGGTAACTATATACAGTCCTTTGTACTATCTCAGTCATAGTACCTTCTAGCCTTGAACCCGTCCGGGTCTTCTGGCTCCTCCTCCCTACACCGCAACTCCTCCTCTGTCAGGCGATGCACGTGGAGGGCGTAAGGTCCCTTGGCACACTTGTGCCGGGTGAACGTTACCTCGTCACCGACGTAGAGGTCACGGCCTTTGTGACCCTCTGGCAGGTGGGACTCGACATCCCGTCGGGTAACGAAGACGTCACCCATGGTGTTCCGGTCCTTTATGAAGCCCCATCCATGCTGCGCATTAAACTTTATTACCGTCCCGATGGTACGGGGACGATCTGCTGCATAGGGGTCCCTTCTGGTCCGACTCTTTTGCTCCGCGCTGCGGGTCCGGGCCCATTGCTCTCTGACCCGCCTCTCCTCCCGTTCTCTCTTAAACTCGGCCAGCTGTTGACGGCAACACTCTGTGCGTTCAGCTGCAGCTGCCCGAGTCTCTCCGGTGAACCCCATCAAATCTTCTCCCGTGGGGTCCCACACGAATTGGGCTTCTTCTAGTGGAGGCGAGACCCGAGTCACGGGCTTTGGAGCCGGGATCAGGGGCTCACACAGGGGACCTAACTTCTTTTGTCGCTCCAGTTCCAAGAATTCTTCGGGCCAGATGAAGGGCCGCCCGTCCGGCCACGCTAGCTGGCTGAAGGGGTCCTCTCCCAGATTTGGCACCCTTGATGTTACGGGTGCGGGCGCGATGGTGGGGGCGCCCAGGTTGCCCAGGCCTTGCGGCCAGGCCTGGGGCATCTGGAAGGTAAATGGAACTGTTAACACGGCGGCACCCTGGGCCACCTGGCCTTGCGACCAGGCCGGAGGCTCCGCGGAGGTAGATGGCTCTGCTGGGGATGCGGCGCCCGGAAACGCTAGGCCTTGCGACCAGGCCGGAGGCTTCCCTTCCTTCGCCACGCTCCGGGTCACGACGCGTGACGTCACTGGGGTCGCGACGGCGGCTTCCGGTCGGGGCCTAGTCGGTGGCGGTGTCATGGCGGTCTCGGGTACGGCAGGGGGACTTTCGGGCTCTGCGACGGGGAGCTGGGGCAGGTAAGTGGTCTTCCGGTATGGGGTATAGGCATCCCCCTTACCTGCTGCCATGCGTCTCGCTCCCTCTTCTGCGCCGTCTCCGGCCTTGGGTCCTCCCGCGTCATCCGCAGAGGTAGTCGGTGTCTTCTTCCAAGGGAGCGGGTTCCGTGGACGGATTCCAGCTTGCTGGGCCATCTCCCGGCCCCACTCCGCCAGGATCTCCCTCTGCACTCGGGCCATCCTTCCCGCGAGGCCCTCCAGGGCACTCCGCGCGCACTCCCGATCTCGGGGAAGCTGCGCCAGGATCTCCGCTAAGCCTAGCGGGGTTGTTGACTCTAGCAGGCTCCTGACCATCGGGTCGGTGCTGCTCTGCTCTTCTTCCGGCAGGCTCCTGGCCAGCGGGCCGGTGCTGCTCTGCTCTCCTCTTTCTTCCTTTTGCAGGCTCCTGGCCAGCGGGCCGGTGCTGCACTGCTGCCGCTCCATTCCCGGGTCTACTCTTTCTCTCCTCGACTCCGGGTGCTCTTGCTCTGGACACCTCGCCTCCGGGTGCGCTCGTTCTAGACTGCTCCAAGCGACACCCATCTTTTCACTTCTCTTTCGTCTCCTCCCACTTCGAGGGCGGTCCCGGGGCAACTCGGTGACTGTCAGCTCCAGGGGGAGTTCTTTCACGCTGACAGACACCTCCAGCATCACAGTCTCTGTTGGTGGGGGCGGTTTCCACTTTTGGCGCCATTTTCTGTCCCGGCCCACGATGGGATGTGGCCTCTTGCCCTCCTTTGGCACGCCCATAATGGCGTCCGCTGCTCTTCCAAGGCGGGAAATCTGCGGTTTTGGCGGGAATCGCTTCCCAGTGGCGGGAAACTCTGCAGATGGCGGGAACAAGCTGGAAATGGCGGACAATCGGCGGGAAACGACTGGTGATGGAGTCCGATGGCGGGGACCCTCCGGAACCGGCGGGAGACTTCTTTCTGAGGTAAACTTGCACTTTTCTTCAGGCACGCAGTACCCGGGTGTTGCGGGCACGTAATCCTGCCGACTACGCCAAAGTTGACGCGCCCCCTGGGACATATTCCTTTTTGAGGGGAATACCCGGCACCGGATCAGATGGGGGGTTGTAGTCTCCGAGCGGCTGTGACCCGGTCCCGTGCCCAGGGCGTCAAGCTATGTGTTATGTGGCAGTCCTTACTGATGTTATTAGAGTTCTTTTTGTGTCGACTACGCCACCCGTTGTAATGCGGTCACTGTGGCCGCCGCTGCAGCAGGGTCCGCTGAGGCTGATGGTGGATGTGCAGCTTGGTGGGATAACCCCCAACGGGAGGGGTATAGCCTCAGAGGGGACAGGCGCAGAGGATGGGGGTTGTGGTGGTGCAGCATAGATGATAAAGGAAGACAGAGTCGGGTTGTGCAGTTAAGGGTTTTACTCACTGCTGATGTTCCTGGTCACTCTAGCTCCAAGTGACCACCCGAGCCGTGCTGCGTCCACCAGGTCCTGGATCCGGCCAACCCCCAAACAAGTCCGGAGCGTGGCCCTGAGCTCCCCCTCTGTCCTTTCTACAGCCGTCCCCACCAGTGATTCACCTAAGTCCAGCTCCCTCGGGCCTTCTGTTGGGCAACCTTTGGCCTTAGGTTCCCTGACCCTTCCTGTGGTGTGCCTTCAGGGTGAATGTAGTGGGTGACCGTGACAGACACTGCCCACGGTCTCCGGTCTCTGGCTGGGGAATGTCTTTACCCCCACCAGCTTGGGTTCCGGTACCCTCTTGCTGACTCCTCACCCGGTGCTCTAATTTGGGTTCTTGGGTCCCTTCTTTGTCTCCCTCTGGGTCTTTCTTCACTCCACTCTCTCTCTTCAGGGCCTCTCTTTCTTTCAGCTGCTCCTCTGCCAGCTTCCGCTCCTCCTCTCCTGCTGACTTGTCCTCTGCACTGACTGACTCTCTGCGTCTGACAGGCTCCTCTGCGTCTGACCCTGATCCTAGTTGGTGCCCTCCTTATATATCCCTCTATGTGTGAGCTCAGGTGACCAGCACCCAATGAGCTCCTATCACTACCCAGACTGCTCCCCCTATCTGCCCCTACACTACATGGGATGTTCCTCCCCCCTCCCACTCCAGCCAGGAACAGGCTCGGTCGCACCTGCACATTTCTAAGTGGGAGTGCCGTCGGCCTGCTCCCCGGAAATGGGATGTATGTAGTGCATGCAGTCTATCTGAGCTCAGTTCCACACTCCATCCTTACCCGGGAGTGGAATATCACACCTCTGGCTGAGGTGCAATACCCCTGTAGCAGCCGGATCCTCAGGGTGCTACACACACTTTTGGGTTCTCATGGCTTGAGGGCAGCACGGTGTACGGGTCCTTCTCCCACTGGTCGTCCAACTTGTGGAGCCGCCTCTTTCTCTTCAAGACCTGCTCTCCGGGTACCAGGGGAACAGCGGGAGCATGCTAGTTATAAGCCTTCTCTTGCCTTTCTCTTGCTTGAGACAGACTTCGCTCGACGCTCTCCTGTACTTTCCAATACTGCTGCTGCCGTTCTGTATCCCAGTCTGCCTCTGGCGAGGTGTCCTCAGGTGTCAGGACTCCCATATCCAGGTCAATAGGCAGCTTACCAGGTCTTGCTCTCATTAGGTAAGCCGGGGTACAGTTGGTGGAACCTACGGAGATGTGATTATACAAGTCCACCAGATCAGGCAGTTTTTCAGGCCACAGACTGCGTTCTTCCAGGGGCAACGTTTTTAGCAAGTCTATCACCACCTGGTTCATTTTCTCACATAGTCCATTGGTCTGAGGGTGATTAGGCGTTGTTCTTATCTTCCTGCAGCCATACAGGTTGCAGAACTCCTGGAAGACCTCCGCTTCGAAGGCTGGTCCTTGGTCCGTCAACACTTGCTCCGGATACCCGTGTGGACGGCAGAAGTGCAGCTGGAAGGCTCTGACTGTTGTTTGAGCTGTTAAGTCTTTGACAGGGACCACCACCAGGAACCGGGAGTAGTGATCTACGATGGTGAGGGCGTAGACTTACCCAGATTTGCTTGGAGCCAGTTTCACATGGTCCAGGGTTACCAGTTCCGGTGGCTGCCTGGTGATGATGGACTGCAGGGGAGTCTTCTGGCTGGCACGGTCCTTTCTTCTTAGGTTGCACGGGCCACAGTCTCTGCACCATCTCTCGATGGCTCCTCTCATGCCTACCCAGTAGAACCATCCACGCAACAGGAACTCCAGCTTCTTCCATCCGAAGTGTCCTGCTCCATCGTGGTATGCCTCCAGAACCATAGCCGCGTCTCGTCTTGGGACCACTACCTGCCAGGTCAGCTCATGTGTTCTAGAGTTGACCACTCTCCGGCACAGCTTCTCCTTGTAGAGAAACAGCTTACGTTTCTCCTTCTACAGTTGCTTGGTCTTCACCAGACGGACTGCGGGATCACTGTCTTGTGTCTCCGCCCAGCTGTAGTGGGGTAAGGGATTGAACGTAGCAGAGCGCCTGTCCCTCACACGGTGGGAATACAGGGTAATCCCATGACGGTGGAACGCAGGGAGTTCGACTTCTTCCAGTTCTTCTGGATCTTCCCCTACGTCCGGTTAGTTTGGCATTCTGGACAGGGCATCCGCGTTGGCATTCGAGCGTCCCGCCCGGTATTTGATGGTGAATTCATAGTTGGACAGGCGGGCCATCCATCTCTGCTCCAGGGCACCAAGTTTTGCAGTGTCCAGGTGTGTCAACGGGTTGTTATCCGTGTACACGGTGAACTTGGAAAAGGCAAGGTAATGCTTGAAACGTTCGGTCACTGCCCACACCACTGACAGGAACTCTAGCTTGAATGAGCTATAATTCTCAGGGTTTCTCTCTGTGGGCCGTAGTTTTCGGCTGGCGTAAGCGATTACCCGTTCTTTCCCCTGCTGGATCTGGGACAGTATGGCTCCTAGCCCGATGTTGCTCGCGTCCGTGTGGAGGATAAAGGGCTGGCCGTAATCAGGGTACGCCAGGATTTCATCCCCCGTGAGGGCCATCTTCAGCTGGCGGAAGGACTCCTCTTCCAGCTTTTCCCACCTGAAGGGCGGCTTCTGGTTTTTGGCCTTCCTGGATTGACCTATCAGGAGGTCCTGCATAGGGGCTGCCATTTTGGTGAAACCGGGAATGAATCTTCGGTAGTAGCCTACCAACCCGAGGAACTGCCGCACTTCCTTTATGCTGGAGGGTCTTGGCCAGTCTTTAATCACGGTGATCTTATCGGGGTCAGGAGCCACTCCGTCAGCACTCACCACATGTCCCAGGTACTGCACCTTTGGTTTCAGGAGGTGACACTTGGAGGGTTTCACCTTTAGGCCGTAGCTTGCCAGGGCATCAAACACTTCTGCCAGGTGTTTCAGATGGTCTTCGTAGGTTTTGGAATAAACGATGACATCATCCAGGTATAACAGGACCGTCTCGAAATTCCGGTGTCCCAGACAGCATTCCATCAACCGCTGGAAGGTTCCTGGTGCATTGCAGAGTCCGAACGGCATACAGTTGAATTCGCTGAGACCCATCGGAGTGGTGAATGCAGTCTTCTCCTTGTCTGCCTCTGCTACAGGAACCTGCCAGTACCCGCTAGTAAGATCCAAAGTGGAGAAGAAGTTAGCAGATTTTAATGCAGCTAAAGATTCTTCTATTCTAGGTAACGGGTACGCATCTTTGTGTGTGATACGGTTGACCTTTCTGTAGTCTACACACATTCTCATTGTGTTGTCCTTCTTTTTCACTAGAACTAGTGGAGCTGCCCAGGGGCTACAGCTGTCCCTGATTACCCCAGCCTCCTTCATGTCCCGCAACATCCCCTTTGCATGCTGATAGTGTGCAGGGGGTACAGGTCGGTATCTTTCCTTTATGGGTGGATGGTCTCCTGTGGGGATGTGATGTTCTACCCCCTTTACTCGCCCGAAGTCTAGCGGGTGTTTACTAAAGACTCTTTCATACTCCCGAACCACCCGGTAGACTCCCTGATTTTGGTGTGAGGGAGTGGAGGTAGTACCCACATGCAGTTGCTGACACCAGTCCTCCATTTGTTTCTTAGAGCCGTTACCTTCCTCTGGTTGAGATGGAGGCAAGGGTTCCACGGCCCTTACAGAATTTTGGTTTATGGTGAACAATTTGGCTAGCGTGGCATACCGGGGCAGGTATACTTCTCTCCCCCCGATATTTATGATGCGGACGGGCTCCCTCCCATGGCGTACATCGACCACCCCCCGTGCTGTCAAAATGGTGGGCCTACTGTCTGAGTAGACGGGTTCTACCATTGCTTGGTAGTCTCTACCTCTTAGACCAATAGCTGCCCGGCACCAGATCATCATCTCACTTTTCGGGAGCATGGCAATAGGGAACGGGTCACACATTCTCACGCTACCAATCTCACCACCAGATAGTTCCACTTGTTGCCGTTTCATCAGTGCCCGGATCTCTTTTTGGAGAACACGCTGCTGGCTGGAACTGGCGTTCTTGGTAACCTGCTGCAAAATGAGAATTACCTCTGCAAGACAATTTTCAATTACGTTAGTTCCCAAGGTTATTTTAGGGTGACTCTCATGACGGTCAATGTCCACAATAATCAGTCCTTGTGCCGCCAGTTCGACTTTACCGATCTTAATGGTCACCTCTTTGAACCCCACCTGCGGCACGGGCTGACCATTGCTGGCGATGATACTCAGGTCATCATCTGGGTAGCGGGTTATGTCCGAGTCATTCCAGTACCGCTTAAAGAGCACGTACGGGATGGTAGTCACCTGTGACCCAGTGTCTAGTAGGGCACTCATAGGAATGCCATCCAGTACCACAGGCAAGACTGGACGTCCCCCTACGTATTTATCACGCCAGTTCGATGGGCCTGATGATCTTATGCCTGGGGGTTGGCCCTCTACCCCAGGTTGTGCCCGTTTAAATGACAGTACCTTGCCATATGTCCGGGTTGATTGCAGCGGCGGCAGATGGGCTGTCCGTCCTCGTTGTAGCGGTCGCTGGGTCTTCCTCTGGACGGCGGGATCCTCCTCTGTCGGCGCCATGGGACGTCCTCCGGTCCGGATTCCAGCTGGATCTTTCCTGGAGGAGAGACCTGTAAAGACTGCACAGTTCTGGTTAGCGCGGCTACGCTTTTGGTCAGTTCTTGGACCTGATGGTGCAAGGCTGTAGCCGGGTTGTTATCCAAAGCCTGCGCACCATCTCCTACAGACTCTGTAGACAAGGGCGCCGCCTCCTGGTGATAGGTAATAGCAGGGCGCCAGTGGGTTACAGAGCTACCCGGTGCCGGTTCTCGGAGCACCCGGATGGCCCTGTCTTTGAACTTTGCAAAGTCTAACCCAGGGTTCTGCAAGGCCATTGCATGTGACTGGGTTTGGTGGGCGTTGGACAGCAGACCCTCAATGAATTGCTCAGTCAACAGTTCATCTGCATTCCGCACACTGTCAGGGTCTGCCTGTTTAATGGCTCCCAGGGCCTCTTGCAAATTCAAAGCATAGTCTCTTATACTGTCTTGGGCCCGCTGCTTGCACCCATAAAATTTCATTTTGATCTCTGCAGAGGTGCGGGTATCAAACGTGTCCCTCAGACGGGCTAAGATCTCCTTCACGGTCTCCTTGTCCCTGACTGACCAGCACTTTACTTCACGTTGGGCTGCGCCGGTTAACTGGCCTACCAATATGCTCACTTTTTGTCCCTCCGTCAGGGGGTATACTTTAAACAGGCTGTACAGTCTCTCTTTAAAGTCGCTTAGGGTATGCGACTCCCCTGAGTATCCGGGGATGTAAGGCATGGTGAACGGCATTACTGCGGCAGCGGCCACGCTGGTGGTAGAGGGTCCCTCCGTATCCTTCCCCCTAGTTAAGCGTGGCCTACCTTCTGTTGCTTCTTCTCCGTAGGCCGCGGCTCCGCAGACGATCGTCAGGGTGGAGGACCATGCATCGCGCTCTGGTGACGTCAGCGTCACTCCCTCTCCTTCCAGGACCTTGCGCAGCGTCGGTGCGTAGGGCGGAGCTTCAGGTCTCGCGCGCTTTCGGCGTCCACACCCCTCTTCTTCCCGCGCGGCGTCCTGAAGATGGCGTCCGACGGCGGGAAAACGACTGCGGATGGCGGGAAAACAGCTGAAGATGGCGGGAAACGGCTCCGGATGGCGGGAAATGGCTCCGGATGGCGGGGACCTTCACCACGGCAGGTGTGACAGTCTTTTGAAGGCGCGCAGTACACGGTGGTTGCGGGCACGAAATCCTGCCGACTACGCCAAAGTTGACGCGCCCCCTGGGCCTAGTGTACACATGTAGTGGGTTACCCGGAGCCGGGTCTCTGGGGATTGTAGTCTCCGTGGCGGCGACCCGGTCCCGTGACTCAGGGTGGTCAAACCAGTGGCGGTATAGTATAAGTTTTAGGTTAATTGTCCGACTACGCCACCCATGGGTTGCGGTCAGGGTGTACCGCCGCTGCGAGGCAGACCACTGAGGCTGGTGTGGTATGCGCAGCAAAGGATGGGATAACTCCCCACGGGAAGAGTATAGCCTCAGGGCAGGGAATGTGGATGATGGGAGTGATGGTGCACGGGCGTCCTAGTATTAGTAGTGCTGTATGCGGTGAGAAAGCAGGAACGACTCAGAGTCTTTGCAGTGCAGTTCAGGGTCTTTACTGATGATATTAAGGCAGACCCTCCCGGGAGTACTGGCTAGCATAAGGGGCCTGGTCAGTCTGTGAACAAACAGGAGTTCCCCTGGCCAGGTGGAGTTGTAGGCCTCCCCGTCTATCTGCACTCTTCCTGGCTACCTTGCTGTAAGCGTGTGGAAGTAGCCCACGTCCCTGAGTATACCGTGTGGTGCTCACCCGTATGGCTGGTGACTTGGGGCCTTCTGATAGCCTTCGCTCCTCGATGGCGGTGCTGGTCCCTTCCTTGTGACTGAGCCTCCGGGCTTCTAAGGCCAGAGGACCTGGAATCCCCTGCCGGCTGGTTTCTGCTGCTGGACTTAAAGATCCCCGCAGCCTCGGACTCTGGTGTCCGGTTCTTATATTCTTCTGCCAGGGCGAACTCTGCTTAGCTCCAGCCCCTGGTCTTCAGCTCCTGCTCCTACAGAGCTCCTAGCTGTTGCTTTCCCTGTCTTTCTCCTCTCTAGACTCTTAGACTGACTAACCCCGCCCCAGACCCAGTTTATGTAGGGCAGGTTCCTCCCCTATCTGGCCTGGGACAGGAGCTGTTGCATGCTTAAGGGCTCCTGACCAGGAAACCTCCCACTTGCTCTCAGACGTGATATTTCTATCACTGTGGCAACCAGACCCCTGGGGTACCACATGTATAAATGTATGGCTGACAGCCAGCCAGGTCTGGAGCTGAATGTGAATGACTTTATATGGTAGTCTACCAGGAATATAAGATTGAAAGTTCTTTATTGGAAGCTGGGACCTAGGCTTATTGGTCCCTATAAAATAACCGCCGTCATTAACCCATCAGCGTTTCGTCTTGAACCTCCTCTGGCCCTTAAAGTCCACTACGTGTTCCATAGGTCCTTACTCAAGAAGTATGTGGAACCTCTTGAGCCCTCACCTCTACCACCACCCCCAGTAATGGTTGTGGTAATCTGGAGTTCCAGATTTTGAGTATTGTAGATTCTGGTCTCCAACGTCGTTCTCTACAATACTTGGTGCACTGGAAAGGTTATGGTCCAGAGGAGAGGATGTGGGTTTCAGCATCAGAGATGAATGCTCCCAGGTGGGTTCATTCATTCCCCACCTCTTATCCTGAGAAACCCGGTCCTGAGTGTCCGGAGGCCACTCGTAGAGAGGGGTGTACTGTCACGGGTGTGTCAGAAGTGACAGTCGCCCTGCTGTTGGTCGCTCATCCCCCTCCCTTCCCTAGCCAGGGCTTAACACCATGGAAAGACAGGGCGAGGTTCGCGTGCAGCAATTGGTGAAGAACCAATATAGGGACGTTAGTGGAGACAGGGTGATATTAGATCAGCCTAGGATGTCTCCACTTCCCCCTTTCCCTAGAGTCTGGGCTCCCTTTCCCTCTTCCCTTTGTGTTGCACTAAGTCTTTCCCACACATTGCGTGACACACACAGAGTGACTGCAGACTTATCGGTTTGGACAGGACAACCCCTTATCATGCCTGTTTTTGCTGCTAGAGAAGGACCATGCTTAGCAGGCAGTTGAAACCCCTAGTCGTTTGGAGTTTGCAGTCATTTCTTGCTGGATGGAAAGAAAAAATGAGGCTGAAGAGTTACCATACAGCCATAGGGTCAAGTGATAGTGACTGCTAGTTTTTCTTGGCTTATGAGATCAAACTGGTATCTAAAAGTCATTGTGATTCTGATTCTAATATTTGAAGAAAGTCAGATATCAGTCACATATCAAAATCACACATCATTTGAATTTGGCCTGGAGGAGGTCTGTGTGAAAGTCCCAATGCGTTTCAGACAAGTTTGCACTGAAAATCACATAACCAAATAGAATGCTTAAGTTTCTTCAACTGAGTGTTTAAGTCAATGGTAAGTGTACTGGCTTCTAGACATAGAGTTTTGGGTTCAATTCCCAGCAGCATACAGTGAACTTTTTATTATTATTTTCATCAGTTGTGAAAGTCAGATGTCTAAGTCACTTATCAAAGTCACATATCAAAGTCAGTTCTCAGACAAGGTATTTAGCCTCAAACTGACATTATTCTGATGTTTGACTTTGATATCTGTCATGTCCTAAACTGGACGCTGTAGTTGAGCACCTCTTCATGAATCAGGATCATCCGACTCCAGCATGCCCCTCATCAAGATTGCTGTGAACAACGCCGGTCTTGATGAATCGAGCCCATTGTGTTTTATATTACGGAAACATATTGGCACATTTTATTATACAATTGGTGGTCTTGTATTATTTCTATATTGTTGCTACAGCAGCATAGTGGGCCCCAAGAATGATTTACTCTGGGGATCCAAGGTTCTGCAGCCCAATGCTGCATACAATTAATATAAAAAAATAAAATAAAATTAATGTTAATATTAATATTGAGCAGAATTAATTTCAGCCTATTGGTGCAGCCTCCACAACTGTCACGGTCTCCCATGTTGTCCCTTGGGAAAATTAATCGCCCACTCTTGCTCTATTATATATAGTGCTATGTTATGCAAAGTGCTAAAGTGCTGCACATTTTCCATCTACACATGTGCATCAAAGCGTCTGTGTGTTACTCACAGAACCTTTGATGCACATGTGTAGATAGAATCACATGATCTATCAAAGGGGATCATGTGACAAGTCACGTGATACATCCAGTACCTGAGGGGGGGGGGGCACACCTTCTAAACTACCCAGTGCCCTGGCTACTCTTACTACTCTTAATCCACTCCTGTACATACAGTACAGACCAAAAGTTTGGACACACCTTCTCATTCAAAGATTTTTCTGTATTTTCATGACTATGAAAATTGTACATTCACACTGAAGGCATCAAAACTATGAATTAACACATGTGTAATTATATACTTAACAAAAAAGTGTGAAACAACTGAAAATATGTCATATATTCTAGGTTCTTCAAAGTAGTCACCTGTTGCTTTGATGACTGCTTTGTACACTCTTGGCATTCTCTTGATGAGCTTCAAGAGGTAGTCTCTGGAAATGGTTTTCACTTCACAGGTGTGCCCTGTCAGGTTTAATAAGTGGGATTTAATAAGTGGGATTTCTTGCCTTATAAATGGGGTTGGGACCATCAGTTGTGTTGTGCAGAAGTCTGGTGGATACACAGCTGATAGTCCTACTGAATAGACTGTTAGAATTTGTATTATGGCAAGAAAAAAGCAGCTAAGTAAAGACAAAGGAGTGGCCATCATTACTTTAAGAAATGATGGTCAGTCAGTCCGAAAAATTGGGCAAACTTTGAATGTGTCCCCAAGTGCAGTTGCAAAAACCATCAAGCGCTACAAAGAAACTGGCTCACATGAGGACCACCCCAGGAAAGGAAGACCAAGAGTCACCTCTGCTTCTGAGGATAAGTTTATCCAAGTCACCAGCCTCAGAAATCGCAGGTTAACAGCAGCTCAGATTAGAGACCAGGTCAATGCCACACAGAGTTCTAGCAGCAGACACATCTCTTCAACAACTGTTAAGAGGAGACTTTGTGCAGCAGGCCTTCATGGTAAAATAGCTGCTAGGAAACCACTGCTAAGGACAGGCAACATGCAGAAGAGACTTGTTCGGGCTAAAGAACACAAGGAATGGACATTAGACCAGTGGAAATCTGTGCTTTGGTCTGATGAGTCCAAATTTGAGATCTTTGGTTCCAACCACCGTGTCTTTGTGCGACGCAGAAAAGGTGAACGAATGGACTCTACATGCCTGGTTCCCACCGTGAAGCATGGAGGAGGAGGTGTGATGGTGTGGGGGTGCTTTGCTGGTGACACTGCTGGGGATTTATTCAAAATTGAAGGCATACTGAACCAGCATGGCTACCACAGCATCTTGCAGCGGCATGCTATTCCATCCGGTTTGTGTTTAGTTGGACCATCATTTATTTTTCAACAGGACAATGACCCCAAACACACCTCCAGGCTGTATAAGGGCTATTTGACCAAGATGGAGAGTGATGGGGTGCTACGCCAGATGACCTGACCTCCACAGTCACCAGACCTGAACCCAATCGAGATGGTATGGGGTGAGCTGGACAGCAGAGTGAAGGCAAAAGGGCCAACAAGTGCTAAGCATCTCTGGGAACTCCTTTAAGATTGTTGGAAGACCATTTCCGGTGACTATGTCTTGCAGCTCATCAAGAGAATGCCAAGAGTGTGCAAAGCAGTCATCAAAGCAAAAGGTGGCTACTTTGAAGAACCTAGAATATAAGACATATTTTCACTTGTTTCACACTTTTTTGTTAAGTATATAATTCCACATGTGTTAATTCATAGTTTTGATGCCTTCAGTGTGAATGTATAATTTTCAAAGTCATGAAAATACAGAAAAATCTTTAAATGAGGTGTGTCCAAACTTTTGGTCTGTACTGTACATACAACACTACACATCAGTGCAGGTACAACTTATGGCTTCTTCATCTAGGAGTTTATGAGCATCATCTGTCTAATTGACAGAGAACCCCTGAGAAGTCTACACAAGAAAGCTTCTGTCTGTATCATGATTCCAGTGACTTTTATAAGGTTTAGACAATGGAAGCATAAAGCTGGTTAATGTTTATAAGTATGATTCGTCGATAATACCGAATTGGCCAGATTCTGTAATCTCGAGAAGTTTACTTTTAAACATTGTTTTAGACAATAGATCTGTGTATTTCTCATGGAGCATAATGGTAAGTGTACACACATTATTTGAATCAATATTTTGGTTACAATAACACTATTAGTCAAAGCAAATATCACAGTGGTCACTTTTGTACAAATCAGGATAATGAATCTTTGAAACACACAACTTCATAGACCATAGAACAATTAACATTGTCTTACTGTATTGACTCCTAGCAAACACTTTGTGGATAGCATGCATCAAGGACAGTTCATGTGAAAGAGCTAGTTTCTCAGTATCAGAGTAAATCAATATTATACTGCAGTATATTGCAATATTATAGTGCTTGAATTCACGCAACCATATTTGCAATACATTCCACACTTGGTCTAATGACCACACTTTATCAAAGCATATAAACAATATGTTACAATATGTAGGCTATAAGATATCCATATTTTTATTAGCAATACAATCCACATTTGGATATCTTATAGCCACACATTATTTACACAAAGCACCCTATCCAAAGGGGATGGTTTTAGCGGATGATTGCCATAAAAATAATAATGGAAGTGTACACTGTGTACAACAACACAAAGCAATGCATGAACAAATTATAGCAAAAAATAAATCAGCTGGCCTAATACTCAAAGTCTTCATGGCAATCCTCCCAGTGGATGGCCATGGAACAATGAGGTGGAATAAGATTCTACAGGTGAACAACTGGCTACGTCGATGGTGCCGTCAACAAGGATTTGGAATTCTGGATCACGGAATGAATTACCTATACGATGGACTACTTGCTAGAGATGGGGTACACCTTACGAAGACTGGAAAACATGTATTTGGAAGTCGCCTTGCTACACTCATCAGGAGAGCTTTAAACTAGAACAATGTGGGAAGGGAAGCAAAAGGCCAGAAAAAGCCATACAGCTGACAAATACTATTGAGATCTCTGCTACTGGAAGTGGAAAGGAAGAACAAAGACAAAACAATTTAAATAATAAAAATATGGGAGGAAGAGAAACCAATCACAAACTAAAATGTTTTTATACAAATGCACAAAGCATGGGCAACAAACAAGGAGAATTGGAACTACTAATGCAGGAAAAGAAATATGATGTCATTGGAATCACTGAAACTTGGTGGGACGATACACATGATTGGAATAAAAGGCTAAAAGGATACAACTTATTTGCAAGAAACAGACTTGATAAGCGAGGAGGAGGTGTCGCATTGTATGTTAGAAAAGCGTATATCTGCAAAGAGATTGAAGCTTCAGAGACTGGGAGTTCTGTGGAAACTGTTTGGGTAAGAATACAAGGAGAGAACAACGGAAAGGACACCATTGTAGGCATTTACTACAGGCCACCTGGGCAAGCTGAAGATATGGATGAACTCTTTATGTATCAAATGACCAAGTTCTCCAAAAAATATGACGTAGTGGTCATGGGAGATTTCAACTATCCAGACATTTGTTGGGAATCTCTCTCAAGTAAAACTAACAGGTCAAGCAAATTCTTATCCTCTCTTGCTGACAACTTTATCTTCCAAAAGGTAGGGGAGAAAACAAGGGGATCTGCTACTTTGGATCTAATCCTTATAAACAGGGAGGAAATGGTTGAGGAGGTAAAGGTGGCTGGGACCCTAGGAGGCAGCGATCATGCTATTATAGAATTTTGGATAACTAGAGGAGGAAGACATGTGAAGACTGAAACTTCAAGGTTAGATTTTAGAAAGGCAGATTTTAAGAGACTCAGAAAGAGAATAGGAGGGATCCAATGGCTGGATGTCCTTAAGGACAAAAATGTCCAGGAAGTATGGGAAATTTTTAAAAATGAGATTCTCAAAGCACAATCGTTAACAATCCCGAAAAGTAGGAAGAATGGGAAGCATTTAAGGAAACCAGGATGGATGAACACAGAACTTAAACACATGCTAAAAAGAAAGAAAGAAATGTTTATTAAATGGAAAGAGGGAGGCATATCTAAAGAAGATTATAATGCAGTCTGCAGATCCTGTAGGGCACGTATCAGGTTAGCTAAAGCTGACAATGAATTAAGGCTTGCAAGAGATGTCAAAAGCAATAAAAAAGGATTTTGGGGGTATGTCAAAAGTAAAAGAAAAGTCAAAGATGCTATAGGATTTTTACAGGATGAAAATGGAGAAATGGTAAGAGAGGATGTTGAGAAGGCCGAACTTTTTAATTCCTATTTTGCATCTGTTTTCTGTCAGAAAGAAAATGTAACATCAACTGATCTTCACTGTCCTTTTAAAGGAATAGAGGAATCCAAGTTATCTGTAAACAGAAAGATTGTGAGGGAATATTTAGCTAACATAAATGAGTTCAAGTCTCCAGGTCCAGATGAATTACACCCCAGAGTACTGAAGGAGATCGTAGAAGAAATTTTAGAACCACTCTCCATAATCTTTGAAAATTCTTGGAGAACAGGAGAAGTCCCAGAAGACTGGAGAAGAGCAAATGTTGTTCCTATCTTCAAAAAGGGGAAGAAGGTGGACCCAGGGAACTATAGGCCGGTGAGTCTGACTTCTATACCAGGAAAGATCTTTGAACAAATTATTAAACAACATGTATGTAAGTACATGGATAAGAATGAAATGATTAACCAGAGTCAGCATGGGTTTGTAACTAACAAGTCATGTCAGACTAACTTAATTTCCTTCTATGACATAATCACTGACTGGGTGGATCAGGGAAATGCTGTAGATATAGTATATCTTGACTTCAGCAAAGCATTTGACAAAGTATCTCACACCATCCTTATTGAAAAAATGACCAAGTATGCAATGGACCAGGCAACTGTTAGGTGGATTCATAACTGGCTTAGTGATCGGACTCAAAGGGTGGTTGTAAATGGCTTCACATCCAGCTGGATGAATGTCTCAAGTGGGGTACCACAGGGCTCCGTCCTGGGACCTGTATTGTTCAACATCTTTATCAATGATTTAGATGAAGGAATTGAGGGTGAACTGATTAAATTTGCTGATGACACAAAGCTAGGAGGGATAGCTAATACTAGAGAAGAGAGAGAGAGGATTCAAAAAGACCTAAATAAACTGGAGCAGTGGGCAGCAACCAACAGAATGGTTTTTAACAGGGAAAAATGCAAAGTACTACATCTGAGCAATAAAAATGAAAAATGAAAAGCATATACAGAATGGGAGGAATAGAGCTAAGCAACAGTACATATGAAAAAGACTTAGGTATACTAATAGATCATAGACTGAACATGAGTCAACAGTGTGATGCAGCAGCAAAAAGGGCAAATACAATTCTGGGATGTATTAACAGAAGCATACAGTCTAGATCACGTGAAGTCATTATCAGTCTTTACTCCTCTTTGGTCAGACCTCATCTGGAATACTGTGTACAGTTTTGGGCACCACGTTTTAAAAAAGACATAGACAAACTGGAGCAAGTTCAGAGAAGAGCGACCAGAATGGTGACTGGTCTGCAAACCATGTCCTATGAGGAACGGTTGCAGGATTTGGGAATGTTTAGCTTGCAAAAAAGAAGACTGAGAGGAGACTTAATAGCTGTCTACAAATATGTCAAGGGCTGTCACATTGTAGAAGGATCATCTTTATTCTCATTTGCACAAGGAAAGACTAGAAGCAATGGGATGAAACTAAATGGGAGGAGACACAGATTAGATATTAGAAAAAACTTTTTGACAGTTAGGGTGATTAATGAGTGGAACAGGCTGCCACGAGAGGTGGTGAGTTCCCCTTCAATGGACGTCTTCAAACAGAGGCTGGACAGACATCTGTCTGAGATGATTTAGTGAATCCTGCTTTGAGCAGGGGGTTGGACCAGATGACCCAGGAGGTCCCTTCCAACTCTACCATTCTATGATTCTATGATTTAATCATCTCCTCTGCCAAAAAACTTTCCCCAATGCAGTTCACACAGGCACAACATGGATTGCACGTGAAGTTCTGTGTCACAGCTTCTCCTTCTGTGTCCTCATCTTGAGTAGCTACCCCTATAAGCTTTGTCCATAACTGTAGAGGGGGTCAGTACTGCCACCAAGTCTCAAATATATTGATAGCAGTGGTAACCTTTGTCACGCAAAAATGGCTAGTGTTCATCATTTGAGCCAAGTAAATCTATAGATTCTGTTTGGTTTTCCATGACGCCACATTTTCCACGGTTGGCCTCTCGATTTTCGGTCTGAAGATTGCTTGGGTCATCATTTCCAGATTTTGATCTAAAGGGAAAACACATATTATTCTCTGCACAAAATCCCGGTCAGTTGGGACGTGTTCCCCTTTCTTTTGCCCGGGTTTCATAACTATCAACACATTGTCTGCTCCTTGAACAATTACCTCTGCAGGTTCTGGAGGACCTTTGTCACCCAGTTGTTTCAACCAGATTTTTGCACCATCATTGATAGGATCTGAGGATCCAAATCCTTCACCTCCTCTGACTGTCACAACTGCAGGGGTCCTTACTCTGACCACCTTCGTTTTAGAAATAGACAGTACCAGTAACTGAGTTATCTTATCTCTCTTCTGTATTATCATGACTTTTTCTTCATCATTCATTAAAAGTACTTTAATTTCTTCCTGATAATCCTGGTCTATCACTCCTCCCATTACCTGAATACCCTTTAAGGCCAAGCCTGACCTTGAGGTTATAAGACAAAAATGCTCAGGTGGCATTTGCAAGCCTATAGCAGTCCTGATTTTCTTTACAACTTCTTTGAAGTGACTTTCATTGTCACTTTGAATCTGTATTGGGATACAGTACAATACCATTGTTTCCAAAGTCTTAATAGTATTGTTAGCATTGGCCATTTTACAGGTACAAATCAACGTAAACCCAGAATATGCATACAAAGCTGTGCATACGCATACACATCCTCCATCATGTAGAGGAGGGCCAATGTAGTCAATTTGCCCAGGAAGTTTTCCTTGAGCTTTCTGGCCTCTCACCACATGAGGGATTGGTCTCTGTTGTGAATATTGACACTTAATGACGGTTTCCTTTATGAACTCTAACCTGATGGGCACCCCTCTGGTCTGTGCCCATTGAGTCAGTCCAAGCAGCTCCTCAGAGGTATCAGTCTTTACTGGATTCAGTGACTGATATTTCGGACTGTTAGTCTGCTACTGAGTTGAATCTTTCCAGGGTATCTGAAGCACAAATAGCATCAACATGAAACACAGTCACTTTAATTATTTGTACAATTGCCCAGATATCTTGCCACAACTCTTTTCCCCATACTTCTTTGCTATGTATACTTGTAGTCTGATAGCCCACTGCGTTCCACACACGGTTGTTACCTTGGTACCTAGCTGACCCTTCTGTAAACCACGCTTGTTTCCTCTGCTCAGGAATCAATTGTTCAAAGGATATCTCCTGCTCCTGAAGTCCCATAGGGACTTTGCCTAACTTCTCATGCAATGTGGAGATTCCACTAACTCCTGGTTTTGCTCTGTCCTGAATTGCCTCAATTTGCTTTCCTCCTAATTCTGTAGTTATAACTTTGCACTCACTGAATTGTTTTGGAGTTCCCTTAATCAAACTGGCCTCCGCCCCTGTATCTACCAACATTTGTGGGGTGTGGCCAGCATGTCAATCACTTTTATCTGTCTCCCTCCATCGATCCTCCATTTCAGATGAAGACATCATATTAGGAGAAAATGATGCCCCCTTCTGTTGGGCTTTGAATTCCTGTATCAAGGATTTAACTTCAGCATAAAGATCCTCAAACCCCTGTGCTGTGGGCTTTGCTGGCGACGAGGAGGGAGTTGGCCCTCTCTCTCCCTGTGTCCTGCCCGGCCCCTGCTGTGGGGATTCAGAATCTTTTACTGTAACCTTTCTATTATGTGAAACCCTGACTTTTTATTAAGTCCTCTCTTTTGATACAATTTCCACATCTCGTTAGTACCAATCCCGTCTATTTTATCCCTGTGGACACCATCCTTTATCAGGGCCATAAACATATCTTTACGGGTAATACAAGATCTAGGATTGTAGTTACTTTTGACATTGTCATGCTGCTCTTCAGAGGTAAAATTACCCTTTTGTTTGGGACCCCAATCTCCCAGATCCCCTAACTGTCTAATTGCCTCCAATGTATTGGCGATAGTTTTCCCAGTCTGATTTATCATTAGCGTCATCATGATATGCTTGTAGGCTGCAGGGGCATTTCTAATGATACGATTTCTAACAGATACACTCACAACAACTTGCATATAATCATCATAAGAGCTTGCCGAAATAGCATTTTTCATGACCTCCTCTTTCAACCTCTGAGTACAATCTTTCAATGTAAACCATGGTTTTTCATTGGGCGGCCAGTCCGCCTCGGATGGGTATTTATGCTGCAATGCCATGGCCACATCAAGCATACTACACACCACATGTGGCTGCTGAATTGTCAAGGTACGAAAGGCCTCCTTCACTACAGGTTCATGACTGAATTGGACAAATTTTTGGCCATCCACAGCATCCACCTGCACTCCATGAGCCCCCCATCTCCCATAATCTGACAGCTCAAGCTACTAAAGATTCATTTGGCTTTTGAGAGAAACAATCATGAAGGTCATTAAGCTCCTGCTGACTGTAATCCTCTACTGCATTCTTATTCTGTTTACCTGCAGCAGTCTCTACAATCCGTCTCCGACATATAGGATGAACTTTCACTGGGTTAAGAGGAGGATCAATTTCTCTCTTTCCATTGAAATATTCATCCTCAGTCTCTGGATTGGTGATGTTTTTAGAGTCAGTTGAATCCCATACATCCCCATCCCACTGATCAGGGCTCCACTCTATCCCTGCTTTGGCTATGGCCAAAGCTACTTTCTTGTTATTAACCTTCCCTCACCTCCTTTTGTATTTATACTGCGCTACACATACAGCAGCCTTTTCTGCAACATGCTGATATCCATCACATCTGTCCATTAATAACTTATTCTGACACTGTGCTATAATCAATGCATTCTGGGCCTCACACAACTGTCTTTCCAATTCCTGAACTTTTGTTAATATACGTATTCTTTCCTCATGCTGTTTTCTATATGCAGACAGCAGGATCCATCTGTAAAGGACATATTGATACTCATGCTAGAGCAACTCCATTTTGTCTGCTTGCTTTAAAATCATGTTATCACTCCTTGCATAACATATTCTTTCTTTCTCTTCCCATGGAACTTATCTCACACTAACTTTTTCTCAAGAGAACATTTTGTCAGACACTCTGTTATCTAACTTGTTTAGGCCAGGTTTGACCTTGTAAAATTTCCATAGTGCTTCAAACTAACAATGATAATATGACCATATATGTGTTTTCCGTAATAATTGTACTAACATCAGTTAGCCTATAGTATTGTAGTATGGCTGTAGAGTTGATTGGCTATTTGATATACTCAAAACAATATAAAATGCTAAGCAAAATAAACGGGATCAGAGATTCTTTGAATCCCGACAATACAGAGCACGCATTGCCTCCGTTTGGTTTTCTGTGGATTGCGCAATCAACATAATAATTTTGACACTCACTTGGTCAACCGTGAAGGGTTATTGCCCTCCCTTAACAGCTGGTGCCGTGACTCGGATCCCTAACCAGGGACGCCCCTCCACCTCTGGACGACCACAAAGAGAGACCTGCCTTCAGCCTCCCCCACTGGAATTGGGACTGATCATCCCCCACAAAAAGCCACGGTAAGTGCACCAGTTCTTTACTAGTGACACTGACCGTTTGGCGTGGTTTCCACGTAGTGTGTGGTTGTTTGCAGTATCTCCGGGTGTCCTGGTTGGATATAGTCAAAGGTGAGACTATAAGGGGTGTAGTCTCATTAGGGGTCTGATATTATTTAACTTCAAAGCAGTATCACCTCGGATTTACAAGTGAATATTGTGTGAATCTTTCTCAGCTTTGGACAAAAATCCTTAGGAGAGACTGAACATTGTTAGTTTCAGTCGCGGCAGGTGATCGAAGATTGGGTAGGACACGCAAGTAGATATACGTATATCGAGTGTCCGGTGCGCTGCAAAGCTGCATAGCAGCAGAAGTGCACCTCCTTTCATTTGTTGTGTGAAAGAATTCCCCCGACGGGAGGGGTGAGTTAGTAGTGGAACAGCTGGGAGCTCTGGCCAGACTCCGCTGTGCACAAATTAAGGATCTTTTTGTCAGTTGTAGTGAATAATCAATGTTTCTGTGGAGCAGAAAGAATTTGTCTCCCCCGAAGGAGAGGGAGGATGTGATGAATATCATGATCAGTCGAGAAGGGAAAAGATCATTTAAGCACGTGCCAAAAGTGTTTAAGGTGTTAAATTTTCCTGTGGAGGGGAGGCTTCAGCCTGTGTTGTGGGATGAAGGCATCCGGCAGCAAAGGGGTAGATTAGTTGACTGCTGTGGATTGTTGGAAGATGCTGAAAACTTTAGGAAAGTGGCACATGAGATTTGTGATGAAGGATATGTTGAAAAAGTACAGGAGGAAGTAGGTCCCCCCCTTCCCAACTTATGTGTCCACAATCCAAATCTAGAGCCCCTAAAGAAGCATCTCCCACAAATGTAGCAATACCCCAGCCCCTGAATCCGGAAACTGAGCAATTTATACCTTATGAGATTAAATACCCTGCACTTCCCACTGAGAGCCAGCCACCATCATATAACCCAGACGGTTGGCTCTGTAATGTGTGTTGGGTCACTAATCCAGGATGGCGCAGGACATGCTATAATTGTGAAGCACGCACGTAAACCCGGTGTTGTAGCACCAACCTACCCATTACTTAACGCTGACGGGGGGTATTATGAATCACTACCCCCACCTGCCCCTACCATCATATTCCATTCAGAGGGACCCAGGGTCCTCTGAACTCTTCCCTATTCACCCTCTCCCAAACTGGGGAAATAGAACATGGACGCTAGTATGAGGAGGTGGCGTCTGATTTACTAAATGGTCCTTCAGAATTCTCTACTATACTGAGAATAGGTATGGGGAGTATACCACAACAGCAGGTTGGGATCATTGTAAACGCAGCAAATGCGAAACTGCAGCATGGGTGGGGGCTAGCTGCAGAGATATGTCGTATTGGGGGACCTACAATACAAGCTGCATCTAATGATTACATCCGTGACCATGGCCCGTTAAGAGAAGGAGAGGTGATGGCTACAAGAGCCGGACAGCTATCATGTCATTTTGTTATACATGTAGAGAAAACCAAAAGAGTAATGTCATTGTGTAAGATTACAGTACAAGATGTTAAATGCAGCAAGGAAGATAATGGGATGTTGAAATGTTGAAAAGTAAATGCATGTGAAAAAAAAAGGTTGCGCTGAGTTTGTTGACAGAAGGAAAAAGTATGTGGATATGTGGAGAAACTTAAATGGTTAACTGAAATATGCACGCTGCCAGATAAGCGCCCAGTTACAGCTGCTAGCATAGCAAAACGGCCTTGGCTTGATACAGAGCAGGAAAAAAAAAAAAGGTGAATGGAGGAAGAAAATGCAGACAATAAGGGAAACACGATGCTATGTTATGTGTATTACAAAGATACTGCTCTCCGATAATGGCGGAGTAATGAATTGTTGGGAATGTTCTAATTGTGGCCAGCAGAATCCATTGTCAGTAGATTACTGTGTTGCATGTCACGCACTCCCCTCGCTACTACCCAAGCCACTTCTAGTGCCCCATCCTCATCTGTTATACCTATGTCCGCCCAAAGTTCCAACCCTTCCTGCAGCGGCCATGTTGCTACACCCATTGCATCACCTCCGGTCTCTGACCAAATGTCCCTTTGGTGGTGGCCATCTTGGTGCACCCTTCCTGTAGTATGCTTCCTTCTGGTTGCGGCCATCTTGGCACACCCAGAATACAGGCAGCAATACACACTACACCCAGAATGTGTATGAGGAAGATCATCATAATCAGTGTGTGACAGAGCATTAGACGCCAATACATATGAGAGTGGGTTTAACTTCTGTCAAGCCCTTAAAATATGGGCTCAGGATAAGTTGGCTAATCAATCCACTACCCTCAACAGCACATATTTATGTCCACTTTGACATTAGGGCTAAAATATGGTGATGTAAACTAATTCTCTAGATGGTCATGTATCCTTAAGTTTCTAATAGATGCACATACACGTTGTCTGGTTTACAGTAATTGATTTAGCAAACGTTTTTGTTTTTTTATTAGCATTCCACTACACAAAGACTGTCAGTTTCTGTTTGCATTTACATATTACATTACATATTACATTTACACGGAGCAAATGTCCATCAGGGCCAGTGTTAGTCTCCTCAAGCATCTAGCAAAACTGAATTGTCGAGTCTCAGCCTCGAAACTTCAGTTTTGGCCCGGCAAGTGGTCTTCTTAGGCCATTGCCTTACTCAGGGTGCCAGACATCTCACAGAAGAAAGGAAGACGGTCATCTACGCACTACCGTTCCCAAAAGATCCCATAGAGCTGCAACGGTTCCTCGGACTATGTACATACTGCAGACAATGGATCCCAGACGCCTCACGTCTCATGCAGCCGCCCCTCTAAGATGCATTAAAAGAAGACACTCTGGCTGATGTCAACAACAAGGACCACCAAGAACAGCTGCAACAAGCCTTTGAGCAACTAAAGTCAAGGAAAATAACAGCCCCTGCCCTTGGAAATCTGGACTATGCTCAACCTTTCCATTTGTATGCCTCTGAGACAGGAGGACATGCAGCCGGAGTACTCACGCAGAGACACTGTACAAAGCAGCGCCCAGTCGTTTATTACCTAGCGCATCTCTCCCCCAGCTGTCTACGAGCGGTTCACGCCACACAGCAACCTAAACATCTGTCTACACAGAGACACCTGTGGCTGCAGTGTTCGTTGATTTTGCCAGAAAATGTGAAGTTACACCACCATCAACCCAGCCACCCTGCTACCAGCACCTGAAGGAGAGGGGAAAAAGGCTCCACCGCATGATTGTCTGGAACAAATTACTGCGGAGTCAACTCCACTTGTTCTAGTGGGGGAAGTACCCTTGGATGACCCAGAACTTACGTTATATACGGATGGATCCAGATATGTTGACACCTCTGGCAGGTTTCATACTGGATATGCTGTCACAACTGAAGATACATTGGTAGAGGCAGCAGTCTTACCTCCCAGTATGTCAGCACAAGAAGCAGAGCTCAAAGCTCTGACTGCAGACTGTGAAAAATGCTGAAAGCATCAGACAATTGATGGAAGTGGTGCAACTACCAAGACAGTTGGCTGTCGTAAAGGTAAAAGCTCATACCCGACCAGATGCCCCTGAAGCAAGAGGTAATGCACTTGCTCATCTCCATGCTAAGCGAGCAGCTCTTCTTCTGACATCCATGTCCATGGCTCTTACACGGCAACAGGCCAAACAGCTAAATTCCGTGCCAACCCAGGATCAACCTGCAGAAGAGCATCAACCGGTCCCTCCAATCACAAAGCTACGCTCCACACGCTCTACGCGCTAAAGAAGAACGCCAGTCGTAGAAGGAGGTGGGTGCTAAGTAGTGTTGAGCCACCCCCGTAGTGTTCGAGTTCGGTTCGTCGAACACCCGTGTGTTCGTCGAACTGTTCGTCGAACTGTTCGTCGAACACCTTCGAACACCGTTAAAACCAATGGCAGGCAAACAAAAACACATAGAAACACATAGAAAACACCTTCAAAGGTGTCCAAAAGCTGACAAACTGCTCAGAAGACACAACTAACACATGGAAAAGTGACAAGTACATATAGTCATGCGAAAAGAAAAGAGGTGGAGGAGTAAAAGGAGGGGGAGACACAGATATAGGCATGTCATGCCCTTCTAAAATCCAAAAAGTGAGAAGCCGAGACGGCCAGTCCGCTCCTGCCCGTGCCACCTCCGTGTCGCCGGGTTTGTGCCAGAGCCGCGGTGAACCCTGACGGCCAGCCCCCCTCTCCCAATACTGGTGCCTGTCCGCTGGTGGGTCGAGAGAGCCCCCCTGTGGTGGAGGCAGCTCTAAGCTTTTTAATTTAAATTGTCCCTCTAATTTGAATGAATACACTTTAAATCCATTTACAAGGATCTATTGGAGGGCAAGTCTCATGCCAGCAGCCGCGTAATTCCAGCTCCAGTAGCGTCCACTAAAGCTGCTGCAGTTAAAAAGCTTTTATAAGGATCGAGCTCGGCTGTCCACCGCAAGGCATCCTAGTGCCAGTCCCAGCCCCTATGCCTTGGGGTGCCTCCTGATGCTCTTC
Source organism: Phyllobates terribilis (assembly GCF_046119375.1). Taxonomy (NCBI): domain Eukaryota; kingdom Metazoa; phylum Chordata; class Amphibia; order Anura; family Dendrobatidae; genus Phyllobates; species Phyllobates terribilis. The sequence continues at coordinate 289,017 of NW_027363901.1, read as the reverse complement.
ACTAAGTATCCCGTGGTCCCGAAGCATTTCCTTTGAAAAAATTAAGTGTCCAAACTACAGGTGGTGTAGCTTGCTTAACAGCCGGGATAATCCGCTGACTAGCAGACACTGCTACTAGGCACAAAGTATTTCCTGGGCTAGATGCAGTTAAAAATTTGTAAGTAGATACTCTCGTTGGATGCTGAGAAAGCATTCCATAGAGTCTCCTGGCACGCCATATATGATTCTCTTAAAAAGCTTGGGGTAGGGGTCTAGGGGACCCTTTTATAGCCAAAATCACGGCCCTGTATCACAATACGTCACCTAGGCTGAAGATAAATGGAACTGTAGCACCGAGGGCTCGGTTGCTACAGACGTATTGCACCTCACCCAGAGGTGTGATATCTCACTCTCAGATAAGGATGGAGTGTGGATCAGGACCCGACACCTGCATGCATTACACCACATTGCCGTGGGGCAGGGCGACCAATATGCCCCTGAGATGGGCACGACAGTCCCTGTCCCTGGCTGGAGTGGGGGGAGGGAACACTGAGGAAGGGGAACCCTGCAGTGCAGGAGCAGGGAGGAAGCAGTTCCTGGGTGCATTGAGAAGGGAGTATAAAAGGTGGGCACCATCTTAGTTCAGTGCAGAGAAGTCTGAGCAGAAGTGGCAGGGAGCAGGGGCTCTGCATGAGCTCTGCTCCGGAGGCGGGCCTAGTAACAGAGGCCCAGGCCTGCAAGAGGGAGAAGGAAGGAAGAGGAGCGGAGAAGGCTCCAGGAACGAGGAATGAAGGGATCCCAGGGGTGCGGACGGGCGAGTCGCCACCGCACGCCCGAATCCACCTGCGTGGAGGGGTCAGGCCAAAGGGGGAGACCGGTCCCCGAACTAGTGGAGGCAGGAAACGACCCTCAGCTAGAAACCGGAGGCTCTGACATTTTATGTGGCGCAGCCCCTTGCTCCACCCGCTAGGAAGGCACCACATAGGGTCAGGGAAACTGGCGCCAAGTTTACCAAGAGGAGGCCCGAGGCAGCCGGACAGAAGTGTTGGTAAGAAAGGCCAGACAAAGGACACACAAAGGGGGTCCTGTGAAGCGCTCCAAAGTTATCTGGGAGTTGTCTGAGCCCCTCACCTGGTGAGCACAGTACGACGTGGGCAGCCGTTACCTGCAGACGTGGTCTGGATAATAAGAACTGTGAGTAAAGGCCCTGAACTGCATCACTGACTCCGTGTCGTTACTGCTGCTGCCCTGCACCATCACCCCCATCCTCCGCATACACTGCCCTGAGGCTATACTCCTCCCGTGGGGAGTTATACTACACTCTGCTGCACCCACAACACCAGCCTTAGCGGTCTGCCCTGTAGCGGCGGTTCACTCTGACCGCAATCCACGGGTGGCGTAGTCGGACATTTAAACATCAAAACCACATAAATAGTTCCGCCACTGGTTTGACCGCCCTGAGCCACGGAACCGGATCGCCGCCACGAAGACTACAACCACCAGCATCCACCAAAAAGGGTCCGGCTCCGGGTGTCCCAAGGCCCAGGGGGTGCGTCAGAACATTTTCATCACCTTTCACAATCACCAATGGGACAAGGCAGGGATGTCCTCTGTCCCCTCTCTTATACATCCTAGTGACGGAGCACCTGCTCTCATCAATTCGCCATAACCCCAATATTAGGTGGATTGAGGTGGGAGGCACCGAGTACAAGTGCTCTCTATTTGCTGATGATGTCCTAGTATATATCACTCAATCACATATATCCATCCATGCTGTTATGGCTGAAATAGATCACTTTGTTACATGGTAAAATTTTAAAATCAATGCAGCGAAGTCTGAGGCCCTCGATGTCTCCCTCCCCAAATCCATATAGGATTCCATCCAGTCCAACTTTCCCTTTGCCTGGCCCTCACAGGGTATCAAATACTTAGGAATTCCTATTCATAGAGACCTCTCCCATCTATGTTATCTTAATTTTGGGCCCTTTATTGAACAATTCCATACAGACCACGGTTGGCAAGTTAGAACTGTAAGATTCACTACGTGAACCACTGGTGTTTTGTGGAAAAGCACATGTACACCGCGTTCCAAATTATTATGCAAAAAGTGTTTAGGAGTGATAAGGGAAGAATTTGTTTGTTTGTCAGTTAAACTCATTGATGGTGATGTGTGTCAGGGCTCTTTATATCACTGTAAGCAATTGCAGACACCTGTGCTAATTAGTTTGGCAGGTGTGTCCAATGAAAGGCAAGACTACTTAAGAAGGCTCTCTCACATTATTAAGCAGCCTACATTTTCTGCCAAAATGGGAAAGAAAAAGGATGTGTTGGCTGCTGAGAAGCAACAAATTGTGGAGTGTTTAGGTCAAGGCATGACTACAATCAACATTGTGCGATGATCAGGATGAAGTGTCTTGGCAATCAAGAAGTATGTAGCTGATTCACAGTACACACGTGTGCGTGCTGATAAGGGCAAATTGAGGACTCTTTCCTACAGGCAATTACGTCAGGTTGAAACAGCAGCGGCAAAAAAGCCTTGTCATAGCAGCAGACAAGTTTTTGAAGCTGCTTGTGCCTCCAACGTCCCCCGAACAACAAGATGCAGGGTCCTTCAGAGGTTTGCAGCTGTGCATATGCCATCCTGTCGACCTCCTCTATCCACTTCACACAAGCAGAAACGGCTCCAGTGGGCCAAACATTACATGAAGACTGATTTCAAAACTGTTTTGTTCACGGATGAGTGCCGTGCAGCGCTCGATGGTCCAGATGAATGGAGTGGAGGATGGCTGGTTGATGGACACCCCACGCAAACACGGCTACAGCGCCAACAAGGAGGAGGTGGAGTAATGTTTTGGGCTGGAATCATGGGGAGAGAGATTGTCGGCCCCTTTAGGATCCCTGAAGGCGCTAAAGATGAACTCCATAATGTATGTGGAATTTCTCAAACAGCACTTCCTGCCATGGTTCAAGAAGAAGAACCGTGTATTTCACAGCAAGATCATTTTTCTGCATGATAATGCACCATCTCATGCTGCACATAAAACATCTGCATCTCTGGCTGATATGGGCATAAAAGGGGACAAACTTATGGTGTGACCCCCATGCTCCCCTGACCTCTACCCCATTCAGAACCTTTGGAGCATCATTAAAAGGAGTGTCTATGATGGCGGGAGGCAGTTCACATCTAGGCAACAGCTCTGGGAGGGTATTCTGTCCTCATGCAAAACAATTGAAGCAGAAACCATCCAAAACCTGACAAAGTCAATGGACGAGAGAGTTCAGAAGCTCCTTTCGAACAAGGGGTCCTATGTGAAAATGTAACATCACCTAGAATAAAGTTTTGAGTTGAAAACTGTTTGATTTCAGTTTCTAACAACCTGCTAATGCTTATAATTTCAAAAATGACCATTTTTTTGGTCTTTATTAAAATGAAAAGGTTGATCGAAAAGTTTGGGGGATCTAAGAGTGTGGCAACCCAGTAGTCATGATTATTTTGAATTCTGACAATATGAGGGTCCTGCTGCAGGTAGTGCAGCAAGAAGGCACTTATGTGTCTTGCGCATCTCGGAGCCCCAAAATTATTTTCCGGGCTAGATGCAGCTAAAAATTATTTTTAATTTTAAATCTGGTGGAGCTTATTATAGATGGCCTAATAGGATCAGTGCTGCACACTGCTACAAAGCCCAAATTATTTTCCAGTCAAGATACAGATAAACATGATTAGTAATTTGAAAGCTTAAAACGGTTGGTAGGGTGATTTTAACCAATCATCAAGCTTTTACTCTCCCCAGGATGACACAGGGGTAGAAAAGTCGTTTCGGATCCATGATTTGTTCATCTTTATGAACGTGAGTCTGTCTACATTATCAGTGGAGAGCCGCGTGCGCTTATCTGTCAGCACACCACCAGCAGCGCTGAACACACGTTCAGACAGAACGCTGGCTGCGGGGCATGACAAGATCTCCAAGGCGTAAGTGGCTAGCTCCGGCCATTTATCCAGATTGGAAGCCCAAAAAGAGCAAGGGTCCAGTGACACAGTCGTGGCTTCAATGTTTACTTGGAGATACTCCTGTACCATCGTCTCTAGGCGTTGACTATGTGTCAGACTTCTTGTCTCCTGTGGCCTTGCAAAGGATGGGCTAAAAAAGTGGTGAAATGATTCCGCAAAATTGATGTTACCAGCAGATACTGTGGTTCTGTTACGGTTTGAGTGCTGAACACTTGACGGTCCCACGGTTGGCAAGTTGGAACTGTGAGATTCACTACGTGCACCACTGGTATTTTGTGGAAAAGCACATGTAAGATTCTGCAACAGTCTCTGCTGATACTCCTGCATGCGTGCATCCCTTTCTATGGCAGGAATAATTTCTGCAAATTTACTTTTGTACCGGGGATCTAACAGTGTGGCAACCCAGTAGTCAGGATTATTTCTAATTCTCACAATTCGAGGGTCATGTTGCAGGTAGTGCAGCAAGAAGGCACTCATGTGTGTTGCGCATCCAGGAGCACCAAGTCCCTGTTGTGTTGGTGGCGAGGTAGCAATCATGCTTCCTTCCTCTGTCCTCTCCCCCCAACCTCGCACAACAGAAATGTGATCAAGGTCTCCCTCATCTGATGAGTCTTCCATCAGTTCGTCCTCCACTTCTTCCTGGGCTCCTGCACCTTCCTCACTAGTTTGGCTGCTACCATGCGCCCTGGTAAAATCATCTCCCCCACCCTCACATGCCTGCCGCCTTGGTGCTGCCGACCGTCTGGACCTTGCAGATGTTAGCCCTTCCGCTTACAACTCCTCCTCCTCTACTTCCTCCACCTCCTCTTGTGCCACCACCTGACTCCGAATTCTGTTTAACATGTGCTCCAGCATGTAAATCACCGGAATAGTCATGCTGATAATGGCATCGTCAGCACTAAACATCTTCGTCGCCATTTCAAAACTGTGCAGAAGGGTGCATAGGTCCCTGATCTGAGACCACTCCTCCAGCGTGATTTGCCCCACCTCTGAATCTCGTTGGCCCAGGCTATACGTCAGAACGTATTGCACCAGGGCTTGTCGGTGCTGCCACAGTCGCTGCAACATGTGCAGAGTTGAATTCCACCGGGTAGGCACATCGCATTTTAGCCGGTGAAGTGGCAGGCCCAACGACTTCTGTAGAGATGTAAGTCGCTGAGCTGCGGGATGCGAAGGGCGGAAGTGAGCACACAGCGACCGTGCCCTCTGCAGAAGGCCATCTAGTCTGGGATAGTGGGCTAAAAATTGCTGGACAACCAGGTTCAACACGTGAGCCATACAAGGCACGTGTGTGACATTGCCCCGGCGAAGGGCCGCACCCAGGTTTGCAGCATTGTCGCACACGGCCTTCCCTGGTTTCAGGTCCAGTGGAGACAACCATTCATGAAATTGGTTCTCCAGAGCTGACCACAACTCCTCAGCTGTGTGACTCACATTTCCCAGACATTTCAATGTAAAAACCGCCTGATGACATTGAGCCCTACTGCCAGCATAGTAAGGAGGTGTGCAGGATCCCTTCTGCGCAGTTAGAAAGCTTGTGGCATGACCAGACAGGCTTTGGGTGCAGGTGGAAGACCGAGAGGAGGTTGAGGAGGCAGAAGCAGTGGAGGAAAAATGACATAAAGAGGATTGACGCACAACTCGTGGGGACGGCAAGACTTGGACAGCAGCCCCTTGTCCTGCTGTCACCATAGTTACCCAGTGCCCAGTCAGCGACATGTAACGCCCCTGTCCATGCCTACTCGTCCAAGTGTCTGTGGTGAAATGCACCCTGTCACACACAGAGTTTCTCAAAGAAGCGGTGATGTTGTGTGCGACATGCTGGTGGAGCGCAGGCACACCTTTCTTTGAGAAGTAGTGCCGACTGGGCATCTGGTACTGGGGCACTGCGACGGACATAAGGTCTTGAAAATCCTCTGTGTCCACCAGGTGGAAAGGCAGCATTTCTGTAGCCAAGAGCTTGCAGATGGTGAAATTCAACCTCTTAGCTTTCTCATGGCTAGGAGGAAATGGTCTTTTACTTGTCCACATCTGAGGGACCGAGGGCTGGCTATTGTGCTTAGACGGGGTTGATAAGGGTGTCCCCGGCAAACTGCCGGTCTGTGAGGAAGATGCAGGCGGACATGTTAGGTTGCCTTGATCCAAAGGTGGTGCTATCGATGTCGGACAGCGCTCAAGACCAGCTGGTGTTACCACCTCCAAAGAAAATGATGACCTGCCAATCACGCTGGCTGTTGCGGGTAAAGAGGTGGCAGGTCTGCGCCCCAAAACAGGTGTGACTGCTGTCCCCCCAGTCACAGAGGATGAAGAGGCCGCGGATGCACAAGATATGGCAGACGGTGGTTGGCCCGGCCGGCTAGACCGCATTGTAGCACACTGAGCTTCCCACTGCAACTTATGCTTCATGTCCATGTGCCGGTTCATGCATGAAGTACTCAAACTATGTATTTTTTGGCCTCTACTTAGCTTTTGCTGACAAATGTTACAGATAACACGAGTTGGGTCATCTTTATCGATCTGAAAAAATGCCCAGGCTATGCAAGGCTTAGCACCCATGCGACCTGAAGAGCCACCACGACTTGTGGTGAGAGGCAGAGTTGTGTTTGAGGATGCAGTTGTTGACGTGCTTCCAGTACTACGTCTCTGTCCAGGAAGGCGCAACCTGACCTCGTCGTCACTAGCATCTTCCTCCACCTCCTCTGCTGACCTCATCTCTTGGCTGACTGTGGGTTGACAGTAAGTGGGATTTCCGACCTCATCATCATCACCCTGTGCGTTATCACACCCGTCGTCCTCAGAGCCAACCTGTTCCTGCCCTGACAAAAAACTAAAGTTGTCGCTCCAATCAGGTATTTGAGTCTTATCATCGTCTTCCTCATTGTCTCCACCAACAGGAGTTACAGTTTGGGAATGAGGGTCTACATTATGGTCAGAACCTTCTGCGTCTGGTCCTGGATCCGACTCATAAAGATTCTGGGCATCAGTGCAGATCATTTCCTCGTCTGGATTCACAGAAGCGCTGTAGTCGACCTCTGATTCCCAGGCTATAGTATGAGTAAACAGCTCTGCAGACTCAACCATCTGTTCTACCTCATACTCAGACGGGCAGCTGGAGATTTGGGAGCTGTGAGGAAGCAAGTGCGATTTGGGTGACACCTTTGAGGACTGGAGTATTTGTGATGTTGAAGTTGATGTGGAGGAGAGCCCACTTAAAGGAGCACTTGATATCCGTTGAAGCACCTGCTGTTTTTGTGCCTCATCTGGAATTTGTAGCGATTGGCGTGGCCGTAAGAAAGGGATCTTATCACATTGTCCGCTAAAAGAAGTAGACATTTTAGTTTGGCTGGAAGATGGTCTTTCTTCTGCACCTACCCCACGGACACAACCTTTTTTCCCCTTCCCAACACGCCTATTCCCCTTTCCACCAGCAGCAGGCCTTTTTCCACTCATTTTGGTGGTTAACTAATTCACAACTCTGGAGTTGTTTGCACAAAAAAACAATGGATGGTAACCGAGCAGAGCTGAGTGGCCAAACTGTGGTATTAGGCCAAAACTATTGGCTGGGTTAGATGCAGAAAAAAATTATTTTTAATTTGCAACCTGATGGAGGTCAGTATAGATGGACTAATAGACCAAGTCCCACACACCGCTAGAAGCCCAAATATTTTTTCAGAGCTAGATGCAGAAATTTTTTTTATTCAATTTGCAACCTGATGGAGGTCAGTATAGATGGACTAATAGACCAAGTCCCACACACTGCTAGAAGCCCAAATATTTTTTCAGAGCTAGATGCAGAAAAAAATTATTTTTAATTTGCAACCTGATGGAGGTCAGTATAGATGGACTAATAGACCAAGTCCCACACACTGCTAGAAGCCCAAATATTTTTTCAGAGCTAGATGCAGAAAAAAATTATTTTTAATTTGCAACCTGATGGAGGTCAGTATAGATGGACTAATAGAACAAGTCCCACACGCTGCTAGAAGCCCAAATATTTTTTCAGAGATAAATGAAGAAAAAAATTATTTTTAATTTGCAACCTGATGGAGGTCAGTATAGATGGACTAATAGACCAAGTCCCACACACTGCTAGAAGCCCAAATATTTTTTCAGAGCTAGATGCAGAAAAAAATTATTTTTAATTTGCAACCTGATGGAGGTCAGTATAGATGGACTAATAGACCAAGTCCCACACACCGCTAGAAGCCCAAATATTTTTTCAGAGCTAGATGCAGAAAAAAATTATATTCAATTTGCAACCTGCTGGAGGTCAGTATAGAAGGACTAATAGAACAAGTCCCACACACTGCTAGAAGCCCAAATATTTTTTCAGAGCTAAATGAAGAAAAAAATTATTTTTAATTTGCAACCTGATGGAGGTCAGTATAGATGGACTAATAGACCAAGTCCCACACACAGCTAGAAGCCCAAATATTTTTTCAGAGCTAGATGCAGAAAAAAATTATATTCAGTTTGCAACCTGATGGAGGTCAGTATAGATGGACTAATAGAATGATGCTATGCCCAAAAGATTTTACTTCACTAGGTGCAGTAAAAAAATTGGTATTCTATACACAGGTGGTATATCTTGCAACACAGATAGGCTACTCCACTGACTAACACACTCTGCAATAGGCCAAAAAGGATTAGCTTTGCTAGATTCAGCCAAATGCTGTGAAAAAAACTTGCACAGCACTGGCACAGACCTGCCTGGCAAAAACTGATAGGAACTGATGTAACCTAGTCCTGAAAAGGACTCCAATTACAATTAGTCTTTACTCCCACAATCTATCTATTTAAGAGCACAGACCTGCCTGATAAAAGTCATAGGAAATGCTGTAACCTAGTCCTTAAAAGGACTGCAATCACAACTATTCCCTACTCCCAAGCTATCTGTATATTTGTGCGAAAATTGGCTTGAAATTAACAAGGTATAGCGCACACAGCAACAGCGGTGCCGTCTAACACGCAGCTGCAGCAGTGAGAAAATGGTGGCGACGGGGAAAATGGCTTGGTCTTATAGGGCAAGGACATGTGACATACACTGCCAATGACACATGCCCTTGCTTGTGTGAAAAAAAGCACTTCGCTCCGTGTGTGCGCTGCTGATAGGCTGACAGATTGCACCTCCCCACTGCAAATGCGGGAAAGAGAAAAAAAAATGGAGATCTTCATTGTTCCTGCAGAGATCCATCCCCTGCCCCTCCCCCCGCCCCGCTGTACACTCAAACTGCGTATTAACATTAATTTTCATCATTACTGAGAAAAAATCCAGTTATGATTTTGGTGCACGAACAGTTATCGAACATAACCTCGAACAGCCGAATTTTTCTCAAATTGTTCGTGTTCGCCGACCGGCTCGAACACCGCCCAAAACAGCTCGAATTTGAGATTGGCGAACAGTTCGAGTAGAACAACGCTCATCTCTAGTGCTAAGTTGATAGATGGGCTATGGAAGAAGAAACAACTGTACTGTTTGCCTCGACTCCTGTATCCAGCCATTGCGGCCTGGGCCCATGGACTGCTTAGGGGTAGTGGATATGTTTTCCAGTTGGCCAGAAGCATTCGCCGTTCCAAACATGACTGCCAAGACTACCGCCAAGAAGCTGGTCTCTGAAGTTGTTTGCCGGTATGAAGTCCCAGAAGTTATCAAAAGTGATGAAGGACCAGGCTTTTCCTCATGCGTATATCAAGAAATACTTACCATGATCGGATCAACAGTGATGTTACATACTGCTTACCATCCACAGTCAAGTGGCAAGGTGGAGAGATTGAATGGCACACTGAAAAGGCAGTTAACCAAAATGATGCAGGAGACTACGGCCCAGTGGCCTGAGCTCCTTCCCATTGCACTATATCACATACGCACCACCCCCATAGGGAAACACAAACTGTCACCCTATGAGATACTATTTAGGTCACAACCAGCTATAGCTAGATTTACCCCACAACAATTATCAGAAGAAACAGATTATGTTGTGCAATATGTGATTCAGTTTGCCAAAGCCTTAACTAACACCCATGCGTTAGTATCATCTTCTATTCCAGATCCAGCTGATGCAGAAGGTTGTCATACCCTCAGGCCTGGAGATTATGTGTATGTGAAGAAGCATGTTCGGAAACACGGACTAGAACCATTGTATGACGGATCATACCAAGTGCTCCTGACAATCCCAACAGCTGAGATGTTTTATGATAATATGTATGGTTAAACTAGTCAATACCTGGAATAGCCTACAACAGAGTACTGACCCCTTTAATAATAAGTTCATTACTGACCATCAGATTTTGGTACAAGAATTGAGACAATTAGAAAACAACCAGATCAGTGACTGTTGGATATGTACTCACTCACCAGTTTCAGCCGCTAGTATGCCCTTTCTGGCGGTCCGTCCCAGACCATCATTATTGGAAAGATACATTCATAATCACTCATGGGTACATGCAAATCTGTTTATAAAAGGTACCGATGACACGTTATAAAATATCTGGTAACGTCCCTTGTAATGAATCTTCTGAATATAAGCCTAGTGATCCAACATGTGGCAATCCGGATGTTGGATATTGTAGCCCCCTGGGACAAATGTCTTCATGGTGTATGTTATCAAATAACACCGTTTTAATCAATTTGGTACATAAATTAGTATTACAGCACTCTGCTTTATGGGATTTGCCATCAGCCACATATTGGGTCTGTGGGAATAATGCGTATAAATGGCTCTCAGTCAGAGTAGGGGGGACTTGTACGTTGGGCCGGCTAACTTCAGCCACTTATCTTATTCCCCATAGTAAAGTAGATATGAGAGCCATCCCTCTTCATACCATCTATAAACGTTATAAACGTGCCAAAGACAACACCCCACGACCATCAGGAAGACCTCATTTAGTACAAATGAGTGTACCCAATAAGATATTCAGTACCGTCTTCCTCTACCCTATGGTTACATAAATGTGGGACAAGTTAGTGGAAGTCACTGACTACTTAGATGACCAGATTTGGAATATTTTGGAAGTAATTAATACTACTGTTGCAGTGCAGAATCAGCTTATTATAGTGGCTAATCAACATACGTTAGTGCTGGACTATTTGACAGCAGCTCAAGGAGGGATGTGTGTCAGGTTGTAGGCCCAGCCTGTTGTCACTATATTGACCCATATATTGACCCCGACTCTACCATACGGTTAAAGACTAAAATGGAGACATTAGGAAACTCAGGGAAGAGTATAACAAACATAACGAGTTGACCAAGGAGTGTTGCATATTGTTGCTTGCTTGTTAATATATGTTTTACTAAAACTAGTCTTTTATTGTATCCCATTTTGCATGAGGAAAACCTGCCAGTCATCAGAGAGCAAGGAGGACACTGTTAACCGACATCCAGTGCTACTGTACACGGACCTCCCAGATGTAACCAGCATTGAGGACCTGGATGACAAGGGAATGATGACCTTTACCCGCTTGCCCCAACCAATTTCAGATCTGAACTTTATGATTATATCAACAAACAAGGGGGGGTGGACATGCCGCGACAGCCCCAATTGGTAACAAGGGCACTAATTGGGTGAAGACCAATGTCCCTCAGGCTCAAACCATGACCCTGGGAAAGCACCTTTATTGTTGATAATAACATAACTTTTAGGGGGGAATGTAAAGGACATATTGATACTCATGCTAGAGCAACTCCATTTTGGCTGCTTGCTTTAAAATCATGTTATTATTATCACTCCTTGCATAACATACATTCATTCTTTTTCTTCCCATGGAACTTATCTCACACTAACTTTTTCTCAAGAGAACATTTTGTCAGACACTCTGTTATCTAACTTGTTTAGGCCAGGTTTGACCTTGTAAAATTTCCATAGTGCTTCAAACTAACAATGATAATATGACCATATATGTGTTTTCCGTAATAATTGTACTAACATCAGTTAGACTATAGTATTGTAGTATGGCTGTAGAGTTGATTGGCTGTTTGATATACTCAAAACAATATAAAATGCTAAGCAAAATAAACGGGATCAGAGATTCTTTGCATCCTCCCAATACAGAGCACACATTGCCTCCGTTTGGTTTTCTGTGGATTGCCAATCAACATAATAATTTTGACACTCACTTGGTCAACCGTGAAGGGTTATTGCCCTCCCTTAACACATCCACGCCTGCCAACAGCACCCAACTCTTTACCTTTTTCTACTTTCACTTTCTGCAAGCATGAAACCACATCATCAGGTTCCGCATCCTTCTGACATTTGTCTCATGGTTCACTCAAACCAACACTGTGGGACCATTTGGTTGCCAAAATATTAAAGGGAGTCTGTTCCCAACCAGGAATCTCAATAGACTCACACCTACCTTTCTCTTAAAGAAAGGCATGCTTTACGCAATATCACTGCAATATCACTCTATCACACCTTATCACACAGAGTCCTTATAAATTCAAGATGATTGTAATTTTTAACAAAAAGAACTTCTGAGCCTTCTGCGTATCCTGCCGACTACGCCAAATGTTTTGCCAATAGTTTTGACACTAAGGTTCGGATACGGCTTTAAAGAAGGCAACCCTTTGCAATATAACGCAATTTTATTTATAATAGTTGATATAAAACGTAAAATATATAATTAAAGGAATAGTATGATATGCTGATATTGCATACACTTTTGTACATGTTATAATACAAAGGTTAAGTACATATATATATGTATTCACTTCATCACCAAGGAGCTTTTAAACATCATCCGTCTGGAAGATCAGAGAAGAAATTTCACCAAGACAGAGAAATCGCTGGAAGTCTACACAACACTGCATGGGCAGGTACATACAACACTACACATCAGTGCAGGTACAACTTATGGCTTCTTCATCTAGGAGTTTATGAGCATCATCTGTCTAATTGACAGAGAACCCCTGAGAAGTCTACACAAGAAAGCTTATGTCTGTATCATGATTCCAGTGACTTTTATAAGGTTTAGACAATGGAAGCATAAAGCTGGTTAATGTTTATAAGTATGATTCGTCGATAATACCGAATTGGCCAGGTTCTGTAATTTCGAGAAGTTTACTTATAAACATTGTTTTAGACAATAGATCTATGTATTTCTCATGGAACATAATGGTAAGTGTACACACATTATTTGAATCAGTATTTTGGTTACAATAACACTATTTGTCAAAGCAAATATCACAGTGGTCACTTGTGTACAAATCAGGATAATGAATCTTTGAAACACACAACTTCATAGACCATAGAACAATTAACATTGTCTTACTGTATTGACACCTAGCAAACACTTTGTGGATAGCATGCATCAAGGACAGTTCATGTGAAAGAACTAGTTTCTCAGTATCAGAGTATATCAATATTATACTGCAGTATATTGCAATATTATAGTGCTTGGATTCAGACAACCATATTTGCAATACATTCCACACTTGGTCTAATGACCACACTTTATCAAAACATATAAACAATATGTTACAATATGTAGGCTATAAGATATCCATATTTTTATTAGCAATACACACCCATGGCTGTTAAGGCACATGATGGCTGATTACATCAGCTGTCACCTGGTGCATCTAAATTAGAATATCATCAAAAAGTTCATTTATTTCAGTTCTTCAACAGAAAAAGTGAAACTATATTATATAGAGTCATTACAAACAGAGTGATCTATTTCAGGTGCTTATTTCTGTTAATGTTGATGATTATGGCTCACAGCCAATGAAAACACAAAAGTCATTATCTCAGTAAATTAGAATAATTAACAAAAAAACAGGTTGTTTAGTCTGTTTCAGTAGGCTCCACAATCATGGGTAAGACTGCTGACTTGACAGATGTCCAGAAGGCAGTCATTGACACACTCCACAAGGTCCCAGAGTTCCAATTTTCATTTGGAAGTCAAGGTCCCAGAGTCTGGAGGAAGAGTGGAGAGGCGCACAATCCGAGCTGCTTGAGGAATAGTGTGAAGTTTCCACAATCAGTGATGGTTTGAGGAGCCATGTCATCTGCTGGTTTAGGTCCACTGTCTTTTATCAAGACCAAAGTCAGCGCAGCCGTCTACCACGAAATTTTAGAGCACTTCATGCTTCCCTCTGCCGACAAGCTTTTTGGAGATGGAAATGTCATTCTCCAGCAGGACTTGGCACCTGTCCACACTGCCAAAAGTACCAATACCTGGTTTAAAAACAACAGTATCACTGTGCTTGATTGGCCAGCAAACTCGCCTGACCTTAACCCCATAGAGAATCTATGTCCGCTTGTCAAGAGGAAGATGAGAGATACCAGACTCAACAATGCAGACGAGCTGAAGGCTGCTATCAAAGCAATCTGAGCTTCCATAACACCTCAGCAGTGCCACAGGCTGATCGCCTCCATGTCACGCCGCATTAATGCAATAATTGATGCAAAAGGAGCCCGACCAAGTATTGAGGGCATTTACTGAACATACATTTCAGCAGGCCAACATTTCGGATTTTAAAAACATTTTTCAAGCTGTTATAAAGTATTCTAATTTACTGAGATAATGACTTGTGTTTTCATTGGCTGCAAGCCATAATCACCATTAACAGAAATAAACACTTGAAATAGATCACACTGTTTGTAATGATTCTATATAATATATGAGTTTCACCTTTTGTAGTGAAGAACTGAAATAAATTAACTTTTTGATGATATTCTAATTTTGTGAGAAGCACCTGTACACACACGTAAGCACACACACACACACACACACACACACACACACACACACACACACATATACACACACACACACATATACACACACATTACACACACATTACACATGAACTTAACCTCTCTGCAGATGATTGCACATGATGTATTTCTCTCTGGTGCAGCCTCCCATCCCCCAGGGCCCGACTGCAGAGCTATCTTGCTTTAATTGTAGGGGTGAAGGCAGGAGGGGGAGAACGGAGAAGTAAGCAGCAGGGGACACATCCAGGAGAGTAGGGGCCATGCTGTAGGCAGCAACTCTGCTGGAGCCTGGGGCTGGTGGGAGGAGCCTCCTCTCCTGCACTTTCAGAGCAGTGCAGCCAGAGGAGCAGAGGTAGATCTTTCACCCGACCACGGGCCACAGAATCCTCCGGTGGTTCTGACCAAGCCTGTTTGTTTTCAACTGTGTTTGCATCCCAAGGATGCAGATACTGTTGAAATTGTGATGGGGGCGGATGGAGGGGTCTGATACTGTTTTAACATCGGGCCCCCCTGTCTCAAGGGCCCCATAGCCACTGCGCGGGCTGCCGCTATGGACGGTATACCCCTGACTGCTACTTGGTTAACATAAGCTGGTTGTAGTACTAAGAAAAGTACATGTGATGTGTCTGTGGAAACAGGAGATCTAGTGTTACAAAATGATTATCTCAGGTTTCAGATTGGACCCTCAGTAACAAAGTAAACGTTACCGGATTTTGGCCTAACCTGGTACCCGAACCAGCTTTGTGTAGGTGTAGACGAGCTCTGTTCACCGTGAAAGTTTGGTATGAATAGGACCTTCACAGGGTGAGAAACGGCACCGGAACGTGGGTACCATTAGCTGCCTATTGACTCAATATTGGCCTGTGATTTTTGACAAATCACCACTGTCATAAACCCCAAGTACCATTACCTCAATTGCC
Source organism: Phyllobates terribilis (assembly GCF_046119375.1). Lineage (NCBI taxonomy): Eukaryota > Metazoa > Chordata > Amphibia > Anura > Dendrobatidae > Phyllobates > Phyllobates terribilis. The sequence goes on along the minus strand of NW_027363901.1, from coordinate 273,390 downwards.
ACCACAGCAGGGCAATTGGGAAGAGTGAGGCAAAGCGCCAGAATTGGGGTATCTCATGTGATGCGCCACTTGTAGAGCGGCTGCGGGCTGGTATTTTTAGGCTGGGACGTGTCCAATAAAGAAAGGACCTTCTCAGACTCATAGTATCAGCCCACAGCTGTCTGCTTTACCTTTGCTGATTATCAATAATAGGGGGAACCCCACGTAATTTTTTACAATTATTTATTAGGATAAACCAGGCTGAACACCCTTTAGAGCCACATGAAAGTCACCTAAGGGTGCAAGTTTATTAAATGTAGGGGGCTTGTGAAATTATATATAAAAATACAGAACATTTGTTTATTCTATCCATCCTGATGTTTCTGGCTGTGAATTCATTGTACTTGGCTGAGGAATTTTTGTGGTTCCTTTGAGATGTGTGCATAAAAATAGGCCAGCATATGCACGGTTCGTGTGCTGTCTGATTTTTTTCTTGCTTTTTATTCAATGCAAGTCTATGTGTGCAAGTCCTACTGGGATTTCAAACGACAATATAATTCCAAAGACAATGGGAAAGTCCTATAGGGTTATTTAACCAGAAATTCCTGAAAGGAATTTCAAAATGTGGTAATGTATACAATGGCTGTGTGTATTGTAAACAAATGTAATTTTTAACACCAGTATCTATTAGATAATAAGACGCCCTTTTTGGCAATGAAAAAACTTGCTAATAAGTGTATGCGTCTTAAAGTCCGGATGCAGGTCAATGATCTATCTGATCAGTGCGGTACAGGAGAGAAAGATACTGGGACCTTTCCCATGGAAGTGGGTTGTAGTGAATATTCATGGTCTTTAATAGCGGGCACACATGACCGCCGAGGAGCTGCGCTGCGAGTACAGTATGCCCGCTATTAAGGAAAATGAATATTCACTGCTCTACACACCCATGGGCGTGGGGAGCAGTGAATATTAATTTTCTTTAGCAGCGGGCACAGTGTAGGATGCAGCAGCTGGCTACTGCCTCCTGTGCCCCGCTCCTCCGCCGCACCTGCTCCCCCCACACCCACTACCACCCACAGCATATATGTATATATTCAGACTAAAAGACGCACCCCCCCACTTCCCTCCAAAATTTTGGAGGAAAACAGTGCATCTTGTAGTCCGAAAAATATGGTACATCTCAATATGTATTCTAGAAAGGCTGTCAGGCTTATAAAGTTTACTGGAAGAATATTAAAATTATAGGCAAGAGTGTGACAACTTATTAGTGCTAAAGGCACATCAAAAGAGGTGTGTGTGAGTGTACTTTGTATGTGTATATATGAGAGATGTGTGTATATAGGAAAGCTATGTATGTGAATGTAGGAGAGTTGTATGTTTGTATGTAGCTGAGCTGTGTGTATGCTGCAGGGGTGTGGGAATGTATGTAACAAAGATGGATGTGTGTATGTAAGACAGCTGTGTGTAACTGAGTTATGGGTATGTATGTAGCAGAGCTGTGTGCATGAATACCAGAGCTTAATTTGCATGTACTATGCATTCATAGTGATGCGAGTATGTGTGTGCTGCATAGAATGCATATAAATTGCCTGCTGCACATGTATGAGAATAATATACATGCTGCATAGAAATGCTAACATTAGATCTCTATCCACTCTATTTTACCTTACAGCATTAAAGGTAGTATTATCAAATCCTCCACAAATTTACACCTCCAGGAAGTTTAACCTGGGGTGTGTTTTAAAGATTAGTTCAGTAGTTAGAAAAATATGATACTTTCGATAAATTATTAGCAAAATATTTAAATTACACCTTTCAAAAAACAGCCTCCTCCATATCCCCTCAAGCTGTCCTATCCATCACCAAGATAGGTGCATTTTCTGCCATTTAGGTAGAAGTAATCTTCAAACAATTTTGCTTCTAATTTACATAAAGTACCAGGAAGGTACAGTACAGACCAAAAGTTTGGACACACATTCGCATTTAATGATTTTTCTGTATTTTCATGACTATGAAAATTGTACATTCACACTGAAGGCATCAAAACTATGAATTAACACATGTGTAATTATATTCTTAACAAAAAAGTGTGAAACAACTGAAAATATGTCTTTTATTCTAGGTTCTTCAAAGTAGCCACCTTTTGCTTTGATGACTGCTTTGCACACTCTTGGCATTCCTCTTGATGAGATTCAAGAGGTAGTCACCGAAAATGGTTTTCACTTCACAGGTGTGCCCTGTCAGGTTTAATAAGTGGGATTTCTTGCCTTATAAATGGGGTTGAGACCATAAGTTGTGTTGTGCAGAAGTTAGGTGGATACACAGCTGATAGTCCTACTGAATAGACTGTTAGAATTTGTATTATGGCAAGAAAAAAAGCAGCTAAGTAAAGAAAAACGAGTGGCCATCATTACTTTAAGAAATGAAGGTCAGTCAGTCCGAAAAATTGGGCAAACTTTGAAAGTGTCCCCAAGTGCAGTTGCAAGAACCATCAAGCGCTACAAAGAAACTGGCTCACATGAGGACCGCCCCTGGAAAGGAAGACCAAGAGTCACCTCTGCTTCTGAGGATGTTTATCCGAGTCACCAGCCTCAGAAATCGCAGGTTAACAGCAGCTCAGATTAGAGACCAGGTCAATGCCACACAGAGTTCTAGCAGCAGACACATCTCTTCAACAACTGTTAAGAGGAGACTTTGTGCAGCAGGCCTTCATGGTAAAATAGCTGCTAGGAAACCACTGCTAAGGACAGGCAACAAGCAGAAGAGACTTGTTTGGGCTAAAGAACACAAGGAATGGACATTAGACTAGTGGAAATCTGTGCTTTGGTCTGATGAGTCCAAATTTGAGATCCTTGCTTCCAACCACCGTGTCTTTGTGCGACGCAGAAAAGGTGAACGGATGGACTCTACATGCCTGGTTCCCACCGTGAAGCATGGAGGAGGAGGTGTGATGGTGTGGGGGTGCTTTGCTGGTGACACTGTTGGGGATTTATTCAAAATTGAAGGTATACTGAACCAGCATGGCTACCACAGTATCTTACAGAGCATTGCTATTCCATCCGGTTTGCGTTTAGTTGGACCATCATTTATTTTTCAACAGGACAATGACCCCAAACACACCTCCAGGCTGTGTAAGGGCTATTTGAGCAAGAGGGAGAGTGATGGGGTGCTACGCCAGCTGACCTGGCCTCCACAGTCACCAGACCTGAACCCAATCAAGATGGTTTGGGGTGAGCTGGACCGCAGAGTGAAGGCAAAAGGGCCAACAAGTGCTAAACATCTCTGGGAACTCCTTCAAGATTGTTGGAAGACCATTTCCAGAGACTACCTCTTGAAGCTCATCAAGAGAATGCCAAGAGTGTGCAAAGCAGTCATCAGGAAAAGGTGGCTACTTTGAAAAACCTAGAATATAAGAAATATTTTCAGTTGTTTCACACTTTTTTGTTAAGTATATAATTCCACATGTGTTAATTCATAGTTTTGATGCCTTCAGTGTGAATATACAATTTCCATAGTCAAGAAAATACAAAAAAAACTTTAAATGAGAAGGTGTGTCCAAACTTTTGGTCTGTACTGTATATCATGCAAACTCTACATGTGATGTTTGCCTATTAAATAATAGCTGTAATATTTATTTGCAAAACTTCCATTTTCTCAATTCCTGACCTACACTACTTATTTTTTTTAGTAGGTAGTGGAACATAATGACATGGCCTTCACCTATAGCATCCATACATCTCCTGAACTGGGCACCATCAATTATATTTAACGGACCCCAAGTACTTAAATGCATCTCAATATGTCTTCTAGAAAGACTGTCAGGCTTATAAAGTTTACTGAAACCAATGAACACAGATCGAGGTTTCTTAAAAAATAACAATTCTTTATTTCATTCACAATAAAAAACAACAGAAAAAAATTATTAAAAAAGGCATACAAGTATAGCATAAATAGGCATCACATGGCATGACCAAACACTGAATTGCATCTTTATTCAGAAGACAGGATAAACAGTACATAGATCTCTATAGTGAAAGAATGCCAAGGGATGGTGTTACAATATCGCCATCTAATGGCGACAAGCAGCAAGTTTTACATTTAATAAATAAATAGAGAAATTACCTCTTTAATACAACTTGCTAAATAATATATGTCCATCCATCATTTGGCATATTGATGGTGTCAAAAGGGCCTTAAACCTCAAATGTAACTTAGCACCTCATAACAGAGTAAACCCATGTCTAAAAGGCACCATCCCTTTGAACAAATTCACTATGGATCTTCATAAATTCATTAAATATCCTATTAAAACATAATTACCAAACAAAGCGCAGTCAGCAATCAGCTATCAGTAGTCGGCGGTCAGCCACGTAAGGATATCCCCCTTTACGTACGGGCTTCTTCAAGAAGGGGTTCTAAAATTTACTGGAAGAATATTAAAATTATAGGCAAGAGTGTGACAACTTATCAGTGCTAAAGGCACCACAAGAGAACTCACTCAGCATGCTAAAACTCTTGGTTTTGACCCATGATAACATACATGGCAAAAATGCGTTGTAAACAAATGTAAATTTTACCACCAGTATCTATTAGACATGAGACACACTTTTTAGCAATGAAAAAACTTGCTAAAAAGTGTATGCGTCTTACAGTCTGGAGGCAGATTATTCTGCACGAGGAGAGTGATGACAGCATCTTTCCTGATCACTGAGAGAACTATGCTCTCTGTGCTTGTCCTTCACTGATCTATCTGATCGGTGCGGTACAGGAAAGATACTGGGACCTGTAAGGATACTGCACGTTCCAGTTTAGCAGAAGGACATTTCACATCATGTGATAAGTCACATTCCTGAAAGGAATTTCAAAATGTGGTAATGTATACAGTTGTTGTGTGTATGTCTGTTTTATGTGCGTTTGTGTATATATACAGTTGTGCTCAAAAGTTTACATACCAGGGCAGAATTTTTCCTTTCTTGGCCTTGTTTCAGAGAATATGAATGATAACAAAAAAACTTTTTCTCCACTCATTGTTATTGGTTGGGTGAAGCCATTTATTGTCAAACTAGTGTGTTTTCTCTTTTTAAATCTTAATGACAACCAAAAAACATCCAAATGACCCTGATCAAAGGTTCATATACCCTGGTAATTTTGTCCTGATAACATGCTCAGAATTTGGCTACTAAAGGTAACATCCTCACCTGTGACCTGTTTGCTTGTAATCAGTGTGTGTGCATAAAAGCTGAGTGAGTTTCTGGGATCCAGACAGACTCTTGCATCTTTTATCCAGCCACTGACGTTTCTGGATTGTGAGTCATGGGGAAAAGAAAAAGAATTGTCAATGGATCTACGGAAAAAGGTAGTTGAACTGTATAACACAGGAAAGGGATACAAAAAGATATCTAAGGAATTGATAATGCCAGTCAGCAGAGTTCAAACCGTGACTAACAAATGGAAAATCAGGGGCTCTGTAAAAACCAAACCACGGTCAGGTAGACCAACAAAAATTTAGGCCACAACTGCCAGGAAAATTGTTCAGGATGCAAAGACAACCCCACAAATAACATCAGCTGAAATTCAGGACTCTCTGAAAACTAGCGGTTGGCTGTTTCACGATGCACAATAAGGAGGCACTTGAAGAAAAATGGGCTGCATGGTGGAGTCGCCAGAAGAAAGCCATTACTGTGCAAATGCCACAAAGTATCTTGCCTACAATACGCCAAACAGCACAGAGACAAGCCTCAAAACTTCTTGAACAAGGTAATTTGGAGTGATGAGACCAAAATTGAACTTTGTGGCCACAACCATAAACGTTACATTTAGAGAGAGGTCAACAAGGCCTATGATGAAAGGAACACCATTCCTACTGTAAAGCACGGAGGTGGATCGCTGATGTTTTGGGGATTTGTGAGCTACAAAGGCACAAGAAACTTGGTAAAAGTTGAAGGAAAGATGAATGCAGCATGTTATCAGCAAATACTGGAGGCAAATTTGCACTCATCAGCCTGGAAGCTGCGCATGGGACGTACTTGGACGTTCCAACATGACAACGATCCAAAACACAAGGCCAAGTCGACCTGTCATTGGCTACAGCAGAACAAAGTGAAGGTTGTGGAGTGGCCATCTCAGTCTCCTTACCTCAATATCATTGAGAGACTCTGGGGAGATCTCAAGTGCGCATTCTGAGAAAATAAAGAACCTCATCCACTACTACCACAAAAGACTTCAAGCAGTCATTGATGTTAGAGGGGGCAATACACGGTATTAAGACCTGGGGTATGTGAACTTTTGATCAGAGTCATCTGGATGTTTTTGGTTGTCATTAAGATTTAAAAAGAGAAAACACAGTAATTTGACAATAAATGGCTTCACCCAACCGATAACCATGAGTGGAGAAAAAGTTTTTTTTTATCATTCATATTCTCTGAAACAAGGCCAAGAAAGCAAAAATTCAGCCAGGGTATGTAAACTTTTGAGCACAACCGTATATATATATATCTGTGTGTGCGAGTGTACATAGTGGAGCTGTATGTGTATATATGAGACATGTGTGTATATAGGAAAGCTATGTCTGTGAATGTATGAGAGTTGTGTGTTTTCATGTAGCTGAGCTGTGTGCATGCTGCAGGGGTGTGTGTATGTATGTAGCAGAGATATGTGTATGTAAGACAGCTGTGTGCCACTGAACTGTGTGAATGTGTAGTAGAGTGTAATGAAGGAAGATTCTTGCAGGATGTGCCAGAGATGAGGAAAGGTTGCCATCTGCTGGCCAGACGAAATAAAGCAGAATCAAGTTATGCCAGAAGAGTTGAAGGGGGAAGAGATTCAGATGCTGCACCTGATCAGGTGACCTCCAGGAAGGATTTCCTGGATATAAAAGCCCAGCGCGCCAAGACACAGAGAGATTTGACGCCATGCTGCAGAGTGGAGCAGACATGTTCCAGAGGGACCACAGATCCCAGGCCTGTGCTGCATCAGAGTCAGAAGCCACCTGAGAAGATCTGGACTCCTCACAGAAGCGCCCTGAGCCATGCACGTGTGGCCCAGAGTCAGGACCTGCGCCCACACAGAGTAAGTTACTGGGAACGGACGCCATCTGTCAAGAGCCGAGATCTGGATCCCCTTACCCCAAGCGTGAGAGACTACTGTCGACGGTCAAGCCGAGAGGACCGAAAGAGGACTGCGACAAGAGAGCAACAGCGGAGGAATCGCGCAAGTGAACAGGGCTGTCACTTCCAATTTCCACTCATGGTACTGGGGACAGTTGGGATTAGGATTTAAGGTTGGGAGGGGGCCGGTTGGTGTGTGGGAGGCTAAACGGGATCTGATAGACTTTATCCGGAAGAGACTTACAGACTAGTGGGAATAACAGGTGACCCCCGCTAGGGCCATACAAAGAGAACTCACGTGGTGACTCCCACGACTGGGTGCATCACACTTTTGCAAAGAACTTTACCGTTATTCACTAAAACTGTTTCTCATTGTTATTCCAATTTGCTGTTCATTATCCCTGTTACTAACCCCCCTTGCATAATACTTGTTATACATATAAAGTCGTTTTATATATATCCCTGACTGTTCCCGTCTTGTGTCTCTGTGCGTTGCATTCAGGCACCTGTGTTATATTTGGCGTAGTCGGCAGGATGCAACGTTTGAAGATCATCTCCGCCAGCTGGAACAAGCGTTAGAGCGACTTCGGAGACATGGATTGAAGATCAAGCCTCGCAAGTGTCATTTATTCAAGCAGGAGATTGACTATTTGGGACACACTGTGTCCAGTGCAGGAGTGCACCCCCACTGCAGAGAAAGTAGCTGCGGTACAGAGGTGGCCCACACCCACCAACCTGAGGGAACTGAGGGCATTTCTGGGGCTCGTCGGATATTACCGCCGATTCGTGAAAGACTTTGCTAAGATTGCGGTACCGCTCAATGAGCTCCTGAGAGGAACAGCGGTGGGAGCCAAGTGACAACCTATTTAGTGGGGCCCACGACAAGAGGAAGCCTTCCGAGCATTAAAGATGGCGCTAACGGATGCTCCAATTGTAGCCTACGCTGACTTTTCACAGCCCTTCGTGTTGTACACCGATGGAAGCTTGCATGGTCTGGGAGCAGTGTTGGCACAAGTACAGGAAGAAAGAGAGAGGGTGATCGCATATGCTAGTCGGTCACTACGGGATACAGAGAAGAACCCAGACAACTATAGTTCGTTCAAACCGGAGTTGCTGGCATTGGTGTGGGCCATGACAGAGAAATTTGCGGAGTACTTGTCGGGATCAGAAGTACAAGTGCGAACAGACAACAACCCATTGGCCCACCTGGAGAATGCGAAGTTGGGTGCGTTGGAACAGCGGTGGGTCGCGAGGATGTCTAAGTACCAGTACAAGATCGCATATCGGTCTAAGGCCCTGAACATGCATGCAGGCGCCTTGTCCCGAGTCACCCAAGCGGGACCAAAGAGAGATATAGACGAAGAGCTTGAAGGCGACGAGATCCCGGATTTCAGTTAGCTTGCCGCTGCTGTAGTAGACGCTCAGGAGTCTGGAGAAGAGCCTAGACCCACTCAAATTCTAGGACGATCAAGAGACGAGAGGATACATCTACAGCAGTCTGACCCAGATCTGGCGAAACTTAGAGAATGGGTCGCCCTGGGGAAAAAGCCAGATTAGAAGGCCAGGGCTGCTTTGCTCCCAACTACCCTGCAAATCTTGGGCCAGTGGGAAAGGCTCTTTCTGAGGGATGGCTTGGTATGCCAAAGGATCCAACTACCTCGAGAGTTCGACGTTACCTGGCAAGTACTGGTTCCAGAGGCACTAGTGGTACAGCTGACCAAAGAAGCTCATGAGAGGGGCGCTCACTTTGGTGTGGAGAAAACCTTCCGGTGGTTACAACAACTGCTGTACTGGCCTTAACTGTGGCAGGAAGTTGAGGGAGTTTGCCGAAAATGTCGCCAGTGTGAGCTAAGTAAGCCCCCGGAACAGAGGGCTCCTGTTCAGACCATGTGAACTTCTGCACCCTTGGAGGTCCTGATCATTAACTACCTGATGATCGGAACTTCATACAATGGCTACGGGTACTGCTTGGTGATGACTGACCACTTGACCAAGTTCGCAGTGGTGACTCCTACTCGAGACCAGACAGCAGAAGCTGCGGCTAAGGACATCTGCCAAGATTTCATTCGAATATATGGGTGCCCGAAGCGAATACATTCCGACCAGGGGACCTGCTTCCAGGGGCGAGTGATGGATGAGCTGTATCGTATCTATGGAATCGATAAGTCTCGAGCAACGCCATATCACCCCCAGGGGAATGGGGCCTGCGAAGCAGATGTTGCCAACTCTGGAAGAAGACAAGAAGATGAAGTGGTCCGAATTTGTGTCTGAGCTGGTGTGGGTGTATAACAATCGAATACATGCGACTACTGGCTACACCCCTTACATGTCGCTGTTTGGGAGGAATGGATGATAAATCACCGAACTGGAGCTAGAAGCAGAAGACCCCTGCCCGGGCAGCAGCCCAAGTACCTGGATTCGGGTGCACCGACGCCGACTTCACACTTTGAGGAGGTTGGTTGAATAGAAGTACGGGGAAGTGGAACATTCAAGTCGGCCCCTGACCTTGGGTGGACCACTCCAGTCAGGAGACCGTGAGCTATTGCGAGCCAAGCAGCTCGGAAGTAAACTGGGTCACCGTTGGGAGGCGATACCTTATCGAGTGGTGAAGAAGGTCCACCCAGATAACCCGGTCTACGAGGTCCGACCCAAAGGGAATGACACCACGACATCTAGGGTGTTTCACCGTAACATGCTGCGGCCCTGCTCTTCCAAAGTGGAGGACTGTCATGGGACTGAATCTCCAACTGAGGTTGCTGAGGCACCACAAACAGGGGTCTTGGGGGATGAAGAAGGATGGGCTACAGTACTGTTGAGTCTGTCAGAGTTGCCAGTGTCATCCTCAAGTGGGGCAGAGAATGAATCGGGAGGCGATTTGCAGTCCCCAGTGATTGATTATTCAGGACCTCCAGAATCACTTCTGCAAGAGCAGCTCCGCCAGACTGGGCGGGCTAATGCCGGAATTCCCAATAACCGGTTTGCCCAAGAGGAGTTTATATGGTCTCAGATTCAACAGAAAACAGAAGAGTGTGCTCAACTCTTGTCTCAACTTGTGCTGCCTGGAAGGAGACGTCAACCCAGCAAGAAGTCCACTTGCCCGAGGACTGGCAAGCAAAGAGGTGGGAGGAATGTAGTAGAGTGCAATAAAGGAGGATTCTTGCAGGATGTGCCAGAGATGAGGAAAGGTTGCCATCTGCTGACCAGACGAAATAAAGCGGAACCAAGTTATGCCAGAAGAGTTGGAGGGGGAAGAGATTCAGATGCTGCACCTGATCAGGTGACCTCCAGGATGGATTTCCTGGATATAAAAGCCCAGCGTGCCAAGACACAGGGAGATTTGGCGCCAGGCTGCAGAGTGGAACAGATGTGTTCCAGAGGGACTACAGATGCCAGCGCGGCAGGCCCCAGCCAGAGGCCTGTGCTGCATCAGAGTCAGACGCAGCCTGAGAAGTTCTGGACTCCCCACAGAAGCGACCTGATCCCTCCATGTGTGGCCCAGAGTCAGGGCCTGCGTCCCACACAGAGTAAATTCCTGGGAACTGATGCCGTCTGTCAATAGCCGAGGTCTGGATCCCCTTACCCCAAGCCTGAGAGACTACCGTCGACGGTCAAGCTGAGAAGAGCTGAGAGAGGACTGTGACAGGAGAGACGCGCCAGCAGCAGCGGAGGAATCGCGCAAGTGAACAGGGCCGTCACTTCCAATTTCCACTCACGGTACCAGGGACAGTTGCGATTAGGATTTCAGGTTGGGAGGGGGCTGGTTGGTGTGTGGGAGGCTAAAAGGGATCTGATAGACTTTATCCGGAAGAGACTTGCGGCCTAGCGGGAATAACCGGTGACCCCCCCGCTACGGCCATACAAAGAGAAACTCACGTGGTGACTCCCACGACTGGATGCATCACACTTTTGCAAAGAACTTTACCATTATTCACTGAAACTGTTTCTCATTGTTATTCCAATTTGCTGTTCATTATCCCTGTTACTAACCCCCTTGCATAATACTTGTATAAAGTGGTTTTATATATATCCCTAACTGTTCCCATTTTGTGTCTCTGTGCGTTGCATTCCAGCACCTGTGTTACATATGTATGGAGCAGAGCAGTGTGCATGCATAGCAGAGCTTAATGTGCATTTTACTGTGCATTCAGCAGTGATGTGATTACACTGTGTTCCAAATTATTATACAAATAATATTTTCTCAGATTTTCCCAAATTACCTATATGAATTGCAGTCATTGTAATTTTCCAGTCAAATAACTATTAGAGTACAATTGAAAGGTTTTTGTACAAACTGCCTATGATAACAGTATATTTTAAAAAAAATAAAACACTCAAACTGCACTCAAAATGCATGTTCCAAATTATTATGCACAGCAGAGCTTCCAACCTTTTCATTTTAATAAAGAACAAAAAAATGGTCATTTTTGAAATTATAAGCATTAGCAGGTTATTACAAACTGAAATCAAACAGTTTTCAACTCAAAACTTTATTCTAGGTGATGTAACATTTGCACATAGGACCCCTTGTTCGAAAGGAGCTTCTGAACTCTCTCATTCATTGAATTTGTCAGGTTTTGGATGGTTTCTGCTTCAATTGTTTTGCATGAGGACAGAATACCCTCCCAGAGCTGTTGCTTAGATGTGAACTGCCTCCCGCCATCATAGACACTCATTTTGATGATGCTCCAGAGGTTCTCAATGGGGTTGAGGTCAGGGGAGCATGGGGGCCACACCATAAGTTTGTCCCCTCTTATGCCCACAGCAGCCAGAGATGCAGATGTGTCATGTGCAGCATGAGACGGGGCATTATCATGCATGAAATGATCTCGATGGTCCAGATGGATGGAGTGGAGGATGGCTGGTTGATGGACACCCCATGCAAACACGGCTACGGCGCCAACAAGGAGGAGGTGGAGTAATGTTTTGGGCTGGAATCATGGGGAGAGAGATTGTCGGCCCTTTTAGAATCCCTGAAGGGGTAAAGATGAACTCCATAATGTATGTTGAGTTTCTCAAACAGCACTTCCTGCCATGGTTCAAGAAGAAGAACCGTGCATTCCGCAGCAAGATCATTTTCATGCATGATAATGCCCAGACTCATGCTGCACATAACACATCTGCATCTCTGGCTGCTGTGGGCATAAAAGGGGACAAACTTATGGTGTGGCCCCCATGCTCCCCTGACCTCAACCCCATTGAGAACCTCTGGAGCATCATCAAAAGGAGTGTCTATGATGGCGGGAGGCAGTTCACATGTAAGCAACAGAAAAGGAATAGTCGGCACTCCGTATAGCTAGGGTGGTGCACGTGGAAAACAATGTCTGTAGAAAAAGAAAATCCCGGCACTCACGTGTTGATAATCAGTTGATTTATTCCACAACTCATACAAGACGTTTCAGCCTGTCCAAGGCTTTTTTCAATTGTGGTTAAATACATTCAGTCAAGACATTTATACACAGATCCACGGAAATGACATAATTCTCATTAACATAAAAAAAGAGTAGACCAACAAGACAAAAAATATATAACAAAACTTTACAACAACATACAAAAATTAAACAATAATACACTTAAATTCCACAATAAAAAAGAACAAGTGAACTCATATATTTAGATAATCCCCAACTAAATGTAAGGACATATAAAATAAAAAGGTTGGAAGCTCTGCTGTGCATAATAATTTGGAACATGCATTTTGAGTGCAGTTTGAGTGTTTTATTTTTTTTAAAATATACTGTTATCATAGGCAGTTTGTACAAAAACCTTTCAATTGTACTCTAATAGTTATTTGACTGGAAAATTACAATGACTACAATTCATATAGGTAATTTGGGAAAATCTGAGAAAATATTATTTGCATAATAATTTGGAACACAGTGTATGTATGTGCTGTATAAAAGACATATAAATTGCCTGCTGCAAACGTATAGGAGTATAATATACATGTCGCAGAGAAGCACTAACATTAGATCTCTATCCACTCTATTCTACCTTACAGCATTAAAGGTAGTATTATCAAATCCTCCACAAATTTACACCTCCAGGAAATTTAACCTGGGGTGTGTTTTAAATTAAGGTGAGTTCAATAGTTAGAAAAATATGATACTTTCCATAAATTATTAGCAAAATGTTTAAAATGCACCTATCAAAAAAACAGCCTCCTCCATATCCCCTCAAGCTGTCCTATCCATCACCAAGATAGATGCATTTTTTGCCATTTAGGTAGAAGTAATCTTCAAAATCTTCAATTTGCTTCTAATTTAGATAAAGTACTAGGAAGGTATATCATGCAAACTCTACATGTGACGTTTGCCTATTAAATAATAGTTGTAATATTTATTTGCAAAACTTCCATTTTCTCTATGCCTGACCTACACTACTTAATTGTAACATCCCTGGCGGCGTGCTGGCATGGCTTCCCATCTCCCACCATGTAAGACCGCCGACTTACCCATCAATCCAGGCTGCGCACTGTGTTCCTCTGCTGGCTGTGTGCATGTGTCTTGGCTGCTTGTTGAGGGCGGCAGCACATCCTGATTCTTAAAGGAACAGTGCACGCATTCCTAATGCGTCCCCAGACTATTGCTATGAGACACTGGATACTTAAACCACCTCCACCCATTGGAAGGTGCCTGAGCAACACTATCCTTCAGCGTGATCTGTGCAACTGCTGAGTTGCCAGGTCCTGTCCCGTGTTTGGCCCATCCCGTGTCTGGCCCATCCCATATCTGGCCCGTCCCGTCCTGTATCAGGCCCATCCCGTATCTGGCCTGTCCTGTTCTGTATTTGGCCCAGCCTGTCCCGTATCTGGCCCGTCCCGTATCTGGCCAGTCTTGTATCTGGCCTGTCCCGTATCTGGCCCGTCCCATTCTATCTCTGACCCGTCCCATCCTGTCTCTGGCCCGTCTCGTCCTGTATCTGGCCCGTCCCGTCCTGTATCTGGCCCGTCCCGTCCTGTATCTGGCCCGTCCTGTTTCTGTATCTAGCCCGTCCCATCCTGTCTCTGGCCAGTCCTGTCCTGTCTCAGGCCCGTCTTGTCCTGTCTCTGGCCCGACCCGACCCGTCCTACTTAATTGTAACATCCCTGGCGGCGTGCTGGCATGGCTTCCCATCTTACACCATGCAAGACCGCCGACTTACCCACCAAGCCAGGCTGCACACTGCCTTCTTCTGCTGGCTGTGTGCATGTGTCTTGGCTGCTTGTTGAGGGCTCCCATATCTGGCCCGTCCTGTCCCGTATCTGGCCTGTCCTGTCCCATATCTGGCCAGTCCCTCCCAGTCTCGTCCTGTATCTGGCCTGTCCCATCCTGTCTCTGGCCTATCCAGTCCTGTCTCTGGCCCGTCCAGTCCTGTCTCTGGCCTGTCCAGTCCTGTCTCTGGTCCCTCCCGTCCTGTCTTTGGCCCTTCCTGTCTCTGGCCCGTCCTGTCTTTGGCTCATCCCGTCCTGTCTCTAGCCCGTCCCGTCCTGTCTCTGGCCAGTATCGTCCCGTATCTGGCCCATCCTGTCTAGTATCTGGCCCGTCCCGTATCTGTACCGTCCCATATCTGCTCCGTTCCGTATCTGCCCTGTCCCGTATCTGGCTCGTCCCGTATCTGGCCCGTCCTGTTTCGTATCTGGTCCGTCTCGTCCTGTATCTTGCCCGTCCCGTCATGTATCTGGCCCGTCCCGTCATGTATCTGGCCCGTCCCATATCTGCCCCGAACCGTCCCATATCTGGCCCGTATCTAGCCTGTACCATCCCGTATCTGGTCCATCCTGTCCCGTATGTGGCCTGTCCCATCACATATCAGGCCTGTCCCATCCTGTCTCTGGCCTGTCCCGTCCTGTCTCTGGCCCGTCCTGTGCAGTTCTGTATCTGGCCCGTCCCATCCTGTACCCGGCCTGTCCCCTCCTGTATCTGGCCCGTAGCATCCTGTATCTGGCCCGTTTCGTACCATCCTGTATCTGGCCCATCTCATCCCGTCCTGTATCTGGCCCGTCCTGTATCTGGTTTGTACAGTCCTATATCTGTCCTGTCCTGTCCCGTCACGTATCTGGCCTGTCCCGTCACGCATATGGCCTGTCCCGTCCCATATCTGGCCTGTTCCATCCTGTCTCTGACCCGTCCCATCCTGTCTCTGGCCCATCCCGTCCTATATCTGGCCCGTCCCGTATCTCGCCTGTCCCTTCCTGTAACTAGCCAGTCCCGTCCTGTCTCTGGCCCGTCCTGTCCTATCTCCGGCTCGTCCTGTCTCTGGCCCGTCCCGTCCTGTCTCAAGCCCGTCTTGTCCTGTCTCTGGCCCGTCCGGTCCTGTCTCTGGCCCGACACGTCCTGTCCTGCCTGTGGCCCGTCCGGCACTGCTATGGCCCGTCCCTGGCCCATCCTGTATCTGGACCATCCTGTATCTGGCTTGCCCCGTCATGTATCTGGCCCATCCTGTCTTGTTTCTGGCCAGCCCCATCCCGTCCTGTCTCTGGCCAGTCCCATCCGATAATTGGCCTGTCCCAACCTGTCTCTGGCCCGTCCCGTCCTGTGTGGTTTAAATTAAGGTGAGCTCAATAGTTAGAAAAATATTATACTTTCCATAAATTATTAGCAAAATGTTTAAATGACACCTATCAAAAAAAGAGCCTCCTTCATATCCCCTCAAGCTGTCCTATCCATCACCAAGATAGGTGCATTTTCTGCCATTTAGGTAGAAGTAATCTTCAAACAATTTGCTTCTAATTTAGATAAAGTACCAGGAAGGTATATCATGCAAACGATACATGTGATGTTTGCATATTAAACAATAGTTGTAATATTTATTTGCAAAACTTTCATTTTCTTTATGCCTGTGCTACACTACCTAATTGTAACATCCCTGGAGGCGTGCTGGCATGGCTTCCCATCTCACACCATGTAAGACCACCGAATTACCCACCAATCCAGGCTGCGCACTGTGTTCCTCAACTGGCTGGGTTCATGTGTCTTGGCTGCTTGTTGAGGGCGACAGTGGCAGCACTTCCTTCTTCTTAAAGGAACAGTGTACGTATTCCTAATGTGTTCCCCAGTCCTGTATCTGGCCCATCCCGTCTCTGGCTCATCCCGTCCTGACCTGTCTCTGGCCCGTCCCGTGCTGTCCCTGGCCCCTCCCCTCCTGTCTATGGCCCGTCCTGTAATATGTCCCATATCTGGCCTGCTTAGTCCCATATCTGACCCGACAAGTCCCGTATCTGGCCAGTCTAGTCCCATATCTGGCCAGTCCAGTCCCGTATCTGGCCCATCTCTTATCTGGCACGTCTCGTCCCTTCACTATCTAGCCCGTCCTATCCTGTATATGGCCCAACCAGTCCCGTATCTGGCCCGTCCCGTATATGGCCCAGCGTGTCACGTATCTGGCCCATCACCATAAATGGCACATCCCGTTCAGTTTCTGTCCTTTCCCATCCCTGGCTCATGTCGTATCTGGCCCGTCCTGTCCCATATCTGGCCCGTCTCATATCTGGACCGTCCCGTATCTGGCCCATCCCGTATCTGGCCCGTCCCATCGCGTATCTGGCCCGTTCCGTCCCATATCTGGGCAGTACCGTCCTGTATCTGGCCCGTCCCATTCTGTCTATGGCCCGGCCCGTAATGTCAAGCCCGCCCATCCTGTCTCTGGCCCGTTTCGTCCTGTATTTGGCCCGTTCCGTATCTATCCCGTCCCGTCCTGTATCTGACCCGTCCCGTACCGTCTTGTATCTGGCCCATCTCGTCCCGTCCTGAATCTGGCCCATCCCGTCCCGTATCTGACCTGTCCAGTATCTGGCCGGTCCTGTCCCGTATCTATCCAGTCCCGTCCTGTATCTGGCCCGTCCTGTCCTGTCTCTGGCCTGTCCAGTCCTGTGTCTTGCCCGTGCCGTTCTGTCTCTGGCCTGTCCAGTCCTGTGTCTGGCCCCTCCCGTCCTGTCTTTGGCTCGTCCCATCCTGTCTCTGACCCGTCCTGTCTTTGGCTCATCCCATCCTGTCTCTAGCCAGTTCCATCCTGTCTCTGGCTAGTATCGTCCCGTATCTGGCCCGCCCCGTATCTAGCCCATCCCGTCCAGTATCTGGCCCGTCCTGTCGCTGGCACGTCCCGTATCTGTACCATCCCATATCTGCCCCATCCCATATATGACCTGTCCCGTATCTGGCTTGTCCCGTATCTGTCCCGTCCTGTTCTGTATCTGGTCTGTCTCGTCCTGTATCTGGCCCGTCCCGTCATGTATCTGGCCCATACCGTCCCATATCTGGCCCGTACCATCCTGTATCTGGCCCGTCTTGTCCCATATCTGGCCTGCCCCATCCCGTATCTGGCCTATCCCATCCTGTCTCTGACCCGTCCAGTCCTGTCTCTGGTCCGTACCGTGCAGTTCCGTATCTGGCCCGTCCCATCCTGTACCTGGCCCATCCCCTCCTGTCTCTGGCCCGTCCCATACAGTTTTGTATCTGGCCCGTACCGTTCTGTATCTGGCCCGTACCATCTCGTATCTGGCCCGTCCTGTTCCGTATCTTTCCTGTCCCGTCCCGTATCTGACCTGTCCCATCCTATCTCTGGCCCGTCCCGTCCTGTCTCTGGCCCATCCCGTGCAGTTCTCTATCTGGCCTGTCCCATCCTGTACTCGGACCGTCCCCTCCTGTATCTGGCCCGTTCCGTACCATCCTGTATCTGGCCCATCTAGTCCCATCTTGTATCTGGCCCGTCGCGTATCTGGCTTGTACCGTCCCGTGTCTATCCTGTCGGGTCCCGTCACATATCTGGCCTCTCCCGACCCATATCTGGCCCATCCCATCCTGTCTCTCGCCTGTCCCGTCCTGTATCTGGCCCGTCCCGTATCTGGCCCGTCCCTTCCTGTTTCTAGCCAGTCCCGTCCTTTCTCTGGCCCGTCCTGTCCTATCTCCGGCTCGTCCTGTCTCTGGCCCATCTCGTTCTGTCTCTGGCCCATCTTGTCCTATCTCTGTCCCGTCCCGTCCTGTCTCTGGCCCGTACCCGTCCTGTCCTGCCTCAGACCCGTCTGGTACTGCAGTGGCCCGTCCCTGGCCCATCCTGTATCTGGCCCATCCTGTATCTGGCCCATCCCGTCCTGTATATGTCCCGTCCTGTCTCTGGCCCGCCCCGTCCCGTCCTGTCTCTGGCCCGTCCCATCCGGTCTTTGGCCCGTCCCATCCGGTCTTTGGCCCATCCCATCCGGTCTTTGGCCCGTTCCATCTGGTTTTGGCCCGTGCCGTCCTCTGTGCTTTAAATTAAGGTGAGCTCAATAGTTAGAAAAGTATGATACTTTCTATAAATTATTAGCAAAATGTTTAAATGACACCTATCAAAAAACAGCCTCCTCCATATCCCCTCAAGCTGTCCTATCCATCACCAAGATAGGTGCATTTTCTGCCATTTAGGTAGAAGTAATCTTCAAACAATTTGCTTCTAATTTAGATAAAGTACTAGGAAGGTATATCATGCAAACTCTACATGTGATGTTTGCCTATTAAACAATAGTTGTAATATTTATTTGCAAAACTTCCATTTTCTCTATGCCTGTCCTACACTATTTAATTGTAACATCCCTGGCGGCGTGTTGGCATGGCTTCCCATCTCACACCATGCAAGACCGCCGACTTACCCACCAATCCAGGCTGCACACTGTGTTCCTCTGCTGGCTGTGTGCATGTGTCTTGGCTGCTTGTTGAGGGCGACAGCGGCAGCACTTCCTGATTCTTAAAGGAACAGTGCACGCATTCCTAATGTGTCCCCAGTCCTGTATCTGACCCGTCCCGTCCTGTCTATGGCCCGTCCTATTCCTGTCTCTGGCTGGTCCTGTATCTCTGGACCGTCCCGTATCTGTACCGTCCCGTATCTGCCCCGTCCCATATCTGCCCTGTACCGTATCTGGCTCGTCCCGTATCTGGCCCGTCCTGTTCCGTATCTGGTCCGTCTCATCCTGAATCTGGCCCGTCCCTTCTTGTATCTGGCCCGTACCATCCCATTTCTGGACCGTACCATCCCGTATCTGGCCCGTCCAGTCCTATCTCTGGCTCGTCCTGTCTCTGGCCCATCTCGTCCTGTCTCAGGCCCGTCCCGTCCTGTCTCTGGCTGGACCCGTCCTGTCCTGCCTCTGACCCGTCCGGTACTGCAGTGGCCCGTCCCTGGCCCATCCTGTATTTGGCCCGCGTCGTCTCTGGCCCGTCCCGTCCTGTATATGTCCCGTCCTGTCTCTGGCCTGCCCCATTCGGTCTCTGGCCCGCCCCATCCGGTCTCTGGCCCGCCCCATCCGGTCTTTGGCCCGTGCCGTCCTCTGTACTTTAAATTAAGGTGAGCTCAATCGTTAGAAAAATATGATACTTTCTATAAATTATTAGCAAAATGTTTAAATGACACCTATCAAAAAAACAGCCTCTTCCACATCCCCTCAAGCTGTCCTATCCATCACCAAGATAGGTGCATTTTCTGCCATTTAGGTAGAAGTAATCTTCAAACAATTTGTTCTAATTTACATAAAGTACCAGGAAGGTATATCATGCAAACTCTACATGTGATGTTTGCCTATTAAACAACAGTTGTAATATTTATTTGCAAAACTTCCATTTTCTCTACACCTGACCTACACTACTTAATTGTAACATCCATGGCGGCGTGCTGGCATGGCTTCCCATCTCACACCATGCAAGACCGCCGACTTACCCACCAATCCAGGCTGCACACTGTGTTCCTCTGCTGGCTGTGTGCATGTGTCTTGGCTGCTTGTTGAGGTCGACAGCGGCAGCACTTCCTGATCCTTAAAGGAACAGTGCACGCATTCCTAATGTGTCCCCAGTCCTGTGTCTGACCCGTCCCGTCTCTGGCCCATCCCGTCCTGTCTATGGCCCGTCCTATTCCTGTCTCTGGCCCGTCCTGTATCTCTGGACCGTCCCGTATCTGTACCGTCCCCTATCTGCCCCGTCCCCTATCTGCCCCGTCCCGTATCTGGCCTGTCCCGTATCTGGCTCGTCCCGTATCTGGCCCGTCCTGTTCCGTATCTGGTCCGTCTCGTCCTGTATCTGTCCCATCCCGTCATGTATCTGGTCCGTACCATTCCATTTCTGGCCCATACCATCCCGTATCTGGCCCGTCCTGTCCTATCTCTGGCTCGTCCTGTCTCTGGCCCATCTCGTACTGTTTCTGGCCCGTCCCATCCTGTCTCTGGCCGGACCCGTCCTGTCCTGCCTCTGACTCGTCCGATACTGCAGTGGCCCGTCCCTGGCCCATCCTGTATCTGGCCCGCCTCGTCTCTGGCCCGTCCCGTCCTGTATATGTCCCGTCCCATCCGGTCTCTGGCCCGCCCCATCCGGTCTCTGGCCCGTCCCATCCGGTCTTTGGCCCGTGCCGTCCTCTGTGCATTAAATTAAGGTGAGCTCAATAGTTAGAAAAATATGATACTTTCTATAAATTATTAGCAAAATGTTTAAATGACACCTATCAAAAAACAGCCTCCTCCATATCCCCTCAAGCTGTCCTATCCATCACCAAGATAGGTGCATTTTCTGCCATTTAGGCAGAAGTAATCTTCAAACAATTTGCTTCTAATTTAGATAAAATACTAGGAAGGTATATCATGCAAACTCTACAGTTCTGTATCTGACCCGTCCCGTCTCTGGCCCGTCCCGTCTCTGGCCCGTCCCGTCCTGTCTCTGGCCCATCCCAGCCTGTCCCTGGCCCCTCTCATCCTGTCTATGGCCCGTCCTGTAATGTCTAACCCGCCCCGTCCCGTATCTGGTCCGTCCAGTCCCATATCTGACCCGTTTGGTCCCGTATTTGACCATCCGTCCCGTATCTGGCTATCCCTTATCTGGCCCATCTCATCACGTTTCTGGCCCGCCTCATCCTTTTCCGTCTCTGGCACTTCCTGTCCCGTATCTGACCCAACCAGTCCCTATCTGGCCCGTCCCGTATGTGGCCAGGCCCATTCAGTATCTGGCCCGTCCCGTATCTGGCCATCTCGTATCTGGCCCATCCCATCCTGTCCATGGCTCATCCCATATCTAGCCTGTCCTGTCCCATATCTGGCCCGTCCCGTATCTGGCCCATGTCGTCCTGTATCTGGCCCGTCCCATATTTTGCCCGTACCAGCCTGTATCTGGCCTGTCCCGTACTGTATCTGGGCCATCCCGTCCAGTCTCTGGCCTGTCTTTTCCTGTATCTGGACCGTCCCGTCCGGTCTCTGGCCCGTCCCATAAAGTATAGCTTGTCCCGTCCTGTTTCTGGCCCGTCCCGTCCTGTCTCTGGCTCATCCTGTCCTGTATCTGGCACGTCCCGTTCCGTCTCTGGCCCGTCCCATCCTGTCTATATCCCGTCCCATAATGTATAGCTCGTCCAGTCCTGTTTCTGGCCCGTCCCGTCCTATCTCTGGCTCGTCCCGTCCTGTATCTGGCCCGTCCCATCTCGTATCTGGCCCGTCCCGCATCTGGCCTGTCCTGTCCTGTATCTGGCCTGTCCCTTCCTGTATCTGGCCAGTCCCTTCCCATCTCGTCCTGTCTCTGGCCTGCCCCGTCCTGTCTATGGTATGGCCCGTCCGGTGCTATCTCTGGCCTGTCCAATCCTGTCTCTTGCCCGTCCCATCTCTGGTCCATCCCGTCCTGTATTTGGCCCGTCTCGTCCTGTCTCTGGCCAGTCCCGTCCTCTCTTTGGCCTGTCCCGTCATCTCTCTTGCCCGTCTCGTCCTGTCTCTGGCCCGACCTGTCCTGTCCTGCCTTTGGCCAGTCCCGTTCTGCTCTGGCCCGTCCCGTCCCTGGACCGTCCTGTATCTGGACCGTCCCATCCTGTATCTGGTCGCCCCGTCTTTAGCCCGTCCGGTCCTGTCTCTGGCACGCCTCGGTCCGTGCTATCTCCGGCCAGTCTCATCCTGTATTTGGTCCGTCCCGTCCTGTCTCTAGCCCGTCTCGTCCTGTCTCTGGCGTGTCCCGTCCGGTCCTGTCTCTGGCCCGTCCTGTATCTGGCCGGTCCTGTGTCTGGCCCATCCCGTATCTTTCCTGTCCCGTCCTGTATCTGGCCCATCCCATTAAAGTCCCATTAAAGGTAGTATTATCAAATCCTCCACAAATTTACACCTCCAGGAAATTTAACCTGGGGTGTGTTTTAAATTAAGGTGAGTTCAATAGTTAGAATAATATGATACTTTCCATAAATTATTAGCAAAATGTTTAAATTACACCTATCAAAAACAGCCTCCTCCATATCCCCTCAAGCTGTCCTATCCATCACCAAGATAGGTGCATTTTCTGCCATTGAGGCAGAAGTAATCTTCAATTTGCTTCTAATTTAGATAAAGTACTAGGAAGGTATATCATGCAAACTCTACATGTGATGTTTGCCTATTAAATAATAGTTGTAATATTTATTTGCAAAACTTCCATTTTCTCTTCACCTGACCTACACTACTTAATTGTAACATCCCTGGCGGCAAGCTGGCATGGCTTCCCATCTCACACCATGCAAGACCGTCGACTTACCCACCAATGCAGGCTGCGCACTATGTTCCTATGCTGGATGTGTACATGTGTCTTGGCTGCTTGTTGAGGGCGGCAGCGGCAGCACTTCCTGATTCTTAAAGGAACAGTGCACGCATTCCTAATGTGTCCCCAGTCCTGTATCTGACCCATCCCGTCTCTGGCCCGTCCCGTCTCTGGCCCGTCCCGTCCTGTCTCTGGCCTGTCCCAGCCTGTCTCTGGCCCGACCGGTGCTATCTCTGGCCTGTCCAATCCTGTCTCTTGCCCGTCCCATCTCTGGTCCGTCCCGTCCTGTCTTTGGCCCTTCCCGTCCTATCTCTGGCCCGTCCCGTCCTCTCTTTGGCCCGTCCCGTCCTCTCTCTTGCCCGTCCCGTCCTGTCTCTGGCCCGACCGGTCCTGTCCTGCCTCAGGGCAGTCCCATCCTGCTCTGGCCAGTCCCGTCCCTGGACCGTCCTGTATCTGGACCGCCCCGTCCTGTATCTGGTCGCCCCGTCTCTAGCAGGTCCCGTCCTGTCTCTGGCACGCCTCGGTCCGTCCTATCTTCGGCCAGTCTCATTCTGTCTTTGGCCCGTCCCGTCCCGTCTGTCTCTGGCCCGTCCCGTATCTGGCCCATCCAGTATCTGGCCTGTCCCGTCCTGTATCTGGCCCATCCCGTCATGTATCTGGGCTGTCCCATAGCTGGCCCATACCATCCCATATCTGGCTCGTCACGTTTCTGGCCCATCCCGTCATGTATCTGGCCCGTCCCATCCTGTCTATGGCCCGATTTGTCCTGTCTATGGCCTGTCCCGTAATGTCTCTAGCACATTCCGTCCTGTCTCTGGCCCATCCCGTCCTGTATCTGGTCGGTCCCGTCCTGTATCTGGCCCGTCCCATCCTGAATCTGGCCCGTCCTGTCTATGGCCCGTCCGATAATGTATAGCTTGTCCCGTCCTGTTTCTGGCCAGTCCCGTACTATCTCTGGCTCGTCTTGTCCTGTATCTGGCCCGTCCCGTCCATTTCCCGTCCCATAATGTATAGCTCGTCCCGTCCTGTTTCTGGCCCGTCCCATCCTATCTCTGCCTTGTCCCGTCCTATATCTGGCGCGTCCCGTCTCGTATCTGGCCCGTCCCGCATCTGGCCTGTCCTGTCCCGTATCTGGCCTGTCCCTTCCTGTATCTGGCCAGTCCCTTCCCATCTCGTCCTGTCGCTGGCCTGTTCCGTCCTGTCTCTGGCCCGTCCGGTGCTATCTCTGGCCTGTCCAATCCTGTCTCTTGCCGGTCCCGTCTCTGGCCCATCCCTTCCTGTCTCTGGCCCAGGTCTGGCCCGTCTCATCCCGTATCTGGCCCATCCCGTCCAGTATCTGACCCGTTCCATATCTGGCCAGTCTCGTATCTGGCACGTCCTGTCCCTGACCCGGCCTGTCCCGTATCTGGCCCGTCCTGTATCTGGCCTGTCCAGTATCTGGCCCGTCCCGCATCTGACCCGTCCCGTATCTGGCCCGTCCCATCCCGTATCTGGTCCGTACCGTCCTGTATCTGGCCCATCCCGTCATGTATCTGGGCTGTCGCATATCTGGCCAATACCGTCCCATATCTGGCTCGTCACGTTTCTGGCCCATCCCGTCATGTATCTGGCCCATCCCATCCTGTCTCTGGCCCGACCCGTCCTGTCTATGGCCCATCCCGTAATGTCTCTAGCACATTCCGTCTTGTCTCTGGCCCATCCCGTCCTGCATCGGTTCGGTCCAGTCCTGTATCTGGCCCGTCCCGTCCTGAATCTAGCCCATCCCGTATCTGGCTCGTCCCTTCCTGTATCTGGCATGTCCTATCCTGTCCTGTCTCTGGCCCATTCCGTCTTGAATCTGGCCCGTGCCGTATCTGGCCCGTTCCTTCCTGTATCTGGCCCGTCCCGTCCTTTCTCTGGCATGACCGGTCCTGTCCTGACTCTGGCCAGTCCAGTGCTGCTCTGGTCCGTCCCTTCCCTGGCCCGTCCTGTATCTGGACCGTCCCATTCTGTATCTAGTCGCCCCGTCCCGTATCTGGTCTGTCCAGTCCCATATCTGACCCGTTTAGTGCCGTATCTGACCATCCCGTCCCGTATCTGGCTTTCCCTTATCTGGCCCATCTCATCCCGTATCTGGCCTGCCTTGCCCCTTCCCAACTCTGGCACGTCCTGTCCCGTGTCTGACCCAACCAGTACCTATCTGGCCCGTCCCGTATGTGGCCAGGCCCATTCAGTATCTGGCCTGTCCCGTATCTGGCCATCTCGTATCTGGCCCATCCCATCCTGTCCATGGCTCATCCCATATCCAGCCTGTCCTGTCCCATATCTGGCCCGTCCTGTATCTTGCCCATGTTGTCCTGTATCTGGCCCGTCCTATATTTGGCCTGTGCCGTCCTGTATCGGGCCTGTCCCGTACTGTATCTGGACCGTCCCGTCCGGTCTCTGGCCCATCCCATAATGTATAGCTTGTCTCGTCCTGTTTCTGGCCCGTCCCTTCCTGTATCTGGCCCGTCCTCTCTTTGACCCGTCCCGTCCTCTATCTTGCCCGCCCCCTCCTGTCTCTGGCCCGACCGGTCCTGTCCTGTCTCTGACCAGTCTCATCCTGCTCTGGCCCGTCCCGTCCCTGGACTGTCCTGTATCTGGACCGTCCCGTCCTGTATCTGTCGCCCCGTCTCTAGCCCGTCCCGTCCTGTCTCTGGTACGCCTCAGTCCATAATATCTCCGGCCAGTCTCATCCTGTCTTTCGCCTGTCCCGTCCTGTCTCTGGCCCGTCTCGTCATGTCTCTGGCGTGTGCCGTCCGGTCCTGTCTCTGGCCCGTCCTGTATCTGGCCCATTCCGTATCTTGTCTGTCCCGTCCTGTATCTGGCCCACCCCATTAAAAGTAGTATTATCAAATCCTCCACAAATTTACACACAAAGGAACTTTAGCCTGGGGTGTGTTTTAAATTAAGGTGAGTTCAATAGTTAGAAAAATATGATACTTTCCATAAATTATTAGCAAAATGTTTAAATGACACCTATCAAAAAACAGCCTCCTCCATATCCCCTCAAGCTGTCCTATCCATCACCAAGATAGGTGCATTTTCTGCCATTTAGGTAGAAGTAATCTTCAAACAATTTGCTTCTAATTTAGATAAAGTACTAGGAAGGTATATCATGCAAACTCTACATGTGACGTTTGCCTATTAAACAATAGTTGTAATATTTATTTGCAAAACTTCCATTTTCTGTACACCTGACCTACACTACTTAATTGTAACATCCCTGGTGGCGTGCTGGCATGGCTTCCCATCTCACACCATGCAAGACCGCCGACTTACCCACCAATGCAGGCTGCGCACTATGTTCCTATGTGGGCTGTGTGCATGTGTCTTGGCTGCTTTTTGAGGGCGGCAGCGGCAGCACTTCCTGATTCTTAAAGGAACAGTGCACGCATTCCTTTTGTATCCCCAGTCCTGTATCTGACCCGTCCCGTGTCTGGCCTGTCCGGTCCTGTCTCTGGCCCCTCCCAGCCTGTCCCTGGCCCCATCCATCCTGTCTATGACCCGTTCTGTAATGTCTAACCCGCCCCGTCCCGTATCTGGTCCGTCCAGTCGCATATCTGACCCGTTTAGTCCCGTATCTGACCATCCCGTCCAGTATCTGGCTTTCCCTTATCTAGCCCATCTCATCCCGTATCTGGCCCGCATCGTCCCTTCCCATCTGTGGCACGTCCTGTCCCGTATCTGACCATACCAGTCCCTATCTGGCCCGTCCCGTATGTGGCCAGGCCCATTCAGAATCTGGCCAGTCCCGTATCTGGCCATCTCGTATCAGCCTCATCCCATCCTGTCCATGGCTCATCCCATATCTAGCCTCTCCTGTCCCATATCTGGCTTTTCCCGTATCTGGCCCATGTCGTCCTGTATCTGGCCCGTCCCATATTTGGCTCGTACAGTCCTGTATCTGGCCTGTCCCGTAGTGTATCTGGGCCATCCTGTCCTGTCTCTGGCCCGTCTTTTCCTGTATCTGGACCGTCTGGTCTCTGTCCCGTCCCATAATGTATAGCTTGTCCCGTTCTGTTTCTGGCCCGTCCCGTCCGGTCTCTGGCTCGTCCTGTCCTGTATCTGGCACGTCCCGTACCGTCTCTGGCCCGTCCCATCCTGTCTATTTCCCGTCCCATAATGTATAGCTCGTCCAGTCCTGTTTCTGGCCCGTCCCGTCCTATCTCCGGCTCGTCCCGTCTTGTATCTGGCCCGTCCCATCTCGTATCTGGCCCGTCCCGCATCTGGCCTGTCTTGTCCCTTATCTGGCCAGTCCCTTCCTGTATCTGGCCAGTACCTTCCCATCTCATCCTGTCTCTGGCCCGTCCGATCCTGTCTCAGGCCTGGTCAGTCCTGTCTCTGGCCCGACCGATGCTATCTCTGGCCTGTCCAATCCTGTCTCTTGCCCGTCCCATCTCTGGTCCGTCCCGTCCTGTCTTTGGCCCTTCCCGTCCTGTCTCTGGCCCGTCCCGTCCTCTCTCTTGCCCGTCCCGTCCTGTCTCTGGCTCGATCGATCCTGTCTCTGGCCCGACCGGTCCTGTCCTGCCTCAGGCCAGTCCCATCCTGCTCTGGCCAGTCCCGTCCCTGGACCGTCCTGTATCTGGACCGCCCCGTCCTGTATCTGGTCGCCCCGTCTCTAGCAGGTCCCGTCCTATCTCTAGCACGCCTCGGTCCGTCCTATCTTCGGCCAGTCTCATCCTGTCTTTGGCCCGTCCCGTCCCGTCTGTCTCTGGCAAGTCCGGTCCTGTCTCTGGCCCGTCCCGTATCTGGCCCATCCAGTATCTGGCCTGTCCCGTCATGTATCTGGGCTGTCCCATAGCTGGCCCATACCATCTCATATCCGGCTCGTCACATTTCTGGCCCATCCCGTCATGTATCTGGCCCGTCCCATCCTGTCTATGGCCCGATTTGTCCTGTCTATGGCCTGTCCCGTAATGTCTCTAGCACATTCCGTCCTGTCTCTGGCCCATCCCGTCCTGTATCTGGTTGGTCCCGTCCTGTATCTGGCCCGTCCCATCCTGAATCTGGCCAGTCCTGTCTATGGCCCGTCCGATAATGTATAGCTTGTCCCGTCCTGTTTCTGGCCAGTCCCGTACTATCTCTGGCTCGTCTTGTCCTGTATCTGGCCCGTCCCGTCCATTTCCCGTCCCATAATGTATAGCTCGTCCCATCCTGTTTCTGGCCCGTCCCATCCTATCTCTGCCTTGTCCCGTCCTATATCTGGCGCGTCCCGTCTCGTATCTGGCCCGTCCCGCATCTGGCCTGTCCTGTCCCGTATCTGGCCTGTCCCTTCCTGTATCTGGCCAGTCCCTTCCCATCTCGTCCTGTCGCTGGCCTGTTCCGTCCTGTCTCTGGCCCGTCCGGTGCTATCTTTGGCCTGTCCAATCCTGTCTCTTGCCGGTCCCGTCTCTGGCCCATCCCTTCCTGTCTCTGGCCCAGGTCTGGCCCGTCTCATCCCGTATCTGGCCCATCCCGTCCAGTATCTGACCCGTTCCATATCTGGCCAGTCTCGTATCTGGCACGTCCTGTCCCTGGCCCGGCCTGTCCCGTATCTGGCCCGTCCTGTATCTGGCCTGTCCAGTATCTGGCCCGTCCCGCATCTGACCAGTCCCGTATCTGGCCCGTCCCATCCCGTATCGGGTCCGTACCGTCCTGTATCTGGCCCATCCCGTCATGTGTCTGGGCTGTCGCATATCTGGCCAATACCGTCCCATATCTGGCTCGTCATGTTTCTGGCCCATCCCGTCATGTATCTGGCCCATCCCATCCTGTCTCTGGCCCGACCCGTCCTGTCTATGGCCCATCCCGTAATGTCTCTAGCACATTCAGTCTTGTTTCTGGCCCATCCCGTCCTGCATCGGTTCGGTCCAGTCCTGTATCTGGCCCGTCCCGTCCTGAATCTAGCCCATCCCGTATCTGGCTCGTCCCTTCCTGTATCTGGCCCGTCCTATCCTGTCCTGTCTCTGGCCCATTAAGTCTTGAATCTGGCCCGTGCCGTATCTGGCCCGTCCCTTCCTGTATCTGGCCCGTCCCGTCCTTTCTCTGGCCTGACCGGTCCTGTCCTGACTCTGGTCAGTCCAGTGCTGCTCTGGTCCGTCCCTTCCCTGGCCCGTCCTGTATCTGGACCGTCCCATTCTGTATCTAGTCGCCCCATCCCGTATCTGGTCTGTCCAGTCCCATATCTGACCCGTTTAGTGCCGTATCTGACCATCCCGTCCCGTATCTGGCTTTCCCTTATCTGGCCCATCTCATCCCGTATCTGGCCTGCCTTGCCCCTTCCCAACTCTGGCACGTTCTGTCCCGTGTCTGACCCAACCAGTCCCTATCTGGCCCGTCCCGTATGTGGCCAGGCCCATTCAGTATCTGGCCTGTCCCGTATCTGGCCATCTCGTATCTGGCCCATCCCATCCTGTCCATGGCTCATCCCATATCCAGCCTGTCCTGTCCCATATCTGGCCCGTCCTGTATCTCATAGAATCATAGAATGGTAGAGTTGGAAGGGACCTCCTGGGTCATCTGGTCCAACCCCCTGCTCAAAGCAGGATTCACTAAATCATCTCAGACAGATGTCTGTCCAGCCTCTGTTTGAAGACGTCCATTGAAGGGGAACTCACCACCTCTCGTGGCAGCCTGTTCCACTCATTAATCACCCTAACTGTCAAAAAGTTTTTTCTAATATCTAATCTGTGTCTCCTCCCATTTAGTTTCATCCCATTGCTTCTAGTCTTTCCTTGTGCAAATGAGAATAAAGATGATCCTTCTACAATGTGACAGCCCTTGACATATTTGTAGACAGCTATTAAGTCTCCTCTCAGTCTTCTTTTTTGCAAGCTAAACATTCCCAAATCCTGCAACCGTTCCTCATAGGACATGGTTTGCAGACCAGTCACCATTCTGGTCGCTCTTCTCTGAACTTGCTCCAGTTTGTCTATGTCTTTTTTAAAATGTGGTGCCCAAAACTGTACACAGTATTCCAGATGAGGTCTGACCAAAGAGGAGTAAAGACCGATAATGACTTCACGTGATCTAGACTGTATGCTTCTGTTAATACATCCCAGAATTGTATTTGCCTTTTTTGCTGCTGCATCACACTGTTGGCTCATGTTCAGTCTTGCCCATGTTGTCCTGTATCTGGCCCGTCCTATATTTGGCCCGTACCGTCCTGTATCGGGCCTGTCCCGTACTGTATCTGGACCGTCCCGTCCGGTCTCTGGCCCATCCCATAATGTATAGCTTGTCCCGTCCTGTTTCTGGCCCGTCCCTTCCTGTATCTGGCCCGTCCCGTCCTCTCTTTGACCCGTCCCATCCTCTATCTTGCCCGTCCCCTCCTGTCTCTGGCCCGACCGGTCCTGTCCTGTCTCTGACCAGTCTCGTCCTGCTCTGGCCCGTCCCGTCCCTGGACTGTCCTGTATCTGGACCGTCCCGTCCTGTATCTGTCGCCCTGTCTCTAGCCCGTCCCGTCCTGTCTCTGGTACGCCTCAGTCAATAATATCTCCGGCCAGTCTCATCCTGTCTTTTGCCTGTCCCGTCCTGTCTCTGGCCCGTCTCGTCATGTCTCTGGCGTGTGCCGTTCGGTCCTGTCTCTGGCCCGTCCTGTATCTGGCCAATTCCGTATCTTGTCTGTCCCGTCCTGTATCTGGCCCACCCCATTAAAGGTAGTATTATCAAATACTCCACAAATTTACACATAAAGAAACTTTAGCCTGGGGTGTGTTTTAAATTAAGGTGAGTTCAATAGTTAGAAAAATATGATACTTTCCATAAATTATTAGCAAAATGTTTAAATGACACCTATCAAAAAACAGCCACCTCCATATCCCCTCAAGCTGTCCTATCCATCACCAAGATAGGTGCATTTTCTGCCATTTAGGTAGAAGTAATCTTCAAACAATTTGCTTCTAATTTAGATAAAGTACTAGGAAGGTATATCATACAAACTCTACATGTGATGTTTGCCTATTAAACAATAGTTGTAATATTTATTTGCAAAACTTCCATTTTCTGTACACCTGACCTACACTACTTAATTGTAACATCCCTGGTGGCGTGCTGGCATGGCTTCCCATCTCACACCATGCAAGACCGCCGACTTACCCACCAATGCAGGCTGCGCACTATGTTCCTATGTGGGCTGTGTGCATGTGTCTTGGCTGCTTTTTGAGGGCGGCAGCGGCAGCACTTCCTGATTCTTAAAGGAACAGTGCACGCATTCCTTTTGTATCCCCAGTCCTGTATCTGACCCGTCCCGTGTCTGGCCTGTCCGGTCCTGTCTCTGGCCCGTCCCAGCCTGTCCCTGGCCCCATCCATCCTGTCTATGACCCGTTCTGTAATGTCTAACCCGCCCCGTCCCGTATCTGGTCCGTCCAGTCGCATATCTGACCCGTTTAGTCCCGTATCTGACCATCCCGTCCCGTATCTGGCTTTCCCTTATCTAGCCCATCTCATCCCGTATCTGGCCCGCATCGTCCCTTCCCATCTGTGGCACGTCCTGTCCCGTATCTGACCATACCAGTCCCTATCTGGACCGTCCCGTATGTGGCCAGGCCCATTCAGTATCTGGCCCGTCCCGTATCTGGCCATCTCGTATGAGCCCCATCCCATCCTGTCCATGGCTCATCCCATATCTAGCCTCTCCTGTCCCATATCTGGCTCATCCCGTATCTGGCCCATGTCGTCCTGTATCTGGCCCGTCCCATATTTGGCCCGTACCGTCCTGTATCTGGCCTGTCCCGTAGTGTATCTGGGCCATCCTGTCCTGTCTCTGGCCCGTCTTTTCCAGTATCTGGACCGTCTGGTCTCTGTCCCGTCCCATAATATATAGCTTGTCCCGTCCGGTTTCTGGCCCGTCCCGTCCGGTCTCTGGCTCGTCCTGTCCTGTATCTGGCACGTCCCGTACCGTCTCTGGCCCGTCCCATCCTGTCTATTTCCCGTCCCATAATGTATAGCTCGTCCAGTCCTGTTTCTGGCCCGTCCCGTCCTATCTCCGGCTCGTCCCGTCTTGTATCTGGCCTGTCCCATCTCGTATCTTGCCCGTCCCGCATCTGGCCTGTCTTGTCCCTTATCTGGCCAGTCCCTTCCTGTATCTGGCCAGTACCTTCCCATCTCATCCTGTCTCTGGCCCGTCCAATCCTGTCTCAGGCCTGGTCAGTCCTGTCTCTGGCCCGACCGATGCTATCTCTGGCCTGTCCAATCCTGTCTCTTGCCCGTCCCATCTGTGGTCCATCCCGTCCTGTCTTTGGCCCTTCCCGTCCTGTCTCTGGCCCGTCCCGTCCTCTCTCTTGCCCGTCCCGTCCTGTCTCTGGCTCGACCGATCCTGTCCTGCCTCAGGCCAGTCCCATCCTGCTCTGGCCAGTCCCGTCCCTGGACGGTCCTGTATCTGGACCGCCCCGTCCTGTATCTGGTCGCCCCGTCTCTAGCACGTCCCGTCCTGTCTCTGGCATGCCTCGCTCCGTCCTATCTTCGGCCAGTCTCATCCTGTATCTGGTCGCCCCGTCTCTGGCCCGTCCCGTCCTTTTTCAGGCACGGCCCGTTCGGTCCTATCTTTGGCCTGTCCTGTATCTGGCCCATTCCGTCACGTATCTGGCCTGTCTCGTCCTGTATCTGGCCCATCCCACTAAAGGTAGTATTATCAAATCCTCCACAAATTTACAACTCCAGGAAATTTAACCTGGGGTGTGTTTTAAATTAAGGTGAGTTCAATAGTTAGAATAATATGATACTTTCCATAAATTATTAGCAAAATGTTTAAATGACACCTATCAAAAAACAGCCTCCTCCATATCCCCTCAAGCTGTCCTATCCATCACCAAGATAGGTGCATTTTCTGCCATTTAGGCAGAAGTAATCTTCAATTTGCTTCTAATTTAGATAAAGTACTAGGAAAGTATAGCATGCAAACTCTACATGTGATGTTTGCCTATTAAACAATAGTTGTAATATTTATTTGCAAAACTTCCACTTTCTCTACGCCAGACCTACACTACTTAATTGTAACATCCCTAGCGGCGTGCTGGCATGGCTTCCCATCTCACACCATGCAGACTGCGCACTATTTGGCCCATACCGTCCTGTATCTGGCCTGTCCCGTACTGTTTCTGGGCCATGCAGTCCTGTCTTTGGCCCGTCTTTTCCTGTATCTGTCCCCTTCAGTATTGTCTCTGGCCCGTCCCGTCCTTAATCTGGCCCGTCCTGTCTATGGCCGTCCCATAATGTATAGCTTGTCCCGTCCTGTTTCTGGCCGGTCCCGTACTGTCTCTGGCTCGTCTTGTCCTGTATCTGGCCCGTCGCGTACCCTCTCTGGCCCGTCCCGTCCTGCCTATTTCCCGTCCCATAATGTATAGCTCGTCCCGTCCTGTTTCTGGCCCGTCCCATCCTATCTCTGCCTCGTCCCGTCCTATATCTGGCCCGTCCCGTCTCGTATCTGGCCCGTCCCGCATCTGGCCTGTCCTGTCCCGTATCTGGCCTGTCCCTTCCTTATCTGGCTACTCCCTTCCCATCTCGTCCTGTCTCTGGCCTGTCCCGTCCCGTCTCTGGCCCGTCCCGTCCAGTCTTTGGCCCGTCCAGTCATGTCTCTTGCCCATCCCTTCCTGTCTCGGGCCCAGCTCTGGCCCGTCTCATCCCGTATCTGGCCCGCTCTGTATCTGGCCCATCCCGTCCACTATCTGGCCCGTTCCATATCTGGCCTGTCCCGTATCTCGCACGTCCTGTCCCTGGCCCGGCCTGTCCAGTATCTGGCCCGTCCTGGATCTGGCCTGTCCCGTATCTGGCCCATCCCGCATCTTACCCGTCACGTATCTGGCCCGTCCTGTCCCGTATCTGGTTCGTACCGTCCTAAATCTGGCCCGTCCCGTCATGTATCTGGGCTGTCCCATATCTGGCCCATACCGTCCCATATCTGGCTCGTCACGTTTCTGGCCCATCCCGTCATGTATCTGGCCCGTCCCATCCTGTCTCTAGCCCGACCCATCCTGTCTCTGGCCCGACCCTTCCTGTCTCTTAATGTCTCTAGCACATTCTGTCCCGTATCTGGCCCGTCCCATCCTGTCTCTGGCCTGACTGGTCCTGTCCTGCCTCTGGCCAGTCGCGTCCTGCTCTGGTCCATCCCGTCCCTGGCCCATCCTGTATCTAGACCATCCCGTCCTGTATCTGGTTGCCCCGTCTCTGGCCAGTCCCGTCCTTTCTCAGGCACGTCCCGTCCGTCCTGTCTCTGGCCTGTCCTGCATCTGGCCCATCCCATTAAAGGTAGTATTATCAAATACTCCACAAATTTACACGTCCAGGAAATTTAACCTGGGGTGTGTCTTAAATTAAGGTGAGTTCAATAGTTAGAAAAATATGATACTTTCCATAAATTATTAGCAAAATGTTTAAATGACACCTATCAAAAAACAGCCTCCTCCATATCCCCTCAAGCTGTCCTATCCATCACCAAGATAGGTGCATTTTCTGCCATTTAGGTAGAAGTAATCTTCAAACAATTTGCTTCTAAGTACTAGGAAGGTAAATCATGCAAACTTTACATGTGATGTTTGCCTATTAAACAATAGTTGTAATATTTATTTGAAAAACTTCCATTTTCTCTACGCCTGACCAACACTATTTAATTTTAACATCACTGGCAGCGTGCTAGCATGGCTTCCCATCTCACATCATGCAACACTGCCGACTTACCCACCAATGCAGGCTGCACACTATTTGGCCCGTTCTGTCTTGTCTCTGGCCCGTCCCGTCCTGTCTATGGCCCGTCCCATAATGTATAGCTTGTCCCGTCCTGTTTCTGGCCCGTCCCGTACTGTCTCTGGCTCGTCTTGTCCTGTATCTGGCCCGTCGAGTACCGTCTATGGCCCGTCCCGTCCTGTCTATTTCCCGTCCCATAATGTATAGCTCGTCCCGTCCTGTTTCTGGCCCGTCCCGTCTCGTATCTGGCCCATCCCGCATTTGGCCTGTCCTGTCCCGTATATGGCCTGTCCCTCCCTGTATCTGGCCAGTCCTTTCACATCTCGTCCTGTCTCTGGCCTGTCCCGTCCTGTCTCTGGCCCGTCCGGTGCTATGTCTGGCCTGTCCAATCCTGTCTCTTGTCCGTCCCGTTTCTGGCCCGTCCCGTCTAGTATTTGGCCCGTCCTGTCCTGTCTCTGGCCCATCCCTTCCTGTCTCTGGCGCAGTTCTGGTCCGTCTCGTCCTGTATCTGGCCCGCCCTGTATCTGGCCCATCCCGTCCAGTATCTGGCCCGTTCCATATCTGGCCTGTCCCGTATCTGGCACGTCCTGTCCCTGGCCCGGCCTGTCCCGTATCTGGCCCGTCCTGTATCTGGCCAGTCCCGTATCTGGCCCGTCACGCATCTGACCCGTCCCGTATCTGGCCCGTCCCGTCCCGTATCTAGTCCGTACCGTCCTGTATCTGGCCCGTCCCGTCATGTATGTGGGCTGTCCCATATCTGGCCCATACCGTCCCATATCTGGCTCGTCACGTTTCTGGCCCATCCCGTCATATATCTGGCCCGTCCCATCCTGTCTCTGGCCTGACCCGTCCTGTGTATGGCCTATCCCATGTCTCTAGCACATTCCGTCCTGTCTCTGGCCCATCCCGTCCTGTATCTGGTCGGTCCCGTCCTGAATCTGGCCCGTCCCATCCTGAATCTGGCCCGTCCCGTATCTGGCCCGTCCCTTCCTGTATGTGGCCCGTCCCATCCTGTCCTGTCTTTGGCCCATCCTGTCTTGAATCTGGCCCGTCCCGTATCTGGCCCGTCCATTCCTGTATCTGGCTCGTCCCGACCTGTATCTGGTCGGTCCCATCCTGTCTCTGGCCTCGTCCGTTCTGTCTCTGGCCCGACCGGTGCTATCTCTGGCCTGTCCAATCCTGTCTCTTGCCCGTCCTGTCCTGTCTCTGGCCCGATCGGTCCTGTCCTGCCTCTGGCCAGTCCCATCCTGCTCTGGCCCGTCCCGTCCCTGGACCGTCCTGTATCTGGACCGCCCCGTCCTGTATCTGGTCGTCCCGTCTCTAGCCCGTCCCGTCCTGTCTCTGGCACGCCTCGGTCCGTCCTATCTTCGGCCAGTCTCATCTTGTCTTTGGCCCGTCCGGTCCCGTCTGTCTCTAGCCCGTCCGGTCCTGTCTCTGGCCCGTCCTGTATCTGGCCCATCCCGTGTCTGGCCTGTCCCGTCCTGTATCTGGCCCGTCCCGTCATTTATATGGGCTGTCCAATAGCTGGCCCATACCATCCCATATCTGGCTCGTCACGTTTCTGGCCCATCCCGTCATGTATCTGGCCCGTCCCATCCTGTCTATGGCTCGACCCGTCCTGTCTATGGCCTGTCCCGTAATGTCTCTAGCACATTCCGTCCTGTCTATGGCCCATCCCGTCCTGTATCTGGTCGGTCCCGTCGTGTATCTGGCCCGTCCCGTCCTGAATCTGGCCCGTCCTGTCTATGGCCCGTCCCATAATGTATAGCTTGTCCCGTCCTGTTTCTGGCCAGTCCCGTACTATTTCTGGCTCGTCCTGTCCTGTATCTGGCCCGTCGCGTACCGTCTCTGGCCCATCCCGTCCTGTCTACTTACCGTCCCATAATGTTTAGCTCGTCCCGTCCAGTTTCTGGCCCGTCCCATCCTATCTCTGCCTTGTCCCGTCCTATATCTGGTGCGTCCCGTCTCGTATCTGGCCCATCCCGCATCTGGCCTGTCCTGTCCCGTATCTGGCCTGTCCCTTCCTGTATCTGGCCAGTTCCTTCCCATCTCGTCCTGTCGCTGGCCTGTCCCGTCCTGTCTCTGGCCCGTTCGGTGCTATCTCTGGCCTGTTCAATCCTGTCTCTTGCCCGTCCCGTCTCTGGCCCGTCCTGTCCTGTCTCTGGCCCATCCCTTCCTGTCTCTGGCCCAGGTCTGGCCCGTCTCATCCCGTATCTGGCCCATCCCGTCCAGTATATGGCCCGTTCCATATCTGGCCTGTCCCATTTCTGGCACGTCCTGTCCCTGGCCCGGCCTGTCCCGTATCTGGCCCGTCCTGTATCTGGCCTGTCCCGTATCTGGCCCGTCCCGCATCTGACCCGTCCCGTATCTGGCCCGTCACGTCCCGTATCTGGTTAGTCCCTTCCTGTATCTGGCCCGTCCTATCCTGTCCTGTCTCTGGCCCATCCCGTCTTGAATCTGGCCCGTGCCGTATCTGGCCCGTCCCTTCCTGTATCTGGCCTGTCCCGTCCTTTCTCTGGCCTGACCGGTCCTGTCCTGCCTCTGGCCAGTCCCGTCCTGCTCTGGTCCGTCCCTTCCCTGGCCCGTCCTCTATCTGGACCGTCCCGTCCTGTATCTGGTCGCCCCGTCTCTGGCCCGTCCCGTCCTTTTTCAGGCACGGCCCGTCCGGTCCTATCTTTGGCCTGTCCTGTATCTGGCCCATTCCGTCACGTATCTGGCCTGTCTCGTCCTGTATCTGGCCCATCCCACTAAAGGTAGTATTATCAAATCCTCCACAAATTTACACCTCCAGGAAATTTAACCTGGGGTGTGTTTTAAATTAAGGTGAGTTCAATAGTTAGAATAATATGATACTTTCCATAAATTATTAGCAAAATGTTTAAATGACACCTATCAAAAAACAGCCTCCTCCATATACCCTCAAGCTGTCCTATCCATCACCAAGATAGGTGCATTTTCTGCCATTTAGGCAGAAGTAATCTTCAATTTGCTTCTAATTTAGATAAAGTACTAGGAAGGTATATCATGCAAACTTTACATGTGATGTTTGCCTATTAAATAATAGTTGTAATATTTATTTGCAAAACTTCCATTTTCTCTACACCTGACCTACACTACTTAATTGTAACATCCCTGGCGGCAAGCTGGCATGGCTTCCCATCTCACACCATGCAAGACAGCCGACTTACCCACCAATGCAGGCTGCGCACTATGTTCCTATGCTGGCTGTGTACATGTGTCTTGGCTGCTTGCTGAGGGCGGCAGCGGCAGCACTTCCTGATTCTTAAAGGAACAGTGCACGCATTCCTAATGTGTCCCCAGTCCTGTATCAGACCCATCCGGTCTCTGGCCCGTCCCGCCTCTGGCCCATCCCTGGCCCCTCCCTTCCTGTCTATGGCCCGTCCTGTAATGTCTAACCCGCACAGTCCCATATCTGGTCTGTCCAGTCCCATATCTGACCTGTTTAGTCCCATATCTGACCATCCCGTCCCGTATCTGGCTGTCCCTTATCTGGCCCATCTCATCCCGTATCTGGCCCACCTCGTCCCTTCCCTTCTCTGGCACATCCTGTCCCGTATCTGACCATACCAGTCACTATCTGGCCCGTCCCGTATGTGGCCAGGCCCATTCAGTATCTGGTCCGTCCCGTATCTGGCCATCTCGTATCTGGCCCATACCATCCTGACCATGGCTCATCCCATATCTAGCCTGTCCTGTCCCATATCTGGCCCGTCCTGTATCTGGCCCATGTCGTCCTGTATCTGGCCCGTCCCATATTTGGCCCGCACCGTACTGTATCTGGCCTGTCCCGTACTGTATCTGGGCCATCCCGTCCTGTCTCTGGCCCGTCTTTTCCTGTATCTGGACCGTCCCGTCCGGTCTCTGGCCCGTCCCATAATATATAGCTT
This sequence comes from Phyllobates terribilis, assembly GCF_046119375.1. Taxonomy (NCBI): domain Eukaryota; kingdom Metazoa; phylum Chordata; class Amphibia; order Anura; family Dendrobatidae; genus Phyllobates; species Phyllobates terribilis. The sequence goes on along the minus strand of NW_027363901.1, from coordinate 235,254 downwards.
GTCCCGTCCTGTTTCTGGCCCGTCCCGTCCTGTATCTGGCCCGTCCCGTCATGTATGTGGGCTGTCCCATATCTGTCCCATACCGTCCCACATCTGGCTCGTCACATTTCTGGCCCATCCCGTCATGTATCTGGCCCGTCCCATCCTGTCTCTGGCCCGACCCGTCCTGTTTATGGCCTATCCCATAATGTCTCTAGCACATTCCGTCCTGTCTCTGGCCCATCCCGTCCTGTATCTGGTCGGTCCCGTCCTGAATCTGGCCCGTCCCATCCTGAATCTGGCCCGTCCCGTATCTGGCCCTTCCCTTCCTGTATCTGGCCCGTCCCATCCTGTCCTGTCTCTGGCCCATCCTGTCTTGAATCTGGCCCGTCCCGTATCTGGCCCGTACCGACCTGTCTCTGGCCTGACTGGTCCTGTCCTGCCTCTGGCCAGTCGCGTCCAGCTCTGGTCCGTCCCGTCCCTGGCCCGTCCTGTATCTGGACCGTCCCGTCCTGTATCTGGTCGCCCCGACTATGGCCCGTCCCGTTCTTTCTCAGGCACGTCCCGTCCGGTCCGGTCTCTGGCCTGTCCTGCATATGGCCCATCCCGTCACGTATCTGGCCTGTCCCGTCCTGTATCTGGCCCATCCCATTAAAGGTAGTATTATCAAATCCTCCACAAATTTACACCTCCAGGAAATTTAACCTGGGGTGTGTTTTAAATTAAGGTGAGTTCAATAGTTAGAAAAATATGATACTTTCCATAAATTATTAGCAAAATGTTTAAATGACACCTATCAAAAAACAGCCTCCTCCATATCCCCTCAAGCTGTCCTATCCATCACCAAGATAGGTGCATTTTCTGCCATTTAGGTAGAACTAATCTTCAAACAATTTGCTTCTAATTTAGATAAAGTACTAGGAAGGTATATCATGCAAACTCTACATGTGACGTTTGCCTATTAAACAATAGTTGTAATATTTATTTGCAAAACTTCCATTTTCTCTATGCTTGACCTACACTACTTCATTTTTTAGTACGTAGTGGAACATAATGACATGGCCTTCACCTATAGCATCCGTATAGCTCCTGAACTGGGCGCAATCAATCGGGCCTCAAGTACTTAAATTAATCTCAATATGTCTTCTAGAAAGACAGTCAGGCTTATAAAGTTTACTAGAAGAATATTAACATAATAGGCAAGAGTGTGACAACTTATCAATGCTAAAGGCACATCAAAAGAACCCAGCATGGTATACAGTGGTTGTGTGTATGTCTGTTTTTATGTGCGTTTGTGTATATACATATATATATATATATATATATATATATATATGTGTGTGTGTGTGAGTGTACATAGTGGAGCTGTATGTGTATATATGAGACATGTGTGTATATAGGAAAGCTATGTATGTGAATGTAGGAGAATTGTGTGTTTGTATGTAACTGAGCTGTGTGCATGCTGCAGAGGTGTGTGTACGTATATAGCAGAGATGTGTGTATATAAGACAGCTGTGTGTAACTGAGCTGTGTGTATATATGCAGCAGAGCTGTGTGCATGCATAGCAGAGCTCAATGTGCATGTACTGTGCATTCAGCAGTGATGTGATTATGTGTTTGCTGCATAGAATACATATAAATTGCCTGCTGGAAAAGTATAAGAGTATAATACACATGCCGCAGAGAAACACTAACATTAGATCTCTATCCACTCTATTCTACCTTACAGCATTAAAGGTAGTATTATCAAATCCTCCACAAATTTACACATAAAGGAACTTTAACCTGGGGTGTGTTTTAAATTAAGGTGAGTTCAATAGTTAGAAAACTATGATACTTTCCATAAATTATTAGCAAAATGTTTAAATTACACCAATCAAAAAACAGCCTCCTCCATATCCCCTCAAGCTATCCTATCCATCACCAAGATAGGTGCATTTTCTGCCATTTAGGTAGAAGTAATCTTCAAACAATTTGCTTCTGATTTAGATACAGGAGACAGGAAGAGACGGGCCAGAGACAGGACGGGACGGGCCAAAGACAGGATGAGACTGGCCGGAGATAGGACGGACCGAGGCGTGCCAGAGACAGGAAGGGATGGGCTAGAGACAGGGCGACCAGATACAGGATGCGACGGTCCAGATACAGGACGGGCCAGAGACGGGACGGGCCAGAGCAGGACGGAACTGGCCAGAGGCAGGACAGGACCGGTATGTCCAGAGACAGGACGGGACGGGCAAGAGACAGGACGGGACGGGTCAAAGAGAGGACGGGACAGGTCAGAGACAGGATGGGACAGCCAAAGACAGGACGGGATGGACTAGAGATGGGACAGGCAAGAGACAGGATTGGACAGGCCAGAGATAGCACCAGAAGGGCCAGAGACAGGACGGGACACGCCAGAGACAGGACGAGATGGGAAGAGACTGGCCAGATACGGGACAGGACAGGCCAGATGCGGGACGGGCCAGATATAGGACGGGACGAGGCAGAGATAGGATGAGACTGTCCCGTCCTGTATCTGGCCCATCCCTTCCTGTCTCTGGCCCAGCTCGGGCCCGTCTCGTCCCGTATCTGACCCGCCCTGTATCTGGCCCATCCCGTCCAGTATCTGGCCCGTTCCATATCTGGCCTTTCCCGTATCTGGCATGTCCTGTCCCTGGCCCAGCCTGTCCCGTATCTGGCCCGTCCTGTATCTGGCCCATTCCGTCACGTATCTGTCCCGTTCCATATCTGGCCTGTCCCATATCTGGCACGTCCTGGCCCTGCCTTTCCCGTATCTGGCATGTCCTGTCCCTGGCCCAGCTTGTCCCGTATCTGGCCCGTCCTGTATCTGGCCCATCCCGTCACGTATCTGGCCTGTCCCGTCCTGTATCTGGCCCATCCCATTAAAGGTAGCATTATCAATTCCTCCACAAATTTACACCTCCAGGATTTTTAACCTGGGGTGTGTTTTAAATTAAGGCGAGTTCAATAGTTAGAAAACTATGATACTTTCCATAAATTATTAGCAAAATATTTAAATTACACCAATCAAAAAACAGCCTCCTCCATATCCCCTCAAGCTGTCCTATCCATCACCAAGATAGGTGCATTTTCTGCCATTTAGGTAGAAGTAATCTTCAAACAATTTGCTTCTGATTTAGATAAAGTACCAGGAAAGTATATCATGCAAACTCAACATGTGATGTTTGCCTATTAAATAATAGTTGTAATATTTATTGGCAAAACTTACATTTTCTCTACGCCTGACCTACACTACTTAATTGTAACATCCCTGGCCAGTCAAATCCTGTCTATTTCCCGTCCCATAATGTATAGCTCGTCCAGTCCTGTTTCTGGCCCGTCCCGTCTTATCTCTGGCTCGTCCCGTCCTGTATCTGGCCCGTCCCATCTCGTTTCTGGCACGTCCCGCATCTGGCCTGTCCTTTCCCGTATCTGGCCTGTCCCTTCCTGTATCTGGCCAGTCCCTTCCCATCTCGTCCTGTCTCTGGCACGTCCGGTCCTTTCTCTGGCCTGTCCCGTCCTGTCTCTGGCCCATCCGGTGCTATCTCTGGCCTGTCCAATCCTGTCTCTTGCCCGTCCCATCTCTGGTCCGTCCCATCCTGTCTTTGGCCCTTCCTGTCCAGTCTCTGGCCCGTCCCGTCCTCTCTTTGGCCCGTCACGCCCTCTCTCTTGCCTGTCCCGTCCTGTCTCTGGCCCGACCGGTCCTGTCCTGCCTCTGGCCAGTCCCATCCTGCTCTGGCCCGTCCCGTCCCTGGACTGTCCTGTATCTGGACTGTCCTGTATCTGGTCGCCCCGGCTCTAGCCCGTCCGATCCTGTCTCTGGCACGCCTCGGTCTGTCCTATCTCCGGCCAGTCTCATCCTGTCTTTGGCCCGTCCCGTCCTGTTTCTGGCCCATCTCGTCCTGTCCCCGGCGTCTCCTGTCCGGTCCTGTCTCTGGCCCGTCCTGTATCTGGCCCATCCCCTATCTGGCCTGTCCCTTCCTGTATCTGGCCCATCCCATTAAAGGTAGTATTGTCAAATCCTCCACAAATTTAAACTTCCAGGAAATTTAACCTGGAGTGTGTTTTAAATTAAGGTGAGTTCAATAGTTAGAAAAATATGATACTTTCCATAAATTATTAGCAAAATGTTTAAATTACACCAATCAAAAAACAGCCTCCTCCATGTCCCCTTAAGCTGTCCTAACCATCACCAAGATAGGTGCATTTTCTGCCATTTAGGTAGAAGTAATCTTCAAACAATTTGCTTCTAATTTAGATAAAGTATTAGGAAGGTGTATCATGCAAACTCTACATGTGATGTTTGCCTATTAAACAATAGTTGTAATATTTATTTGAAAAACCTCCATTTTCTCTACGCCTGACCTACACTACTTAATTGTAACATCCATGGCGGCGTGCTGGCATGGCTTCCCATCTCACACCATGCAAGACCGCCGACGTACCCACCAATGCAGGCTGTGCACTATTTGGCCCATACCTTTCTGTATCTGGCCTGTCCCATACTGTATCTGGGCCATTCCGTCCTGTCTTTGGCCCGTCTTTTCCTGTATCTGTCCCGTTCCGTCTTGTCTCTGGCCCGTCAAGTCCTGTCTATGGCCCGTCCTATAATGTCCTGTTTCTGGCTCGTCCTGTCCTGTATCTGGCCCGTCGCGTACCGTCTCTGGCCCGTCCCGTCCTCTGTATTCCCCGTCCCATTTCTGGCCCATCCCATCCTATCTCTGCCTCGTCCCGTACTATATCTGGCACGTCCCGTCTCGTATCTGGCCCGTCCCGCATCTGGCCTGTCCTGTCCCGTATCTGGCCTGTCCCTTCCTGTATCTGGCTAGTCCCTTCCCATCTCATCCTGTCGCTGGCCTGTCCCGTCCTGTCTCTGGCCCGTCGAGTGCCATCTCTGGCCTGTCAAATCCTGTCTTGCCCGTCCCGTCTCTGGCCCGTCCCGTCCAGTCTTCGGCCCGCCCCGTCCTGTCTCTGGCCCATCCCTTCCTGTCTCTGGCCCATCTCTGGTCTGTCTCATCCCGTATCTGGCCCATCCCGTCCAGTATCTGGCCCGCTCCGTATCTGGCCTGTCCCGTGTCTGCCACGTCCTATTTCTGGCCCGTCCCGTCCTATCTCTGGCTCGTCCCGTCCTGTATTTGGCCCGTCCCATCTTGTATCTGGCCCGTCCCGCATCTGGCCTGTCCTGTCCCGTATCTGGCCTGTCCATTCCTGTATCTGGCCAGTCCCTTCCCATCTCGTCCTGTCTCTGGCCCGTCCCATCCTGTCTCTGGCCTGTCCCGTCCTGTCTCTGGTGCGTCCGGTGCTATCTCTGGCCTGTCCAATCCTGTCTCTTGCCCGTCCTATCTCTGGTCCGACCCGTCCTATCTTTGGCCCATCACGTCCTGTCTCTGGCCCGTCCCGTCCTCTCTTTGACCCGTCCTGTCCTCTCTCTTGCCCGTCCCCTCCTGTCTCTGGCCCGACCGGTCCTGTCCTGCCTCTGACCAGTCCCGTCCTGCTCTGGCCCTTCCAGTCCCTGGACCGTCCTGTATCTGGACCGTCCCATCTTATATCTGTCGCCCCGTCTCTAGCCCGTCCCGTCCTGTCTCTGGCACGCCTCGGTCCGTACTATCTCCGGCCAGTCTCATCCTGTCTTTGTCCCATCCCGTCCTGTCTCTGGCCCGTCTCGTCATGTCTCTGGCATGTCCCGTCCGGTCCTGTCTCTGGCCCGTCCAGTATCTGGCCCATTTCGTATTTGGCTTGTCCCGTCCTGTATCTGGCCCATCCCATTAAAGGTAGTATTATCAAATCCTCCACAAATTTACACATAAAGGAACTTTAACCTGGGGTGTGTTTTAAATTAAGGTGAGTTCAATAGTTAGAAAAATATGATACTTTCCATAAATTATTAGCAAAATGTTTAAATGACACCTATCAAAAAACAGCCTCCTCCATATCCCCTCAAGCTGTCCTATCCATCACCAAGATAGGTGCATTTTCTGCCATTTAGGTAGAAGTAATCTTCAAACAATTTGCTTCTAATTTAGATAAAGTACTAGGAAAGTATATCATGCAAACTCTACATGTGATGTTTGCCTATTAAATAATAGTTGTAATATTTATTTGCAAAACTTTCATTTTCTCTACACCTGACCTACACTACTTAATGGTAACATCACTGGCGGCAAGCTGGCATGGCTTTCCATCTCACACCATGCAAGACAGCCGACTTACCCACCAATGCAGGCTAAGCACTATGTTCCTATGCTGGCTGTGTGCATGTGTCTTGGCTGCTTGTTGAGGGCGGCAGCGGCAGTACTTCTTGATTCTTAAAAGAACAGTGCACGCATTCCTAATGTGTCCCCAGTCCTGTATCTGACCCGTCCCATCTCTGGCCCGTCCCGTCTCTGGCCCGTCCCGTCCTGTCTCTGGCCCGTCCCTGGCCCCTCCCATCCTGTCTATGGCCCGTCCTGTAATGTATAACCCGCCCCGTCCCGTATCTGGTCTGTCCAGTCCCATATCTGACCTGTTTAGTCCCGTATCTGACCATCCCGTCCCGTATCTGGCTATCCCTTATCTGGCCCATCTCATCCCGTATCTGGCCCACCTCGTCCCTTCCCTTCTCTGGCACATCCTGTCCCGTATCTGACCATACCAGTCCCTATATGGCCCGTCCCGTATGTGGTCAGGCCCATTCAGTTTCTGGCCCGTCCCGTATCTGGCCATCTCGTATCTGGCCCATCCCATCCAGTCCATGGCTCATCCCATATCTAGCCTGTCCTGTCCCATATCTGGCCCGTCTCGTATCTGGCCCATGTCGTCCTGTATCTGGCCTGTCCCATATTTGGCCCGTACCGTACTGTATCTCGCCTGTCCCGTACTGTATCAGGGCCATCTTTTCCTGTCTCTGGCCTGTCTTTTCCTGTATCTGGACCGTCCCGCCCGGTCTCTGTCCCGCCCCATAATATATAGCTTGTCCCGTCCTGTTTCTGGCCCGTCCCGTCCTGTCTCTGGCTCGTCCTGTCCTGTATCTGGCACGTCCCGTACCGTCTCTGGCCTGTCCCATCCTGACTATTTCCCGTCCCATAATGTATAGCTCGTCCAGTCCTGTTTCTGGCCCGTCCCGTCCTATCTCCGGCTCGTCCCGTCTGGTATATGGCCCGACCCATCTTGTATCTGGCCCGTCCCGCATCTGGCCTGTTTTCTCCCTTATCTGGCCTGTCCCTTCCTGTATCTGGCCAGTACCTTCCCATCTCATCCTGTCTCTGGCCCATCCCGTCCTGTCTCTGGCCTGGTCCGTCCTGTCTCTGGCCCGTCCGGTGCTATCTCTGGCCTGTCCAATCCTGTCTTTTGCCCGTCCCATCTCTGGTCCTTCCCGTCCTGTCTTTGGCCCTTCCCGTCCTGTCTCTGGCCCGTCAAGTCCTCTCTTTGGCCCGTCCCGTCCTCTCTCTTGCCCGTCCCGTCCTGTCTCTGGCCCGACCGGTCCTGTCCTGGCTCTGGCCAGTCCCATCCGGCTCTGGCCCGTCCCGTCCCTGGACCGTCCTGTATCTGGACCGCCACGTCCTGTATCTGGTCTCCCCGTCTTTAGCCCATCCCGTCCTGTCTCTGGCATGCCTCGGTCCGTCCTATCTTCGGCCAGCCTCATCCTGTCTTTGGCCCGTCCCGTCCAGTCTCTGGCTCGTCCGGATCTGTCTCTGGCCCGTCCTGTATCTGGCCTGTCCCGTCCTGTATCTGTCCCGTCCCGTCATGTATCTGGGCTGTCCCATAGCTGGCCCATACCATCCCATATCTGGCTAGTCACGTTTCTGGCCCATCCCGTCATGTATCTGGCCCGCCCCATCCTTTATATGGCCCGACCCGTCCTGTCTATGGCCTGTCCCAAAATGTCTCTAGCACATTCCGTCCTGTCTCTGGCCCATCCCATCCTGTATCTGGTCGGTCCCGTCCTGTATCTGGCCCGTCCCGTCCTAAACCAGGCCCGTCCTGTCTATGGCCCGTCCCATAATGTATAGCTTTTCCCGTCCTGTTTCTGGCCAGCCCCGTACTATCTCTGGCTCGTCCTGTCCTGTATCTGGCCCGTCGCGTACCGTCTCTGGCCCGTCCCGTCCTGTCTATTTCCCGTCCCATAATGTATAGCTCGTCCCGTCCTGTTTCTGGCCCGTGCCATCCTATCTCTGCCTGGTCCCGTCCTATTTCTCGCGTGTCCCCTCTCGTATCTGGCCCGTCCCGCATCTGGCCTGTCCTGTCCCGTATCTGGCCTGTCCCTTCCTGTATCTGGCCAGTCCCTTCCCATCTAGTCCTGTCCATGGCCTGTCCCGTCCTGTCTCTGGCCCGTCCGGTGCTATCTCTGGTCTGTCCAATCCTGTCTCTTGCCCGTCCCATCTCTGGCCCGTCCTGTCCTGTCTCTGGCCCATCCCGTCCAGTATCTGGCCCGTTCCATATCTGGCCTGTCCCGTATCTGGCACGTCCTGTCCCTGGCCCGGCCTGTCCCGTATCTGGCCAGTCCTGTATCTGGCCTGTCCCGTATCTGGCCCATCCCGCATCTGACCCGTCCCATATCTGGCCCGTCCCGTCCCCTATCTGGTCCGTACCGTCCTGTATATGGCCCGTCCCTTCATGTATCTGGGCTGTCCCATATCTGGCTCGTCACGTTTCTGGCCCATCCCGTCAGGTATCTAGCCCATCCTATCCTGTCTGTGGCCCAACCCGTCCTGTCTATGGCCCATCCCGTAATGTCTCTAGCACATTCCGTCCTGTCTCTGGCCCATCCCGTCCTGTATCTGGCCCGTCCCGTCCTGAATCTAGCCCGTCCCGTATCTGGCCCGTCCCTTCCTGTATATGGCCCGTCCTATCCTGTCCTGTCTCTGACCCATCCCGTCTTGAATCTGGCCCATCCCGTATCTGGCCCGTGCCTTCCTGTCTCTGGCCCGACCGGTGCTATCTCTGGTCTGTCCAATCCTGTCTCTTGCCCGTCCTGTCCTGTCTCTGGCCCGATCGGTCCTGTCCTGCCTCTGGCCAGTCCCATCCTGCTCTGGCCAGTCCCGTCCCTGGACCGTCCTGTATCTGGACCGCCCCGTCCTGTATCTGGTCGCCCCGTCTCTAGCCAGTCCCGTCCTGTCTCTGGCACGCCTCGGTCAGTCCTATCTTCGGCCAGTCTCATCTTGTCTTTGGCCCGTCCGGTCCCATCTGTCTCTGGCCCGTCCGGTCCTGTCTCTGGCCCGTCCTGTATCTGGCCCATCCCGTATCTGGCCTGTCCCGTCCTGTATCTGGCCCGTCCCGTCATTTATCTGGGCTGTCCAATAGCTGGCCCATACCATCCCATATCTGGCTCGTCACGTTTCTGGCCCATCCCGTCATGTATCTGGCCCTTCCCATCCTGTCTATGGCCCGACCCGTCCTGTCTATGGCCTGTCTCGTAATGTCTCTAGCACATTCCGTCCTGTCTATGGCCCATCCCTTCCTGTATCTGGTCGGTCCCGTTCCTGTATCTGGCCCGTCCCGTCCTGAATCTGGCCCGTCCTGTCTATGGCCCGCCCCATAATGTATAGCTTGTCCCGTCCTGTTTCTGGCCAGTCCCGTACTATCTCTGGCTCGTCCTGTCCTGTACCTGGCCCGTCGCGTACCGTCTCTGGCCCATCCCATCCTGTCTACTTCCCGTCCCATAATGTATAGCTCGTCCCGTCCTGTTTCTGGCCCGTCCCATCCTATCTCTGCCTTGTCCCGTCCTATATCTGGCGCGTCCCGTCTCGTATCTGGCCCGTCCCGCATCTGGCCTGTCCTGTCCCGTATCTGGCCTGTCCCTTCCTGTATCTGGCCAGTCCCTTCCCATCTCGTCCTGTCGCTGGACTGTCCCGTCCTGTCTCTGGCCCGTTCGGTGCTATCTCTGGCCTGTTCAATCCTGTCTCTTGCCCGTCCCGTCTCTGGCCCGTCCTGTCCTGTCTCTGGCCCATCCCTTCCTGTCTCTGGCCCAGGTCTGGCCCGTCTCATCCCGTATCTGGCCCATCCCGTCCAAAATCTGGCCCGTTCCATATCTGGCCTGTCCCGTATCTGGCACATCCTGTCCCTGGCCCGGCCTGTCCCGTATCTGGCCCGTCCTGTATCTGGCCTGTCCCGTATCTGGCCCGTCCCGCATCTGACCCGTCCCGTATCTGGCCCGTCACGTCCCGTATCTGGTTCGTCCCTTCCTGTATCTGGCCCGTCCTATCCTGTCCTGTCTCTGGCCCATCCCGTCTTGAATCTGACCCGTGCCGTATCTGGCCCGTCCCTTCCTGTATCTGGCCCGTCCCGTCCTTTCTCTGGCCTGACCGTTCCTGTCCTGCCTCTGGCCAGTCCCGTCCTGCTCTGTTCAGTCCCTTCCCTGGCCCGTCCTGTATCTGGACCGTCCCGTCCTGTATCTGGTCGCCTCGTCTCTGGCCCGTCCCGTCCTTTTTCAGGCACGGCCCGTCCGGTCCTATCTTTGGCCTGTCCTGTATCTGGCCCGTTCCGTCACGTATCTGGCCTGTCTTGTCCTGTATCTGGCCCATCCCACTTAAGGTAGTATTATCAAATCCTCCACAAATTTACACCTCCAAGAAATTTAACCTGGGGTGTGTTTTAAATTAAGGTGAGTTCAATAGTTAGAATAATATGATACTTTCCATAAATTATTAGCAAAATGTTTAAATGACATCTATCAAAAAACAGCCTCCTCCATATCCCCTCAAGCTGTCCTATCCATCACCAAGATAGGTGCATTTTCTGCCATTTAGGCAGAAGTAATCTTCAATTTGCTTCTAATTTAGATAAAGTACTAGGAAGGTATATCATGCAAACTCTACATGTGATGTTTGCCTATTAAATAATAGTTGTAATATTTATTTGCAAAACTTCCATTTTCTCTACACCTGACCTACACTACTTAATTGTAACATCCCTGGCGGCAAGCTGGCATGGCTTCCCATCTCACACCATGCAAGACCGTCGACTTACCCACCAATGCAGGCTGCGCACTATGTTCCTATGCTGGCTGTGTACATGTGTCTTGGCTGCTTGTTGAGGGCGGCAGCACTTCCTGATTCTTAAAGGAACAGTGCACGCATTCCTAATGTGTCCCCAGTCCTGTATCAGACCCATTCCGTCTCTGGCCCGTCCCGTCCTGTCTCTGGCCCGTCCCAGCCTGTCCCTGGCCCCTCCCATCCTGTCTATGGCCCGACCCGTCCTGTCTATGGCCTGTCCCGTAATGTCTCTAGCACATTCCGTCCTGTCTATGGCCCATCCCGTCCTGTATCTGGTCGGTCCCGTCCTGTATCTGGCCCGTCCCGTCCTGAATCTGGCCCGTCCTGTCTATGGCCCGCCCCATAATGTATAGCTTGTCCCTTCCTGTTTCTGGCCAGTCCCGTACTATCTCTGGCTCGTCCTGTCCTGTACCTGGCCCGTCGCGTACCGTCTCTGGCCCATCCCATCCTGTTTACTTCCCGTCCCATAATGTATAGCTCGTCCCGTCCTGTTTCTGGCCCGTCCCATCCTATCTCTGCCTTGTCCCGTCCTATATCTGGCGCGTCCCGTCTCGTATCTGGCCCGTCCCGCATCTGGCCTGTCCTGTCCCGTATCTGGCCTGTCCCTTCCTGTATCTGGCCAGACCCTTCCCATCTCGTCCTGTCGCTGGCCTGTCCCGTCCTGTCTCTGGCCCGTTCGGTGCTATCTCTGGCCTGTTCAATCCTGTCTCTTGCACGTCCCATCTCTGGCCCGTCCTGTCCTGTCTCTGGCCCATCCCTTCCTGTCTCTGGCCCAGGTCTGGCCCGTCTCATCCCGTATCTGGCCCATCCCGTCCAGTATCTGGCCCGTTCAATATCTGGCCTGTCCCGTATCTGGCACGTCCTGTCCCTGGCCCGGCCTGTCCCGTATCTGGCCCGTCCTGTATCTGGCCTGTCCCGTATCTGGCCCGTCCCGCATCTGACCCGTCCCGTATCTGGCCCGTCACGTCCCGTATCTGGTTCGTCCCTTCCTGTATCTGGCCCGTCCTATCCTGTCCTGTCTCTGACCCATCCCGTCTTGAATCTGACCCGTGCCGTATCTGGCCCGTCCCTTCCTGTATCTGGCCCGTCCCGTCCTTTCTCTGGCCTGTCCGTTCCTGTCCTGCCTCTGGCCAGTCCCGTCCTGCTCTGTTCAGTCCCTTCCCTGGCCCGTCCTGTATCTGGACCGTCCCGTCCTGTATCTGGTCGCCCCGTCTCTAACCCGTCCCATCCTGTCTCTGGCCCGATCAGTCCTGTCCTGCCTCTGACCAGTCCCGTCCTGCTCTGGCACGTCCCGTCCCGGGACTGTCCTGTATCTGGACCGTCCCGTCCTGTATCTGTCGCCCCGTCTCTAGTCCGTCCCGTCCTGTCTCTGGTACGCCTCGGTCCGTCCTATCTCCGGCCAGTCTCATCCTGTCTTTGGCCTGTCCCGTCCTGTCTCTGGCCCGTCTCGTCCTGTCTCTGGCCCATCCTGTATCTGGCCCATTCCGTATCTGGCCTGTCCCGTCCTGTATCTGGCCCATCCCATTAAAGGTAGTATTATCAAATCCTCCACAAATTTACACATGAAGGAACTTTAACCTGGGGTTTGTTTTAAATTAAGGTGAGTTCAATAGTTAGAAAAATATGATACTTTCCATAAATTATTAGCAAAATGTTTAAATGACACCTATCAAAAAAACAGCCTCCTCCATATCCCCTCAAGCTGTCCTATCCATCACCAAGATAGGTGCATTTTCTGCCATTTAGGTAGAAGTAATCTTCAAACAATTTGCTTCTAATTTAGATAAAGTACTAGGAAGGTATATCATGCAAACTCTACATGTGACGTTTGCCTATTAAACAATAGTTGTAATATTTATTTGCAAAACTTCCATTTTCTCTACACCTGACCTACACTACTTAATTGTAACATCCATGGCGGCGTGCTGGCATGGCTTCCCATCTCACACCATGCAAGACCGCCGACTTACCCACCAATGCAGGCTGCGCACTATGTTCCTATGCGGGCTGTGTGCATTTGTCTTGGCTGCTTGTTGAGGGCGGTAGCGGCAGCACTTCCTGATTCTTAAAGGAACAGTGCACGCATTCCTTTTGTATCCTCAGTCCTGTATCTGACCCGTCCCGTGTCTGGCCTGTCCGGTCCTGTCTCTGGTCCGTCCCAGCCTGTCCCTGGCCCCTCCCATCCTGTCTATGACACGTTCTGTAATGTCTAACCCGCCCCGTCCCGTATCTGGTCCGTCCAGTCGCATATCTGACCCGTTTAGTCCCGTATCTGACCATCCCGTCCCGTATCTGGCTTTCCCTTATCTGGCTCATCACATCCAGTATCTGGCCCGCCTTGTCCCTTCCCATCTCTGGCACGTCCTGTCCCGTATTTGACCCAACCAATCCCTATCTGGCCAGTCCCGTATGTGGCCAGGCCCATTCAGTATCTGGTCCGCGTCTCGTATCTGGCCATCTAGTATCTGGCCCATCCCATCCTGTCCATGGCTCATCCCATATCTAGCCTCTCCTGTCCCATATCTGACCCATGTCGTCCTGTATCTGGCCCGTCCCATATTTGGCCCGTACCGTCCTGTATCTGGCCTGTCCCGTAGTGTATCTGGGCCATCCTGTCCTGTCTCTGGCCCGTCTTTTCCTGTATCTGGACCATCCCGTCCGGTCTCTGTTTCGTCCCATAATGTATAGCTTGTCCCGTCCTGTTTCTGGCCCGTCCCATCCTGTCTCTGGCTCATCCTGTCCTGTATCTGGCACATCCCGTACCGTCTCTGGCCGTTCCCATCTTGTCTATTTCCCGTCCCATAATGTTTAGCTCGTCCAGTCCTGTTTCTGGCCCGTCCCGTGCTATCTCCGGCTCGTCGAATCTTGTATCTGGCCCGTCCCATCTCGTATCTGGCCCGTCCCGCATCTGGCCTGTCTTGTCCCTTATCTGGCCTGTCCCTTCCTGTATCTGGCCAGTACCTTCCCATCTCATCCTGTCTCTGGCCCGTCCCATCCTGTCTCTGGCCTCGTCCGTCCTGTCTCTGGCCCGACCGGTGCTATCTCTGGCCTGTCCAATCCTGTCTCTTGCCCGTCCTGTCCTGTCTCTGGCCCGATCGGTCCTGTCCTGCCTCTGGCCAGTCCCATCCTGCTCTGGCCCGTCCCGTCCCTGGACCGTCCTGTATCTGGACCGCCCCGTAATGTATCTGGTCGCCCCGTTTCTAGCCCGTCCCGTCCTGTCTCTGGCACGCCTCGGTCCGTCCTATCTTCGGCCAGTCTCATCTTGTCTTTGGCCCGTCCGGTCCCGTCTGTCTCTAGCCCATCCGGTCCTGTCTCTGGCCCGTCCTGTATCTGGCCCAACCCGTGTCTGGCCTGTCCCGTCCTGTATCTGGCCCGTCCCGTCATTTATATGGGCTGTCCAATAGCTGGCCCATACCATCTCATATCTGGCTCGTCACGTTTCTGGCCCATCCCGTCATGTATCTGGCCCGTCCCATCCTGTCTCTGGCCCGACCCCTCCTGTCTATGGCCTGTCCCGTGATGTCTCTAGCACATTCCGTCTTGTCTATGGCCCATCCCGTCCTGTATCTGGTCGGTCCCGTCGTGTATGTGGCCCGTCCTGTCCTGAATCTGGCCCGTCCTGTCTATGGCCCGTCCCATAATGTATAGCTTGTCCCGTCCTGTTTCTGGCCAGTCCCGTAGTATCTCTGGCTCGTCCTGTCCTGTATCTGGCCCGTCGCGTACCGTCTCTGGCCCATCCCGTCCTGTCTACTTCCCGTCCCATAATGTTTAGCTCGTCCCGTCCAGTTTCTGGCCCGTCCCATCCTATCTCTGCCTTGTCCCGTCCTATATCTGGCGCGTCCCGTCTCGTATCTGGCCCATCCCGCATCTGGCCTGTCCTGTCCCGTATCTGGCCTGTCCCTTCCTGTATCTGGCCAGTCCCTTCCCATCTCGTCCTGTCGCTGGCCTGTCCCGTCCTGTCTCTGGCCCGTTCGGTGCTATCTCTGGCCTGTTCAATCCTGTCTCTTGCCCGTCCCGTCTCTGGCCCGTCCTGTCCTGTCTCTGGCCCATCCCTTCCTGTCTCTGGCCCAGGTCTGGCCCGTCTCATCCCGTATCTGGCCCATCCCGTCCAGTATCTGGCCCGTTCCATATCTGGCCTGTCCCATATCTGGCACGTCCTGTCCCTGGCCCGGCGTGTCCCGTATCTGGCCCGTCCTGTATCTGGCCTGTCCCGTATCTGGCCCGTCCCGCATCTGACCCGTCCCGTATCTGGCCCGTCACGTCCCGTATCTGGTTAGTCCCTTCCTGTATCTGGCCCGTCCTATCCTGTCCTGTCTCTGGCCCGTCCCGTCCTTTTTCAGGCACGGCCCGTCCGGTCCTATCTTTGGCCTGTCCTGTATCTGGCCCATTCCGTCACGTATCTGGCCTGTCTCGTCCTGTATCTGGCCCATCCCACTAAAAGTAGTATTATCAAATCCTCCACAAATTTACACCTCCAGGAAATTTAACCTGGGGTGTGTTTTAAATTAAGGTGGGTTCAATAGTTAGAATAATATGATACTTTCCATAAATTATTAGCAAAATGTTTAAATGACATCTATCAAAAAACAGCCTCCTCCATATCCCCTCAAGCTGTCCTATCCATCACCAAGATAGGTGCATTTTCTGCCATTTAGGCAGAAGTAATCTTCAATTTGCTTCTAATTTAGATAAAGTACTAGGAAGGTATATCATGCAAACTTTACATGTGATGTTTGCCTATTAAATAATAGTTGTAATATTTATTTGCAAAACTTCCATTTTCTCTACACCTGACCTACACTACTTAATTGTAACATCCCTGGCGGCAAGCTGGCATGGCTTCCCATCTCACACCATGTAAGACCGTCGACTTACCCACCAATGCAGGCTGCGCACTATGTTCCTATGCTGGCTGTGTACATGTGTCTTGGCTGCTTGTTGAGGGCGGCAGCGGCAGCACTTCCTGATTCTTAAAGGAACAGTGCACGCATTCCTAATGTGTCCCCAGTCCTGTATCAGACCCATCCCGTCTCTGGCCCGTCCCGT
The DNA here is from genome assembly GCF_046119375.1 of Phyllobates terribilis. Lineage (NCBI taxonomy): Eukaryota > Metazoa > Chordata > Amphibia > Anura > Dendrobatidae > Phyllobates > Phyllobates terribilis. Next base: position 219,253 of record NW_027363901.1, on the reverse strand, counting down.
CCTGTCTCTGGCCCATCCCAGCCTGTCCCTGGCCCCTCCCATCCCGTCTATGGCCCGTCCTGTAATGTCTAACCCGCCCCGTCCCATATCTGGTCCGTCCAGTCCCATATCTGACCCGTTTGGTCCAGTATCTGACCATCTCGTCCCGTATCTGGCTATCCCTTATCTGGCCCATCTCATCACGTATCTGGCCCGCCTCATCCTTTCCCGTCTCTGGCACTTCCTGTCCCGTAACTGACCCAACCAGTCCCTATCTGGCCCGTCCCGTATGTGGCCAGGCCCATTTAGTATCTGGCCCGTCCCGTATCTGGCCATCTCGTATCTGGCCCATCCCATCCTGTCCATGGCTCATCCCATATCTAGCCTGTCCTGTCCCATATCTGGCCCGTCCCGTATCTAGCCCATGTCGTCCTGAATCTGACCCGTCTCATTTTTGGCCTGGACCGTCCTGTATGTGGCCTGTCCTGTACTGTATCTGGACCGTCCCGTCAGGTCTCTGGACGGTCCCATAATGTATAGCTTGTCCCGTCCTGTTTCTGGCCCGTCCCGTCCTGTCCTGTATCAGGCACATCCTGTACCATCTCTGGCCCGTCCCATCCTGTCTATTTCCCGTCCCATAATGTATAGCTCGTCAAGTCCTGTTTCTGGCACGTCCCGTCCTATCTCTGGCTCGTCCTGTCCTGTATCTGGCCCGTCCCATCTCGTATCTCGTCTGTCCCGTATCTGGCCTGTCCTGTCCCGTATCTGGCCTGTCCCTTCCCATCTCGTCCTGTCTCTGGCCCGTCCCGTCCTGTCTCTGGCCTGTCCCGTCATGTCTCTGGCCCGTCCGGTGCTATCTCTGGCCTGTCCAATCCTGTCTCTTGCCCATCCCATCTCTTGTCCATCCCGTCCTCTCTTTGGCCCGTCCCGTCCTCTCTCTTGCCCGTTCCGTCCTGTCTCTGGCCCGATCGGTCCTGTCCTGCCTCTGGCCAGTCCCATCCTGCTCTGGCCCGTCCCGTCATGTATCTGGCCCGTCCCGTACTGTCTCTGGCCCGTACCGTACTGTCTCTGGCTTGTCCTGTTCTGTATCTGACCCCGTCGCGTACCGTCTCTTGCCCGTCCTGTCTATTTCCCGTCCCATAACGGATAGCTCGTACCGTCCTGTTTCTGGCCCATCCCATCCTATCTCTGCCTCGTCCCGTCCCATCTCTGGCCCTTCCTGTCCAGTCCTTGGCCCGTTCTGCCCTGTCTCTGGCCCTTCCCTTCCTGTCTCTGGCGCAGTTCTGGCCCGTCTCGTCCCGTATCTGGCCCGCCCTGTATCTGGCCCGTCACGTCCCGTATCTGGTTCGTCCCTTCCTGTATCTGGCCCGTCCTATCCTGTCCTGTCTCTGGCCCATCCCGTCTTGAATCTGACCCGTGCCGTATCTGGCCCGTCCCTTCCTGTATCTGGCCCGTCCCGTCCTTTCTCTGGCCTGACCGTTCCTGTCCTGCCTCTGGCCAGTCCCGTCCTGCTCTGTTCAGTCCCTTCCCTGGCCCGTCCTGTATCTGGACCGTCCCGTCCTGTATCTGGTCGCCTCGTCTCTGGCCCGTCCCGTCCTTTTTCAGGCACGGCCCGTCCGGTCCTATCTTTGGCCTGTCCTGTATCTGGCCCGTTCCGTCACGTATCTGGCCTGTCTTGTCCTGTATCTGGCCCATCCCACTTAAGGTAGTATTATCAAATCCTCCACAAATTTACACCTCCAAGAAATTTAACCTGGGGTGTGTTTTAAATTAAGGTGAGTTCAATAGTTAGAATAATATGATACTTTCCATAAATTATTAGCAAAATGTTTAAATGACATCTATCAAAAAACAGCCTCCTCCATATCCCCTCAAGCTGTCCTATCCATCACCAAGATAGGTGCATTTTCTGCCATTTAGGCAGAAGTAATCTTCAATTTGCTTCTAATTTAGATAAAGTACTAGGAAGGTATATCATGCAAACTCTACATGTGATGTTTGCCTATTAAATAATAGTTGTAATATTTATTTGCAAAACTTCCATTTTCTCTACACCTGACCTACACTACTTAATTGTAACATCCCTGGCGGCAAGCTGGCATGGCTTCCCATCTCACACCATGCAAGACCGTCGACTTACCCACCAATGCAGGCTGCGCACTATGTTCCTATGCTGGCTGTGTACATGTGTCTTGGCTGCTTGTTGAGGGCGGCAGCACTTCCTGATTCTTAAAGGAACAGTGCACGCATTCCTAATGTGTCCCCAGTCCTGTATCAGACCCATTCCGTCTCTGGCCCGTCCCGTCCTGTCTCTGGCCCGTCCCAGCCTGTCCCTGGCCCCTCCCATCCTGTCTATGGCCCGACCCGTCCTGTCTATGGCCTGTCCCGTAATGTCTCTAGCACATTCCGTCCTGTCTATGGCCCATCCCGTCCTGTATCTGGTCGGTCCCGTCCTGTATCTGGCCCGTCCCGTCCTGAATCTGGCCCGTCCTGTCTATGGCCCGCCCCATAATGTATAGCTTGTCCCTTCCTGTTTCTGGCCAGTCCCGTACTATCTCTGGCTCGTCCTGTCCTGTACCTGGCCCGTCGCGTACCGTCTCTGGCCCATCCCATCCTGTTTACTTCCCGTCGCATAATGTATAGCTCGTCCCGTCCTGTTTCTGGCCCGTCCCATCCTATCTCTGCCTTGTCCCGTCCTATATCTGGCGCGTCCCGTCTCGTATCTGGCCCGTCCCGCATCTGGCCTGTCCTGTCCCGTATCTGGCCTGTCCCTTCCTGTATCTGGCCAGACCCTTCCCATCTCGTCCTGTCGCTGGCCTGTCCCGTCCTGTCTCTGGCCCGTTCGGTGCTATCTCTGGCCTGTTCAATCCTGTCTCTTGCACGTCCCATCTCTGGCCCGTCCTGTCCTGTCTCTGGCCCATCCCTTCCTGTCTCTGGCCCAGGTCTGGCCCGTCTCATCCCGTATCTGGCCCATCCCGTCCAGTATCTGGCCCGTTCAATATCTGGCCTGTCCCGTATCTGGCACGTCCTGTCCCTGGCCCGGCCTGTCCCGTATCTGGCCCGTCCTGTATCTGGCCTGTCCCGTATCTGGCCCGTCCCGCATCTGACCCGTCCCGTATCTGGCCCGTCACGTCCCGTATCTGGTTCGTCCCTTCCTGTATCTGGCCCGTCCTATCCTGTCCTGTCTCTGACCCATCCCGTCTTGAATCTGACCCGTGCCGTATCTGGCCCGTCCCTTCCTGTATCTGGCCCGTCCCGTCCTTTCTCTGGCCTGTCCGTTCCTGTCCTGCCTCTGGCCAGTCCCGTCCTGCTCTGTTCAGTCCCTTCCCTGGCCCGTCCTGTATCTGGACCGTCCCGTCCTGTATCTGGTCGCCCCGTCTCTAACCCGTCCCATCCTGTCTCTGGCCCGATCAGTCCTGTCCTGCCTCTGACCAGTCCCGTCCTGCTCTGGCACGTCCCGTCCCGGGACTGTCCTGTATCTGGACCGTCCCGTCCTGTATCTGTCGCCCCGTCTCTAGTCCGTCCCGTCCTGTCTCTGGTACGCCTCGGTCCGTCCTATCTCCGGCCAGTCTCATCCTGTCTTTGGCCTGTCCCGTCCTGTCTCTGGCCCGTCTCGTCCTGTCTCTGGCCCATCCTGTATCTGGCCCATTCCGTATCTGGCCTGTCCCGTCCTGTATCTGGCCCATCCCATTAAAGGTAGTATTATCAAATCCTCCACAAATTTACACATGAAGGAACTTTAACCTGGGGTTTGTTTTAAATTAAGGTGAGTTCAATAGTTAGAAAAATATGATACTTTCCATAAATTATTAGCAAAATGTTTAAATGACACCTATCAAAAAAACAGCCTCCTCCATATCCCCTCAAGCTGTCCTATCCATCACCAAGATAGGTGCATTTTCTGCCATTTAGGTAGAAGTAATCTTCAAACAATTTGCTTCTAATTTAGATAAAGTACTAGGAAGGTATATCATGCAAACTCTACATGTGACGTTTGCCTATTAAACAATAGTTGTAATATTTATTTGCAAAACTTCCATTTTCTCTACACCTGACCTACACTACTTAATTGTAACATCCATGGCGGCGTGCTGGCATGGCTTCCCATCTCACACCATGCAAGACCGCCGACTTACCCACCAATGCAGGCTGCGCACTATGTTCCTATGCGGGCTGTGTGCATTTGTCTTGGCTGCTTGTTGAGGGCGGTAGCGGCAGCACTTCCTGATTCTTAAAGGAACAGTGCACGCATTCCTTTTGTATCCTCAGTCCTGTATCTGACCCGTCCCGTGTCTGGCCTGTCCGGTCCTGTCTCTGGTCCGTCCCAGCCTGTCCCTGGCCCCTCCCATCCTGTCTATGACACGTTCTGTAATGTCTAACCCGCCCCGTCCCGTATCTGGTCCGTCCAGTCGCATATCTGACCCGTTTAGTCCCGTATCTGACCATCCCGTCCCGTATCTGGCTTTCCCTTATCTGGCTCATCACATCCAGTATCTGGCCCGCCTTGTCCCTTCCCATCTCTGGCACGTCCTGTCCCGTATTTGACCCAACCAATCCCTATCTGGCCAGTCCCGTATGTGGCCAGGCCCATTCAGTATCTGGTCCGCGTCTCGTATCTGGCCATCTAGTATCTGGCCCATCCCATCCTGTCCATGGCTCATCCCATATCTAGCCTCTCCTGTCCCATATCTGACCCATGTCGTCCTGTATCTGGCCCGTCCCATATTTGGCCCGTACCGTCCTGTATCTGGCCTGTCCCGTAGTGTATCTGGGCCATCCTGTCCTGTCTCTGGCCCGTCTTTTCCTGTATCTGGACCATCCCGTCCGGTCTCTGTTTCGTCCCATAATGTATAGCTTGTCCCGTCCTGTTTCTGGCCCGTCCCATCCTGTCTCTGGCTCATCCTGTCCTGTATCTGGCACATCCCGTACCGTCTCTGGCCGTTCCCATCTTGTCTATTTCCCGTCCCATAATGTTTAGCTCGTCCAGTCCTTCTTCTGGCCCGTCCCGTGCTATCTCCGGCTCGTCGAATCTTGTATCTGGCCCGTCCCATCTCGTATCTGGCCCGTCCCGCATCTGGCCTGTCTTGTCCCTTATCTGGCCTGTCCCTTCCTGTATCTGGCCAGTACCTTCCCATCTCATCCTGTCTCTGGCCCGTCCCATCCTGTCTCTGGCCTCGTCCGTCCTGTCTCTGGCCCGACCGGTGCTATCTCTGGCCTGTCCAATCCTGTCTCTTGCCCGTCCTGTCCTGTCTCTGGCCCGATCGGTCCTGTCCTGCCTCTGGCCAGTCCCATCCTGCTCTGGCCCGTCCCGTCCCTGGACCGTCCTGTATCTGGACCGCCCCGTAATGTATCTGGTCGCCCCGTTTCTAGCCCGTCCCGTCCTGTCTCTGGCACGCCTCGGTCCGTCCTATCTTCGGCCAGTCTCATCTTGTCTTTGGCCCGTCCGGTCCCGTCTGTCTCTAGCCCATCCGGTCCTGTCTCTGGCCCGTCCTGTATCTGGCCCAACCCGTGTCTGGCCTGTCCCGTCCTGTATCTGGCCCGTCCCGTCATTTATATGGGCTGTCCAATAGCTGGCCCATACCATCTCATATCTGGCTCGTCACGTTTCTGGCCCATCCCGTCATGTATCTGGCCCGTCCCATCCTGTCTCTGGCCCGACCCCTCCTGTCTATGGCCTGTCCCGTGATGTCTCTAGCACATTCCGTCTTGTCTATGGCCCATCCCGTCCTGTATCTGGTCGGTCCCGTCGTGTATGTGGCCCGTCCTGTCCTGAATCTGGCCCGTCCTGTCTATGGCCCGTCCCATAATGTATAGCTTGTCCCGTCCTGTTTCTGGCCAGTCCCGTACTATCTCTGGCTCGTCCTGTCCTGTATCTGGCCCGTCGCGTACCGTCTCTGGCCCATCCCGTCCTGTCTACTTCCCGTCCCATAATGTTTAGCTCGTCCCGTCCAGTTTCTGGCCCGTCCCATCCTATCTCTGCCTTGTCCCGTCCTATATCTGGCGCGTCCCGTCTCGTATCTGGCCCATCCCGCATCTGGCCTGTCCTGTCCCGTATCTGGCCTGTCCCTTCCTGTATCTGGCCAGTCCCTTCCCATCTCGTCCTGTCGCTGGCCTGTCCCGTCCTGTCTCTGGCCCGTTCGGTGCTATCTCTGGCCTGTTCAATCCTGTCTCTTGCCCGTCCCGTCTCTGGCCCGTCCTGTCCTGTCTCTGGCCCATCCCTTCCTGTCTCTGGCCCAGGTCTGGCCCGTCTCATCCCGTATCTGGCCCATCCCGTCCAGTATCTGGCCCGTTCCATATCTGGCCTGTCCCATATCTGGCACGTCCTGTCCCTGGCCCGGCGTGTCCCGTATCTGGCCCGTCCTGTATCTGGCCTGTCCCGTATCTGGCCCGTCCCGCATCTGACCCGTCCCGTATCTGGCCCGTCACGTCCCGTATCTGGTTAGTCCCTTCCTGTATCTGGCCCGTCCTATCCTGTCCTGTCTCTGGCCCGTCCCGTCCTTTTTCAGGCACGGCCCGTCCGGTCCTATCTTTGGCCTGTCCTGTATCTGGCCCATTCCGTCACGTATCTGGCCTGTCTCGTCCTGTATCTGGCCCATCCCACTAAAAGTAGTATTATCAAATCCTCCACAAATTTACACCTCCAGGAAATTTAACCTGGGGTGTGTTTTAAATTAAGGTGGGTTCAATAGTTAGAATAATATGATACTTTCCATAAATTATTAGCAAAATGTTTAAATGACATCTATCAAAAAACAGCCTCCTCCATATCCCCTCAAGCTGTCCTATCCATCACCAAGATAGGTGCATTTTCTGCCATTTAGGCAGAAGTAATCTTCAATTTGCTTCTAATTTAGATAAAGTACTAGGAAGGTATATCATGCAAACTTTACATGTGATGTTTGCCTATTAAATAATAGTTGTAATATTTATTTGCAAAACTTCCATTTTCTCTACACCTGACCTACACTACTTAATTGTAACATCCCTGGCGGCAAGCTGGCATGGCTTCCCATCTCACACCATGTAAGACCGTCGACTTACCCACCAATGCAGGCTGCGCACTATGTTCCTATGCTGGCTGTGTACATGTGTCTTGGCTGCTTGTTGAGGGCGGCAGCGGCAGCACTTCCTGATTCTTAAAGGAACAGTGCACGCATTCCTAATGTGTCCCCAGTCCTGTATCAGACCCATCCCGTCTCTGGCCCGTCCCGTCCTGTCTCTGGCCCATCCCAGCCTGTCCCTGGCCCCTCCCATCCCGTCTATGGCCCGTCCTGTAATGTCTAACCCGCCCCGTCCCATATCTGGTCCGTCCAGTCCCATATCTGACCCGTTTGGTCCAGTATCTGACCATCTCGTCCCGTATCTGGCTATCCCTTATCTGGCCCATCTCATCACGTATCTGGCCCGCCTCATCCTTTCCCGTCTCTGGCACTTCCTGTCCCGTAACTGACCCAACCAGTCCCTATCTGGCCCGTCCCGTATGTGGCCAGGCCCATTTAGTATCTGGCCCGTCCCGTATCTGGCCATCTCGTATCTGGCCCATCCCATCCTGTCCATGGCTCATCCCATATCTAGCCTGTCCTGTCCCATATCTGGCCCGTCCCGTATCTAGCCCATGTCGTCCTGAATCTGACCCGTCTCATTTTTGGCCTGGACCGTCCTGTATGTGGCCTGTCCTGTACTGTATCTGGACCGTCCCGTCAGGTCTCTGGACGGTCCCATAATGTATAGCTTGTCCCGTCCTGTTTCTGGCCCGTCCCGTCCTGTCCTGTATCAGGCACATCCTGTACCATCTCTGGCCCGTCCCATCCTGTCTATTTCCCGTCCCATAATGTATAGCTCGTCAAGTCCTGTTTCTGGCACGTCCCGTCCTATCTCTGGCTCGTCCTGTCCTGTATCTGGCCCGTCCCATCTCGTATCTCGTCTGTCCCGTATCTGGCCTGTCCTGTCCCGTATCTGGCCTGTCCCTTCCCATCTCGTCCTGTCTCTGGCCCGTCCCGTCCTGTCTCTGGCCTGTCCCGTCATGTCTCTGGCCCGTCCGGTGCTATCTCTGGCCTGTCCAATCCTGTCTCTTGCCCATCCCATCTCTTGTCCATCCCGTCCTCTCTTTGGCCCGTCCCGTCCTCTCTCTTGCCCGTTCCGTCCTGTCTCTGGCCCGATCGGTCCTGTCCTGCCTCTGGCCAGTCCCATCCTGCTCTGGCCCGTCCCGTCATGTATCTGGCCCGTCCCGTACTGTCTCTGGCCCGTACCGTACTGTCTCTGGCTTGTCCTGTTCTGTATCTGACCCCGTCGCGTACCGTCTCTTGCCCGTCCTGTCTATTTCCCGTCCCATAACGGATAGCTCGTACCGTCCTGTTTCTGGCCCATCCCATCCTATCTCTGCCTCGTCCCGTCCCATCTCTGGCCCTTCCTGTCCAGTCCTTGGCCCGTTCTGCCCTGTCTCTGGCCCTTCCCTTCCTGTCTCTGGCGCAGTTCTGGCCCGTCTCGTCCCGTATCTGGCCCGCCCTGTATCTGGCCCATCCCGTCCAGTATCTGGCCTGTCCCGTATCTGGTACGTCTTGTCCCTGTCCCTGCCTGTCCCGTATCTGGCCCGTCCTGTATCTAGCCGGTCCCGTATCTGGCCCATCCCGCATCTGACCCGTTTCGTATCTGGCCCGTCAAGTCCCGTATCTGGTCCGTACCGTCCTGTATCTGGCCCGTCCCGTCATGTATCTGGGCTGTCCCATATCTGGCCCATACTGTCCCATATCTGGCTCGTCACGTTCCTGGCCCATCCCGTCATGTATCTGGCCCGTCCCATCCTGTCTCTGGCCCGACCCGTCCTGTCTATGGCCTATCCCGTAATGTCTCTAGCACATTCCGTCTTATCTCTGGTCCATCCCGTCCTGTATCTGGTCGGTCCCGTCCTGTATCTGGCCCGTCCCGTCCTGAATCTGGCCCGTCCCGTATCTGGCCCGTCCCTTCCTGTATCTGGCCCGTCCCATCCCGTCCTGTCTCTGGCCCATTCCGTCTTGAACCTGGCCCGTACCGTATCTGGCCCTTCCCTTCCTGTAACTGGCCCGTCCCGTCCTGTCTCTGGCCTGACCGGTCCTGTCCTGCCTCCGGCCAGTCCCGTCCTGCTCTGGTCCGTCCCGTCCCTGGCCCGTCCTGTATCTGGACCGTCCCGTCCTGTATCTGGTCGGTCCCGTCCTGTATCTGGCCCGTCCCGTCTTGAATCTGGCCCGTCCCGTGTCTGGCCCGTCCCTTCTTGTATCTGGCCCGTCCCATCCCGTCCTGTCTCTGGCCCATCCCGTCTTAAATCTGGCCCGTACCGTATCTGGCCCGTCCCTTCCTGTATCTGGCCCGTCCCATCCTGTCTCTGGCCTGACCGGTCCTGTCCTGCCTCTGGCCAGTCCCGTCCTGCTCAGGTCCGTCCCATCCCTGGCCCTTCCTCTATCTGGACCGTCCCGTCCTGTATCTGGTCGCCCCGTCTCTGGCCCATCCCGTCCTTTCTCAGACACGTCCCGTCCGGTCCTGTCTCTGGCCTGTCCTGCATCTGGTCCATCCCGTCACGTATCTGGCCTGTCCCGTCCTGTATCTGGCCCATCCCATTAAAGGTAGTATTATCAAATCCTCCACAAATTTAAACCTCCAGGAAATTTAACCTGGGGTGTGTTTTAAATTAAGGTGAGTTCAATAGTTAGAAAAATATGATACTTTCCATAAATTATTAGCAAAATGTTTAAATGACACCTATCAAAAAAACAGCCTTCTCCATATCCCCTCAAGCTGTCCTATCCATCACCAAGATAGGTGCATTTTCTGCCATTTAGGTAGAAGTAATCTTCAAACAATTTGCTTCTAGTTTAGATAAAGTACTAGGAAGGTATATCATGCAAACTCTACATGTGATGTTTGCCTATTAAACAATAGTTGTAATATTTATTTGAAAAACTTCCATTTTCTCTACGCCTGACCTACACTACTTAATTGTAACATCTATGGCGGCGTGCTGGCATGGCTTCCCATCTCACACCATGCAATACCGCCGACATACCCACCAATGCAGGCTGCGCACTATTTGGCCCGTACCGTCCTGTATCTGGCCTGTCCCGTACTGTATCTGGGCCATCCCGTCCTGGCTTTGGCCCATCTTTTCCTGTATCTGTCCCGTTCCGACTTGTCTCTGGCCCGTCCCGTCCTGTCTATGGCCCGTCCCATAATGTATTGCTTGTCCCTTCCTGTTTCTGGCCCGTCCTGTACTGTCTCTGGCTCGTCCTATCCTGTATCTGGCCCATCGCGTACCGTCTATGGCCCGTCCCGTCCTTTCTATTTCCCGTCCCATAATGCATAGCTCTTCCCGTCCTTTTTCTGGCCCGTCCCATCCTATCTCTGCCTCGTCCCGTCCTATATCTGGCCCGTCCCGTCTCGTATATGGCCCGTCCCGCATCTGGCCTGTCCTGTCCCGTATCTGGCTTGTCCCTTCCTGTATCTGGCCAGTCCCTTCCCATCTCGTCCTGTCTCTGGCCTGTCCCGTCCTGTCTCTGGTCCGTCCGGTGCTATCTCTGGCCTGTCCAATCCTGTCTCTTGCCCGTCCCGTCTCTGGCCCGTCCCGTCCAGTCTTTGGCCCGTCCCGTCCTGTCTCTGGTCCATCCCTTTCTGTCTCTGGCCCGTCTCGTCCCGTATCTGGACCACCCGGTATCTGGCCCATCCCGTCTAGTATTTGGCACGTTCCATATCTGGCCTGTCCCGTATCTGGCACGTCCTGTCCCTGGCACGGCCTATCCCGTATCTGGCCCGTCCTGTATCTGTTCTGTCCCGTATCTGGCCCATCCCGCATCTGACCCGTCCAGTATCTGGCCCATCCCATCCCTGGCCCGTCCCGTCATGTATCTGGGCTGTCCCATATCTGGCCCATACCGTCCCATATCTGGCTCGTCACGTTTCTGGCCCATCCCGTCATATATCTGGCCCGTCCCATCCTGTCTCTGGCCCGACCCGTCCTGTCTATGGCCTGTCCCGTAATGTCTCTAGCACATTCTGTCCTGTCTCTGGCCCATCCTGTCCTATATCTGGTCGGTCCCATCCTGTATCTGGCCCGTCCCATCGTGAATCTGTCCCGTCCCGTATCTGGCCCATCCCTTCCTGTATCTGGCCCCACCCATCACGTCCTATCTCTGGCCCATCCCGTGTTGAATCGAGCCCGTCCCGTCTCTGGCCCGTCCCTTCCTGTATCTGGCCCGTCTCGTCCTATCTCTGGCCTGACCGGTCCTGTCCTGCCTCTGGCCAGTCCCGTCCTGCTCTGGTCCGTCCCGTCCCTGGCCCATCCTGTATCTCAACCGTCCCGTCCTGTACCTGGTTGCCCCGTTTCTGGCCCCTCCCGTCCTTTCTCAGGCACGTCCCGTCCGGTTCTGTCTCTCACCTGTTCTGTATCTGGCCAATCCCGTCACATATCTGGCCTGTCCAGTCCTGTATCTGGTCCATCCTATTAAAGGTAGTATTATCAAATCCTCCACAAATTTACTCCTCCAGGAAATTTAACCTCGGGTGTGTTTTAAATTAAGGTGAGTTCAATAGTTAGAAAAATATGATACTTTCCATAAATTATTAGCAAAATGTTTAAGTGACACCTATCAAAAAACAGCCTCCTCCATATCCCCTCAAGCTGTCCTATCCATCACCAAGATAGGTGCATTTTCTACCATATAGGTAGAAGTAATCTTCAAACAATTTGCTTCTAATTTAGATAAAGTACCAGGAAGGTATATCATGCAAACTCTACATGTGATGTTTGCCTATTAAATAATAGTTGTAATATTTATTAGCAAAACTTCCATTTTCTCTACACCTGACCTACACTACTTAATTGTAACATCCCTGGCGGCGTGCTGGCATGGCTTCCCATCTCACACCATGCAAGACAGCCGACTTACCCACCAATGCAGGCTACGCACTATGTTCCTATGCTGGCTGTGTGCATGTGTCTTGGCTGTTTGTTGAGGGTGGCAGCAGCAGCACTTCCTGATTCTTAAAGGAACAGTGCACGCATTCCTAATCTGTCCCCAGTCCTGTATCTGACCCGTCCCATCTCTGACCCGTCCCGTCTCTGGCCCGTCCCGTCCTGTAATGTCTAACCCGCCCCGTCACGTATCTGGTCCGTCCTTTCCCGTATCTGACCCGTTTAGTCCCATATCTGACCATCCCGTCCTGTATCTGGCTGTCCCTTATCTGGCCCATCTCATCCCGTATCTGGCCCGCCTCGTCCCTTCCCGTCTCTGGCACGTCCTGTCCCGTATCTGACCCAACAAGTCCCTATCTGATCCGTCCCGTATGTGGCCAGGCCCATTCAGTATCTGGCCCGTTCCGTATCTGGCCATCTCGTATCTGGCCCATCCCATCCTGTCCATGGCTCATCCCATATCTAGCCTGTCCTGTCCCATATCTGGCCCATCCCGTATCTGGCCCATGTCATCCTGTATCTGGCCCGTCCCATATTTGGCCCGCACTGTATCTGGGCCATTCCGTCCTGTCTCTTGCCCGTCTTTTCCTGTATCTGGACTGTCCCGTCCGGTCTCTGGCCCGTCCCATAATGTATAGCTTGTCCCGTCCTGTTTCTGGCCCGTCCCGTCCTGTCACTGGCTCGTCCTGTCCTGTATCTGGCACGTCCCGTACTGTCTCTGGCCCGTCCCATCCTGTCTATTTCCCGTCCCATAATGTATAGCTTGTCCAGTCCTGTTTCTGGCCCGTTCTGTCCTATCTCTGGCTCGTCCCGTCCTGTATCTGGCCCGTTCCATCTCGTATCTAGCCCGTCCCGCATCTGGCCTGTCCTGTCCCGTATCTGACCTGTCCCTTCCTGTATCTGGCCAGTACCTTCCCATCTCGTCCTGTCTCTGGCCCGTCCCATCCTGTCTCTGGCCTGTCCCGTCCTGTCTCTGGCCCGTCCGGTGCTATCTCTGGCCTGTCCAATCCTGTCTCTTGCCCGTCCCATCTCTGGTCCGTCCCGTCCTGTCTTTGGCCCATCCCGTCCTGTCTCTGGCCCGTCCCGTACTCTATTTGGCCGGTCCCGTCCTCTCTCTTGCCCGTCCCGTCCTGTCTCTGGCCCGACCAGTCCTGTGCTGCCTCTGGCCAGTCCCGTCCTGCTCTGGCCCGTCCCGTCCCTGGACTGTCCTGTATCTGGACTGTCCTGTATCTGGTCGCCCCGGCTCTAGCCCGTCCCATCCTGTCTCTGGCACGCCTCGGTCTGTCCTATCTCCGGCCAGTCTCATCCTGTCTTTGGCCCGTCCCGTCCTGTTTCTGGCCCGTCTCGTCCTGTCTCCGGCGTCTCCCGTCCGGTCCTGTCTCTGGCCTGTCCTGTATCTGGCCCGTCCCATCCTGTATCTGGTCGCCCCGTCTCTAGCCAGTCCCGTCCTGTCTCTGGCACGCCTCGGTCAGTCCTATCTACGGCCAGTCTCATCCTGTCTATGGCCCGTCCCGTCCTGTCTCTGGCCCGTCTCGTCCTGTCTCTGGCGTGTCCCGTCCGGTCCTGTCTCTGGCCCGTATTGTATTTGGTCCGTCCCGTATCTGGCCTGTCCCATCCTATATCTGGCCCATCCCATTAAAGGTAGTATTATCAAATCCTCCACAAATTTACACCTCCAGGAAATTTAATCTGGGGTGTGTTTTAAATTAAGGTGAGTCCAATAGTTAGAAAAATATGATACTTTCCATAAATTATTAGCAAAATGTTTAAATGACACCTATCAAAAAACAGCCTCCTCCATATCCCCTCAAGCTGTCCTATCCATCACCAAGATAGGTGCATTTTCTGCCATTTAGGTAGAAGTAATCTTCAAACAATTTGCTTCTAATTTAGATAAAGTACTAGGAAGGTATATCATGCAAACTCTACATGTGATGTTTGCCTATTAAACAATAGTTGTAATATTTATTTGCAAAACTTCCATTTTCTCTATGCTTGACCTACAGTACTTCATTTTTTAGTACGTAGTGGAACATAATGACATGGCCTTCACCTATAGCATCCGTATAGCTCCTGAACTGGGCGCAATCAATCGAGCCTCAAGTACTTAAATTAATCTCAATATGTCTTCTAGAAAGACAGTCAGGCTTATAAAGTTTACTAGAAGAATATTAACATAATAGGCAAGAGTGTGACAACTTATCAATGCTAAAGGCACATCAAAAGAACCCAGCATGGTATACAGTGGTTGTGTGTATGTCTGTTTTTATGTGCGTTTGTGTATATACATATATATATATATATATATATATATATATATGTGTGTGTGTGTGTGAGTGTACATAGTGGAGCTGTATGTGTATATATGAGACATGTGTGTATATAGGAAAGCTATGTATGTGAATGTAGGAGAATTGTGTGTTTGTATGTAGCTGAGCTGTGTGCATGCTGCAGAGGTGTGTGTACGTATATAGCAGAGATGTGTGTATATAACACAGCTGTGTGTAACTGAGTGTGTGTATATATGCAGCAGAGCTGTGTGCATGCATAGCAGAGCTCAATGTGCATGTACTGTGCATTCAGCAGTGATGTGATTATGTGTTTGCTGCATAGAATACATATAAATTGCCTGCTGCAAAAGTATACGAGTATAATACACATGCCGCAGAGAAACACTAACATTAGATCTCTATCCACTCTATTCTACCTTACAGCATTAAAGGTAGTATTATCAAATCCTCCACAAATTTACACATAAAGGAACTTTAACCTGGGGTGTGTTTTAAATTAAGGTGAGTTCAATAGTTAGAAAACTATGATACTTTCCATAAATTATTAGCAAAATGTTTAAATTACACCAATCAAAAAACAGCCTCCTCCATATCCCCTCAAGCTGTCCTATCCATCACCAAGATAGGTGCATTTTCTGCCATTTAGGTAGAAGTAATCTTCAAACAATTTGCTTCTGATTTAGATACAGGAGACAGGAAGAGACGGGCCAGAGACAGGACGGGACAGGCCAAAGACAGGATGAGACTGGCCGGAGATAGGACGGACCGAGGCGTGCCAGAGACAGGAAGGGATGGGCTAGAGACAGGGCGACCAGATACAGGATGGGACGGTCCAGATACAGGACGGGCCAGAGACGGGACGGGCCAGAGCAGGACGGAACTGGCCAGAGGCAGGACAGGACCGGTCTGTCCAGAGACAGGACGGGACGGGCAAGAGACAGGACGGGACGGGTCAAAGAGAGGACGGGAAAGGTCAGAGACAGGATGGGACAGCCAAAGACAGGATGGGACGGACTAGAGATGGGACAGGCAAGAGACAGGATTGGACAGGCCAGAGATAGCACCAGACGGGCCAGAGACGGGACGGGCCAGAGCAGGACGGAACTGGCCAGAGGCAGGACAGGACCGGTCTGTCCAGAGACAGGACGGGACGGGCAAGAGACAGGACGGGACGGGTCAAAGAGAGGACGGGACAGGTCAGAGACAGGATGGGATAGCCAAAGACAGGGCGGGACGGACTAGAGATGGGACAGGCAAGAGACAGGATTGGACAGGCCAGAGATAGCACCAGACGGGCCAGAGACAGGAGGGGACACGCCAGAGACAGGACGAGATAGGAAGAAACTGGCCAGATACGGGACAGGACAGGCCAGATGCGGGACGGGCCAGATATAGGACGGGACGAGGCAGAGATAGGATGGGCCTGTCCCGTCCTGTATCTGGCCCATCCCTTCCTGTCTCTGGCCCAGCTCGGGCCCGTCTCGTCCCGTATCTGACCCGCCCTGTATCTGGCCCATCCCGTCCAGTATCTGGCCCGTTCCATATCTGGCCTTTCCCGTATCTGGCATGTCCTGTCCCTGGCCCAACCTGTCCCGTATCTGGCCCGTCCTGTATCTGGCCCATCCCGTCACGTATCTGGCCTGTCCCGTCCTGTATCTGGCCCATCCCATTAAAGGTAGCATTATCAATTCCTCCACAAATTTACACATAAAGGAACTTTAGCCTGGGGTGTGTTTTAAATTAAGGAGAGTTCAATAGTTAGAAAACTATGATACTTTCCATAAATTATTAGCAAAATGTTTAAATTACACCAATCAAAAAACAGCCTCCTCCATATCCCCTCAAGCTGTCCTATCCATCACCAAGATAGGTGCATTTTCTGCCATTTAGGTAGAAGTAATCTTCAAACAATTTGCTTCTAATTTAGATAAAGTACCAGGAAAGTATATCATGCAAATTCTACATGTGATGTTTGCCTATTAAATAATAGTTGTAATATTTATTTGCAAAACTTTCATTTTCTCTACACCTGACCTACACTACTTAATTGTAACATCCCTGGCGGCGTGCTGGCATGGCTTCCCATCTCACACCATGCAAGACAGCCGACTTACCCACCAATGCAGGCTACGCACTATGTTCCTATGCTGGCTGTGTGCATGTGTCTTGGCTGCTTGTTGAGGGCGGCAGCAGCAGTACTTCCTGATTCTTAAAAGAACAGTGCACGCATTCCTAATGTGTCCCCAGTCCTGTATCTGACCCGTCCCATCTCTGGCCCGTCCCGTCTCTGGCATGTCCCGTCCTGTCTCTGGCCCGTCCCTGGCCCCTCCCATCCTGTCTATGGCCCGTTCTGTAATGTATAACCCGCCCCGTCCCGTATCTGGTCTGTCCAGTCCCATATCTGACCTGTTTAGTCCCGTATCTGACCATCCCGTCCCGTATCTGGCTGTCCCTTATCTGGACCATCTCATCCCGTATCTGGCCCACTTCGTCCCTTCCCTTCTCTGGCACATCCTGTCCCGTATCTGACCATACCAGTCCCTATATGGCCCGTCCCGTATGTGGTCAGGCCCATTCAGTATCTGGCCCGTCCCGTATCTGGCCATCTCGTATCTGGCCCATCCCATCCTGTCCATGGCTCATCCCATATCTAGCCTGTCCTGTCCCATATCTGGCCCATCTCGTATCTGGCCCATGTCGTCCTGTATCTGGCCTGTCCCATATTTGGCCCGTACCGTACTGTATCTCGCCTGTCCCGTACTGTATCAGGGCCATCTTGTCCTGTCTCTGGCCTGTCTTTTCCTGTATCTGGACCGTCCCGCCCGGTCTCTGTCCCGCCCCATAATGTATAGCTTGTCCCGTCCTGTTTCTGGCCCGTCCCGTCCTGTCTCTGGCTCGTCCTGTCCTGTATCTGGCACGTCCCGTACCGTCTCTGGCCCGTCCCATCCTGTCTATTTCCCGTCCCATAATGTATAGCTCGTCCAGTCCTGTTTCTGGCCCGTCCCGTCCTATCTCCGGCTTGTCCCGTCTGGTATCTGGCCCGACCCATCTTGTATCTGGCCCGTCCCGCATCTGGCCTGTTTTCTCCCTTATCTGGCCTGTCCCTTCCTGTATCTGGCCAGTACCTTTCCATCTCATCCTGTCTCTGGCCCATCCCGTCCTGTCTCTGGCCTGGTCCGTCCTGTCTCTGGCCCGTCCGGTGCGATCTCTGGCATGTCCAATCCTGTCTCTTGCCCGTCCCATCTCTGGTCCTTCCCGTCCTGTCTTTGGCCCTTCCCGTCCTGTCTCTGGCCCGTCAAGTCCTCTCTTTGGCCCGTCCCGTCCTCTCTCTTGCCCGTCCCGTCCTGTCTCTGGCCCGACCGGTCCTGTCCTGGCTCTGGCCAGTCCCATCCGGCTCTGGCCCGTCCCGTCCCTGGACCGTCCTGTATCTGGACCGCCACGTCCTGTAGCTGGTCTCCCCGTCTTTAGCCCATCCCGTCCTGTCTCTGGCATGCCTCGGTCTGTCCTATCTTCGGGCAGCCTCATCCTGTCTTTGGCCCGTCCCGTCCAGTCTCTGGCCCGTCCGGTTCTGTCTCTGGCCCGTCCTGTATCTGGCCTGTCCCGTCCTGTATCTGTCCCGTCCCGTCATGTATCTGGGCTGTCCCATAGCTGGCCCATACCATCCCATATCTGGCTCGTCACGTTTCTGGCCCATCCCGTCATGTATCTGGCCCGTCCCATCCTTTATATGGCCCGACCCGTCCTGTCTATGGCCTGTCCCATAATGTCTCTAGCACATTCCGTCCTGTCTCTGGCCCATCCCGTCCTGTATCTGGTCGGTCCCGTCCTGTATCTGGCCCGTCCCGTCCTGAATCTGGCCCGTCCTGTCTATGGCCCGTCCCATAATGTATAGCTTTTCCCGTCCTGTTTCTGGCCAGTCCCGTACTATCTCTGGCTCGTCCTGTCTTGTATCTGGCCCGTCGCGTACCGTCTCTGGCCCGTCCCGTCCTGTCTATTTCCCGTCCCATAATGTATAGCTCGTCCCGTCCTGTTTCTGGCCCGTGCCATCCTATCTCTGCCTTGTCCCGTCCTATTTCTCGCGCGTCCCCTCTCGTATCTGGCCCGTCCCGCATCTGGCCTGTCCTGTCCCGTATCTGGCCTGTCCCGTCCTGTATCTGGCCAGTCCCTTCCCATCTCGTCCTGTCCATGGCCTGTCCCGTCCTGTCTCTGGCCCGTCCGGTGCTATCTCTGGTCTGTCCAATCCTGTCTCTTGCCCGTCCCATCTCTGGCCCGTCCTGTCCTGTCTCTGGCCCATCCTTTCCTGTCTCTGGCCCAGCTCTGGCCTGTCTCATCCCGTATCTGGCCCATCCCGTCCAGTATCTGGCCCGTTCCATATCTGGACTGTCCCGTATCTGGCACGTCCTGTCCCTGGCCCGGCCTGTCCCGTATCTGGCCAGTCCTGTATCTGGCCTGTCCCGTATCTGGCCCATCCCGCATCTGACCCGTCCCATATCTGGCTCGTCCCGTCCCCTATCTGGTCCGTACCGTCCTGTATATGGCCCGTCCCGTCATGTATCTGGGCTGTCCCATATCTGGCTCATCACGTTTCTGGCCCATCCCGTCAGGTATCTGGCCCATCCTATCCTGTCTGTGGCCCAACCCGTCCTGTCTATGGCCCGTCCCGTAATGTCTCTAGCACATTCCGTCCTGTCTCTGGCCCATCCCGTCCTGCATCTGGTCGGTCCCGTCCTGTATCTGGCCCGTCCCGTCCTAAATCTAGCCCGTCCCGTATCTGGCCTGTCCCTTCCTGTATATGGCCCGTCCTATCCTGTCCTGTCTCTGACCCATCCCGTCTTGAATCTGGCCCGTCCCGTATCTGGCCCGTGCCTTCCTGTATCTGGCCCGTCCCGTCCTTTCTCTGGCCTGACCGGTCCTGTCCTGCCCCTGGCCAGTCCCGTCCTGCTTTGGTGCGTCCCGTCCCTGGCCCATCCTGTATCTGGACCGTCCCGTCATGTATCTGGTCGCCCCGTCTCTGGCCCGTCCCGTCCTTTCTCAGGCACATCCTGTCTGGTTCTGTCTCTGGCCTGTCCTGTATCTGGCCCATCCCATCACGTATCTGGCCTGTCCCGTCCTGTATCTGGCCCATCCCATTAAAGGTAGTATTATCAAATCCTCCACAAACTTACACCTCCAGGAAATTTAACCTGGGGTGTGTTAAATTAAGGTGAGCTCAATAGTTAGAAAAATATGATACTTTCCATAAATTATTAGCAAAATGTTTAAATGACACCTATCAAAAACCAGCCTCCTCCATATCCCCTCAAGCTGTCCTATCCATCACCAAAATAGGTGCATTTTCTGCCATTTAGGTAGAAGCAATCTTCAATTTGCTTCTAATTTAGATAAAGTACTAGGAAGGTATATCATGCAAACTCTACATGTGATGTTTGCCTATTAAATAATAGTTGTAATATTTATTTGCAAAACTTCCATTTTCTCTACACCTGACCTATACTACTTAATTGTAACATCCCTGGCGGTGTGCTGGCATGGCTTCCCATCTCACACCATGCAAGACCGCCGACTTACCCACCAATGCAGGCTACGCACTATGTTCCTATGCTGGCTGAGTGCATGTGTCTTGGCTGCTTGTTGAGGGCAGCAGCGGCAGTACTTCCTGATTCTTAAAGGAAAAGTGCACGCATTCCAAATGTGTCCCCAGTACTATATCTGACCCGTCCCGTCTCTGGCCCGTCCCTGGCCCCTCGCATCCTGTCTATGGCCCGTCCTGTAATGTCTAACCCGCCCCGTCCCGTATCTGGTCCGTCCAGTCCCATATCTGACCCGTTTAGTCCCGTATCTGACCATCCTATCCCGTATCTGGCTATCTCATCCCGTATCTGGCCCGCCTCATCCCTTCTCGTCTCTAGAACGTCCTGTCCCGTATCTGACCCAACCAGTCCCTATCTGGCCCGACCCAAATGTGGCCAGGCCCATTCAGTATCTGGCCCGTCCCGTATCTGGCCATCTTGTATCTGGCCCATCCCATCCTGTCCATGGCACATCCCATATCTAGCCTGTCCTGTCCCATATCTGGCCCGTCCCGTATCAGGCCCATGTCGTCTTGTAACTGGCCCGTCCCATATTTGGCCTGTACCGTCCTGTATCTGGCCTGTCCCGTACTGTATCTGGGGCATCCCCTCCTGTCTCTGGCCCCTCTTTTAGTGTATCTGGATCGTCCCATAATGTATAGCTCGTCCAGTCCTGTTTCTGGCCCGTCCCGTCCTATCTCTGGCTCGTCCCGTCCAGTATCTGGCCCGTCCCATCTGGTATCTGGCCCGTCCCGCATGTGGCCTGTCCTGTCCCGTATCTGGCCTGTCCCTTCTTGTATCTGGCCAATCCCTTCCCATCTCATCCTGTCTCTGGCCCATCCCGTCACGTCTCTGGTCCGTCCCGTTCTGTCCTGTCCAATCCTGTCTTTTGCCCGACCCGTCCTCTCTTGCCGGTCCTGTCCTGCCTCTGGCCAGTCACGTCCTGCTCTGGCCCGTCCCGTCCCTGGACCTTCCTGTATCCTGTATCTGGTCGCCCTGTCTCTAACCCGTCCCGTCCTGTCTCTGGCACGCCTCGGTCCGTCCTATCTCCGGCCAGTCTCATCCTGTCTTTGGCCCGTCCCGTACTGTCTCTGGCCCATCTCGTCCTGTCTCTGGCGTGTCCCGTCCGGTCCTGTCTCTGGCCCGTCCTTTATCTGGCCCATTTTGTATCTGGCCTGGCCTGTCCTGTATCTGGCCCATCCCATTAAAGGTAGTATTATTAGTATTATCAAATCCTCCACAAATTTACACATAAAGGAACTTTAACCTGGGGTGTGTTTTAAATTAAGGTGAGTTCAATAATTAGAAAAATATGATACTTTCCATAAATTATTAGCAAAATATTTAAATGACACCTATCCAAAAAACAGACTCCTCCATATCCCCTCAAGCTGTCCTATCCATCACCAAGATAGGTGCATTTTCTGCCATTTAGGTAGAAGTAATCTTCAAACAATTTGCTTCTAATTTAGATAAAGTACTAGGAAGGTATAGCATGCAAACTCTACATGTGATGTTTGCCTATTAAACAATAGTTGTAATATTTATTTGCAAAACTTCCATTTTCTCTACCCCTGACCTACACTACTTAATTGTAACATCCATGGCGGCATGCTGGCATGGCTTCCCATCTCACGCCATGCAAGACCGCCGACTTACCCACCAATGCAGGCTGCGCACTATTTGGCCCGTTCCGTCTTGTATCTGGCCTGTCCCGTACTGTATCTGGCCCATCCCGTACTGTCTCTGGCTCGTCCTGTCCTGTATCTGGCCCGTCGCGTACCGTCTCTGGCCCGTCCCGTCTATTTCCCGTCCCATAATGGATAGCTCGTCCCGTCCTGTTTCTGGTCCATCCCGTCCTATCTCTGCCTCGCCCCGTCCCATCTCTGGCCCTTCCCGTCCAGTCTTTGGCCCGTCCTGTCCTGTCTCTGGCCCATCCATTCCTGTCTCTGGCGCAGCTCAGGCCCGTCTGATCCCGTATCTGGCCCGCCCTGTATCTGGCCCATCCCGTCCAGTATCTGTCCCGTTCCATATCTGGCCTGTCCCGTATCTGGCACGTCTTGTCCCTGGCCCTGCCTGTCCCGTATCTGGCCTGTCCTGTATCTAGCCGGTCCCGTATCTGGCCCGTCCCGCATCTGACCCGTTTCGTATCTGGCCCGTCAAGTCCCGTATCTGGTAAGTACCGTCGTGTATCTGGCCCATCCCGTCATGTATCTGGGCGGTCCCATATCTGGCCCATACCGTCCCATATCTGGCTCATCAAGTTTCTGGCCCATCCCGTCATGTACCTGGCCCGTCCCTTCCTGTATCTGGCCTGTCCCGTCCTGTCTCTGGCCTGACCGGTCCTGTCCTGCCTCTGGCCAGTCCCGTCCTGCTCTGGTCCGTCCCGTCCCTGGCACGTCCTGTATCTGGACCGTCCCGTCCTGTATCTGGTCGCCCTGTCGCTGGCCCATCCCGTCTTTTCTCAGGCACGTCCCTTCCGGTCCTGTCTCTGGCCTGTCCTGCATCTGGCCCATCCCGTCACGTATCTGGCCCATCTCATTAAAGGTAGTATTATCAAATCTTCCACAAATTTACACCTCCAGGAAATTTAACCTGGAGTGAGTTTTAAATTAAGGTGAGTTCAAAAGTTAGAAAAATATGATACTTTCCATAAATTATTAGCAAAATGTTTAAATTACACCTATCAAAAAACAGCCTCCTCCATGTCCCCTTAAGCTGTCCTAACCATCACCAAGATAGGTGCATTTTCTGCCATTTAGGTAGAAGTAATCTTCAAACAATTTGCTTCTAATTTAGATAAAGTATTAGGAAGGTGTATCATGCAAACTCTACATGTGATGTTTGCCTATTAAACAATAGTTGTAATATTTATTTGAAAAACCTCCATTTTCTCTACGCCTGACCTACACTACTTAATTGTAACATCACTGGCGGCGTGCTGGCATGGCTTCCCATCTCACACCATGCAAGACCGCCGACTTACCCACCAATGCTGGCTGCGCACTATTTGGCCCGTACCGTCCTGTATCTGGCCTGTCCGGTACTGTCTTTGGCCCGTCTTTTCCTGTATCTGTCCCGTTCCGTGTTGTCTCTGGCCCGTCCTGTCCTGTCTATGGCCCGTCCCATAATGTATAGCTTGTCCCGTCCTGTTTCTGGCACGTCCCGTACCGTCTCTGGCCCGACCCCTCCTGTCTATTTCCCGTCCCATAATGTATAGCTCGTCCCGTCCCGTTTCTGGCCCGTCCCATCCTATCTCTGCCTCGTCTCGTATCTGGCCCGCCCCGTATCTGGCCTGTCCTGTCCCGTATCTGGCCTGTCCCTTCCTGTATCTGGCCAGTCCCTTCCCATCTCGTCCTGTCTCTGGCATATCCCGTCCAGTCTCTGGCCCGTCCTGTGCTACCTCTGGCCTGTCCAATCCTGTCTCTTGCCCGTCCCGTCTCTAGCCCGTCCCGTCCAGTGTTTGGCCCATCCCTTCCTGTCTCTGGCCCAGCTCTGGCCCGTCTCGTCCCGTATTTGGCCTGACATGAATCTGGCCCATCCCGTCCAGTATCTGGCTCGATCCATATCTGGCCTGTCCCGTATCTGGCACATCCTATCCCTGGCCCGGCCTGTCCCGTATCTGGCCCATCCTGTATCTGGCCTGTCCCATATGTGGCCCATCCCGCATCTGACACGTCCTGTATCTGGCCCGTCCCGTCCCGTATCTGGTCCGTACCGTCCTAAATCTGGCCCGTCCCGTCATGAATCTGGGCTGTCCCATATCTGGCCCATACGGTCCCATATCTGGCTCGTCACGTTTCTGGCCCGTCCCATCCTGTCTCTGGCCCAACCCGTCCTGTCTATGGCCTGTCCCTTAATGTCTCTAGCACATTCAGTCCTGTCTCTGGCCCATCCCGTCCTGTATCTGGTCGGTCCCGTCCTGTATGTGGCCCGTCCCGTCTTAAATCTGGGTCGTCCCGTATCTGGCCCGTCCCTTCCTGTATCTGGCCCGTCCCATCCCGTCCTGTCTCTGGTCCATCCCATCTTGAATCTGGCCCTTCCCGTATCGGGCCCGTCCCTTCCTGTATCTGGCCCGTCCCATCCTGTCTCTGGCCTGACCGGTCCTGTCCTGCCTCTGGCCAGTCCCGTCCTGCTCTGGTCCGTCCCGTCCCTGGCCCGTCCTGTATCTGGACCTTACCGTCCTGTATCTGGTCGCCCCGTCTCTGGCCCATCCCATCCTTTCTCAGGCACGTCACGTCCGGTCCTGTCTCTGGCCTGTCCTGCATCTGGCCCATCCCGTCACGTATCTGGCCTGTCCTGTCATGTATCTGGCCCATCTCATTAAAGGTAGTATTACCAAATCCTCCACAAATTTACACCTCCAGGAAATTTAACCTGGGGTGTGCTTTAAATAAAGGTGAGTTCAATAGTTAGAAAAATATGATACTTTCCATAAATTATTAGCAAAATGTTTAAATGACACCTATCAAAAAACAGCCTCCTCCATATCCCCTCAAGCTGTCCTATCCATCACCAAGATAGGTGCATTTTCTGCCATTTAGGTAGAAGTAATCTTCAAACAATTTGCTTCTAATTTAGATAAAGTACTAGGAAGGTATATCATGCAAACTTCTACATGTGATGTTTGCCTATTAAACAATAGTTGTAATATTTATTTGAAAAACTTCCATTTTCTCTACGCCTGACCTACACTACTTAATTGTAACATCCATGGCGGCGTGCTGGCATGGCTTCCCATCTCACACCATGCAAGACCGCCGACTTACCCACCAATGCAGGCTGCGCACTATGTTCCTATGCTGGCTGTGTGCATGTGTCTTGGCTGCTTGTTGAGGGCAGCAGCGGCAGCACTTCCTGATTCTTAAAGGAACAGTGCACGCATTCCTAATGTGTCCCCAGTCCTGTATCTGACCCGTCCCGTCTCTGGCCTGTTCCGTCCTGTCTCTGGCCCGTCCCTGGCCCCTCCCATCCTGTCTATGGCCCGTCCTGTAATGTCTAACCCACCCCAACTCGTATCTGGTCCGTCCAGTCCCATATCTGACCCGTTTAGTCCCGTATCTGACCATCCTGTCCCGTATCTGGCTATCTCATCCCGTATCTGGCCCGCCTCATCCCTTCCCGTTTTTGGCTCGTCCTGTCCCGTATCTGACCCAACCAGTCCCTATCTGGCCCGTCCCATATGTGGCCAGGCCCATTCAGTATCTGGCCCGTCCCGTATCTGGCCATCTCGTAACTGGCCCATCCCATCCGGTCCATGGCTCATCCCATATCTAGCCTGTCCTGTCCCATATCTGGCCCGTCCCGTATCTGGCCCATGTCGTCCTGTATCTGGCCCGTCCCATATTTGGCCCGTACCGTCCTGTATCTGGCCTGTCCCATACTGTATCTGGGGCATCCCGTCCTGTCTCTGGCCCGTCTTTTCCTGTATCTGGACCGTCCCATAATGTATAGCTTGTCCCGTCCTGTTTCTGGCCCGACCCCGTCCTGTCTCTGGCTCGTCCTGTCCTGCATCTGGCACGACCCATACCGTCTCTAGCCCGTCCCATCCTGTCTATTTCCCGTCCCATAATGTATAGCTCGTCCAGTCCTGTTTCTGGCCCGTCCCGTCCTATATCTGGCTCGTCCCGTCCTGTATCTGGCCCGTCCCATATTTGGCCCGTACCGTCCTGTATCAGGCCTGTCCCATACTGTATCTGGGGCATCCCGTCCTGTCTCTGGCCCGTCTTTTCCTGTATCTGGACCGTCCCATAATGTATAGCTTGTCCCGTCCTGTTTCTGGCCCGACCCCGTCCTGTCTCTGGCTCGTCCTGTCCTGCATCTGGCACGACCCATACCGTCTCTAGCCCGTCCCATCCTGTCTATTTCCCGTCCCATAATGTATAGCTCGTCCAGTCCTGTTTCTGGCCCGTCCCGTCCTATATCTGGCTCGTCCCATCTCGTATCTGGCCCGTCCCGCATGTGGCCTGCACTGTCCTGTATCTGGCCCATCCCATTAAAGGTAGTATTATCAAATCCTCCACAAATTTACACCTCCAGGAAATTTAACCTGGGGTGTGTTTTAAATTAAGGTGAGTCCAATAGTTAGAAAAATATGATACTTTCCATAAATTATTAGCAAAATGTTTAAAATGACACCTATCAAAAAAACAGCCTCCTCCATATCCCCTCAAGCTGTCCTATCCATCACCAAGATAGGTGCATTTTCTGCCATTTAGGTAGAAGTAATCTTCAAATAATTTGCTTCTAATTTAGATAAAGTACTAGGAAGGTATATCATGCAAACTCTACATGTGACGTTTGCCTATTAAACAATAGTTGTAATATTTATTTGCAAAACTTCCATTTTCTCTACACCTGACCTACACTACTTAATTGTAACATCACTGGCGGCAAGCTGGCATGGCTTCCCATCTCACACCATGCAAGACCGCCGACTTACCCATCAATGCAGGCTACGCACTATGTTCCTATGCTGGCTGTGTGCATGTGTCTTGGCTGCTTGTTGAGGGCGGTAGCGGCAGCACTTCCTGATTCTTAAAGGAACAGTGCACCCATTCCTAATGTGTCCCCAGTACTATATCTGACCCATCCCGTCTCTGGCCCGTCCCGTCTCTGGCCCGTCCCATCCTGTCTCTGGCCCGTCCCAGCCTGTCCCTGGCCCCTCCCATCCTGTCTATGGCCCGTCCTGTAATGTCTAACCCGCCCCGTCCCGTATCTGGTCCGTCCAGTCGCATATCTGACCCGTTTGGTCCCGTATCTGACCATCCCGTCCCGTATCTGGCTATCTCTTATCTGGCCCATCTCATCCCGTATCTGTCCCGCCTCGTCCCTTCCCGTCTCTGGCACTTCCTGTCCCGTATCTGACCCAACCAGTCCCTATCTGGCCCGTCCCGTATGTGGCCAGGCCCATTCAGTATCTGGCCCGTCCCGTATCTGGCCCATTCCATCCTGTCCATGGCTCATCCCATATCTAGCCTGTCCTTTCCCATATCTGGCCCGTCCCGTATCTGGCCCATGTCGTCCTGTATCTGGCCTGTCCAATATTTGGCCCGTACCGTCCTGTATCTGGCCTGTCCCGTACTGTATCTGGGGCATCCCGTCCTGTCTCTGGCCCGTCTTTTCCTGTATCTGGACCGTCCCATACCATCTCTGGGCCGTCCCATCCTGTCTATTTCCCGTCCCATAATGTATAGCTCGTCCAGTCCTGTTTCTGGCCCGTCCCGTCCTATCTCTGGCTCGTCCCGTCCTGCATCTGGCCCATCCCATCTCGTATCTGGCCCGTCCCGTATGTGGCCTGTCCTGTCCCGTATCTGGCCTGTCCCTTCCTGTTTCTGGCCAATCCATTCCCATCTTGTCCTGTCTCTGGCCCGTCCCGTCCTGTTTCTGGCCTGTCCCGTCCTGTCTCTGGCCCGTCTGGTGCTGTCTCTGGCCTGTCCAATCCTGTCTCTTGCCAGACCTATCTCTGGTCCGTCCCTTCCTGTCTTTGCCCCGTCCCGTCCTGTCTCTGGCCCGTCCCGTCCTCTCTTTGGCCCGCCCCATCCTCTCTCTTGCCCGTCCTGTCCTGCCTCTGGCCAGTCCCGTCCTGCTCTGGTCCATACCGTCCCTGGACCATCCTGTATCCTGTGTTTGGTCGCCCCGTCTCTAGCCCGTCCCATCCTGCCTCTGGTACACCTCGGTCCTTCCTATCTCCGGCCAGTCTCATCCTGTCTTTGGCCCGTCCCGTCCAGTCTCTGGCCCGTCTCGTCCTGTCTCTGGCGTGTCCCGTCCGGTCCTGTCTCTGACCCATCCTGTATTTGGTCCATCCCGTATCTGGCCTGTCCCGTCCTGTATCTGGCCCATCCCATTAAAGGTAGTATTATCAAATCCTCCACAAAATTAAACCTCCAGAAAATTTAACCTGGGGTGTGTTTTAAATTAAGGTGAGTTTAATAGTTAGAAAAATATGATACTTTCCATAAATTATTAGCAAAATGTTTAAATGACACCTATCAAAAAACAGCCTCCTCCATATCCCCTCAAGCTGTCCTATCCATCACCAAGATAGGTGCATTTTCTGCCATTTAGGTAGAAGTAATCTTCAAACAATTTGCTTCTAATTTAGATAAAGTACTAGGAAGGTATATCATGCAAACTCTACATGTGACGTTTGCTTATTAAACAATAGTTGTAATATTTATTTGCAAAACTTCCACTTTCTCGACGCCTGACCTACACTACTTAATTGTAACATCCATGGCGGCGTGCTGGCATGGCTTCCCATCTCACACCATGCAAGACCGCCGACTTACCCACCAATGCAGGCTGCGCACTATTTGGTCCGTACCGTCCTGTATCTGGCCTGTCCTGTACTGTATCTGGGCCATCCCGTCCTGTCTTTGGCCGTCTTTTCCTGTATCTGTCCCCTTCCGTCTTGTCTCTGGCCCGTCCCGTCCTGTCTATGGCCCGTCCCATAATGTATAGCTTGTCCCGTCCTGATTCTGGCCCGTCCCGTACTGTCTATGGCTCGTCCTGTCCTGTATCTGGCCTGTCGTGTACCGTCTCTGGCCCGTCCCGTCCTGTCTATTTCCCTTCCCATAATGTATAGCTCGTCCCGTCCTGTTTCTGGCCCGTCCCATCCTATCTCTGCCTCGTCCCGTCCAATATCTGGCACGTCCCACATTGTATCTGGCCCGTCCCGCATCTGGCCTGTCCTGTCCCGTATCTGGCCTGTCCCTTCCTGTATCTGGCCAGTCCCTTCCCATCTCGTCCTGTCTCTGGCCTGTTTCGTCCTGTCTCTCCCGTCCCGTCTCTGGCCCGTCCCGTCCAGTCTTTGGCCCGTCCCGTATGGTCTCCGGCCCGTGCTTTCCTGTTTCTGGCCCAGCTCTGGCCCGTCTCATCCCGAATCTGGCCCGTCCTGTATCTGGCCCATCCCGTCCAGTATCTGGCCCGTTCCATATCTGGCCTGTCCCGTATCTGGCATGTCCTGTCCCTGGGCCGGCCTGTCCCGTATCTGGCCCGTCCTGTATCTGGACTGTCCCGTATCTGGCCCGTCCCGCATATGAATCGTCCCGTATCTGGCCCATCACATATCTGGTCCGTACCGTCCTGTATCTGGCCAGTCCCGTCATGTATCTGGTCTGTCCCATTTCTAGCCCATACCGTCCCATATCTGCCTCGTCACGTTTCTGACAAATTCAGTCATGTATCTGGCCCGTCCCGTCCTGTCTCTGGCCCGACCCGTCCTCTCTATGGCCTGTCCCGTAATGTCTCTAGCACATTCCGTCCTGTCTCTGGCCGATCCCGTCCTGTAACTGTTCGGTCCCGTCCTGTATCTGGTCCGTCCCGTCCTGAATCTGGCCCGTCCTGTATCTGGCCCATCACTTCCTGTATGTGGCCCGTCCCATCACGTCGTATCTCTGGCCCATCCCATCCTGAATCTGGCCCGTCCCATATTTGGCCCGTACCTTCCTGTATCGAGCCCGTCTCGTCCTGTCTCTGGCCTGACCGGTCCTGTCCTGCCTCTGGCCAGTCCCGTCCTGCTATGGTCCGTCCCTTCGCTGCCCGTCCTGTATCTGGACCGTCCCGTCCTGTATCTGGTCGCCCCGACTCGGGCCCGTCCCATCATTTTTCAGGCACGGTCCGTCCGGTCCTGTCTCTGCCCTGTCCTGTATCTGGCCCATCCTGTCACGTATCTAGCCTGTCCCGTCCTGTATCTGGCCCATCTCATTAAAGGTAGTATTATCAAATCCTCCACAAATTTACACCTCCAGGAAATTTAACCTGGGGTGTGTTTTAAATTAAGGTGAGTTTAATAGTTAGAAAAATATGATACTTTCCATAAATTATTAGCAAAATGTTTAAATGACACCTATCAAAAAACAGCCTCCTCCATATCCCCTCAAGCTGTCCTATCCATCACCAAGATAGGTGCATTTTCTGCCATTTAGGTAGAAGTAATCTTCAAACTATTTGCTGCTAATTTAGATAAAGTACTAGGAAGGTATATCATGCAAACTCTTTTTCTCTAAACCATTTTCTCTATGCCTGACCTACACTACTTAATTGTAACATCCATGGCGGCGTGCTGGCATGGCTTCCCATCTCACACCATGCAATACCGCCGACATACCCACCAATGCAGGCTGCGCACTATTTGGCCCGTACCGTCCTGTATCTGGCCTGTCCCGTACTGTATCTGGGCCATCCCGTCCTGTCTTTGGCCCGTCTTTTCCTGTATCTGTCCCGTTCTGTCTTGTCTCTGGCCCGTCAAGTCCTGTCTATGGCCCGTCCCATAATATATTGCTTGTCCCGTCCTGTTTCTGGCCCGTCCCGTACTGTCTCTGGCTCGTCCTGTCCTGTATCTGGCCCATCGCGTACCGTCTCTGGCCCTTCCCGTCCTTTCTATTTACCGTCCCATAACGCATAGCTCGTCCCATCCTGTTTCTGGCCCGTCCCATCCTATCTCTGCCTCGTCCCGTCCTATATCTGGCCCGTCCCGTCTCGTATATAGCCCGTCCCGCATCTGGCCTGTCCTGTCCCGTATCTGGCCTGTCCCTTCCTGTATCTGGCCAGTCCCTTCCCATCTCGTCCTGTCTCTGGCCTGTCCCGTCCTGTCTCTGGCACGTCTGGTGCTATCTCTGGCCTGTCCAATCCTGTCTCTTGCCCGTCCCGTCTCTGGCCCGTCCGGTCCAGTCTTTGGCCCGTCCCGTCCTGTCTCTGGCCCATCCCTTCCTGTCTCTGGCCCAGCTCTGGCCCGTCTCGTCCCATATCTGGCCCGCCCGATATCTGGCCCATCCCGTCTAGTATCTGGCACGTTCCATATCTGGCCTGTCCCGTATCTGGCACGTCCTGTCCCTGGCCCGGCCTGTCCCGTATCTGGCCCGTCCTGTATCTGTCCTGTCCCGTATCTGGCCCATCCCGCATCTGACCCGTCCCGTATCTGGCCCATCCCATCCCGTATCTGGCCCGCCCCATCATGTATCTGGGCTGTCCCATATCTGACCCATCCCGTCTAGTATCTGGCACGTTCCATATCTGGCCTGTCCCGTATCTGGCACGTCCTGTCCCTGGCCCGGCCTGTCCCGTATCTGGCCCGTCCTGTATTTGGCCTGTCCCGTATCTGGCCCGTCCCGCATCTGACCCGTCCCGTCCCGTATTTGGTCCGTACCGTCATGTATCTGGCCCGTCCCGTCCCATATCTGGCTCGTCACGTTTCTGGCCCATCCCGTCATGTATCTGGCCCGTCCCATCCTGTCTCTGGCTCGACCCGTCCTGTGTATGGCCTATTCCTTAATGTCTCTAGCACATTCCGTCCTCTCTCTGGCCCATCCTGTCCTGTATCTGGTCGGTCCTGTCCTGTATCTGGCCCGTCCCATCCTGAATCTGGCCCGTCCCGTATCTGGCCCGTCCCTTCCTGTATCGGGCCCGTCCCATCCTGTCCTGTCTATGGCCCATCCTGTCTTGAATCTGGCCCGTCCCGTATCTGGCCCGTCCCTTCCTGTATCAGGCCCGTCCCGACCTGTCTCTGGCCTAACTGGTCCTGTCCTGCCTCTGGCCAGTCCCGTCCTGCTCTGGTCCGTCTCGTCCCTGGCCCGTCCTGTATCTGGATCGTCCCGTCCTGTATCTGGTCGCCTCGTCTCTGGCCCGTCCCGTCCTTTCTCAGGCACGTCCCGTCCGGTCCTGTCTCTGGCCTGTCCTGCATCTGGCCCATCCCGTCACGTATCTGGCCTGTCCCGTCCTGTATCTGGCCCATCCCATTAAAGGTAGTATTATCAAATCCTCCACAAATTTACACCTCCAGGAAATTTAACCTGGGGTGTGTTTTAAATTAAGGTGAGTTCAATAGTTAGAAAAATATGATACTTTCCATAAATTATTAGCAAAATGTTTAAATGACACCTATCAAAAAACAGCCTCCTCCATATCCCCTCAAGCTGTCCTATCCATCACCAAGATAGGTGCATTTTCTACCATTTAGGTAGAAGTAATCTTCAAACAATTTGCTTCTAATTTAGATAAAGCACTAGGAAGATATATCATGCAAACTAAACTACATGTGATGTTTGCCTAGTAAACAATAGTTGTAGTATTTATTTACAAAACTTCCATTTTCTCTATGCCTGACCTACACTACTTAATTGTAACATCCATGGCAGTGTTGTGGCATGGCTTCCCATCTCACACCATGCAAGAGAGCCGACTTACCCACCAATGCAGGCTGCGCACTATTTGGCCCGTACAGTCCTGTCTTTGGCCAGTCTTTTCCTGTATCTGTCCCGTTCCGTCTTGTCTCTGGCCCGTCCCGTCCTGTATATGGCCCGTCCCATAATGTATTGCTTGTCCCGTCCTGTTTCTGGCCCGTCACGTACTGTCTCTGGCTCGTCCTGTCCTGTATCTGGCCCGTCGCGTACCGTCTATGGCCCGTCCCGTCCTGTCTATTTCCCGTCCCATAATGTATAGCTCGTCCCGTCCTGTTTCTGGCCCGTCCCATCCTATCTCTGCCTCATCCCGTCCTATATATGGCCCATCCCGTCTCGTATCTGGCCCGTCCCGCAACTGGCCTGTCCTGTCCCGTATCTGGCCTGTCCCTTCCTGTATCTGGCCAGTCCCTTCCCATCTTGTCCTGTCTCTGGCCTGTCCCGTCCTGTCTCTGGCCCGTCCGGTGCTATCTCTGGCATGTCCAATCCTGTCTCTTACCCGTCCCGTCTCTGGCCCATCCGGTCCAGTCTTTGGCCCGTCCTGTCCTGTCTCTGGCCCATCCCTTCCTGTCTCTGGCGCAGCTCTGGTCCGTTTCGTCCTGTATCTGGCCCGCACTGTATCTGGCCCATCCCATCCAGTATCTGGCCCGTTCCATATCTGGCCTGTCCCGTATCTGCCACGTCCTGTCCCTGGCCCAGCCTGTCCCGTATCTGGCCCGTCCTGTATCTGGCCTGTCCCGTATCTGGCCCGTCCCGCATCTGACCCGTCCCGTATCTGGCCCGTCCCGTCACGTATTTGGTCCGTATCGTCCTGTATCTGGCCCGTCCCGTAATGTATGTGGGCTGTCCCATATCTGTCCCATACCGTCCCATATTTGGCTCGTCACGTTTCTGGCCCATCCCGTCATGAATCTGTCCTGTCCCATCCTGTCTCTGGCCCGACCCGTCCTGTCTATGGCCTGTCCCGTAATGTCTCTAGCACATTCCGTCCTGTCTCTAGCCCATCCCGTCCTGTATCTGGTCGGTCCCGTCCTGTTTCTGGCCCGTCCCGTCCTGTATCTGGCCCGTCCCGTCCTGAATGTGGCACGTCCAGTATATGGCCCGTCCCTTCCTGTATCTGGCCGTCCCATCACGTCCTATCTCTGGCCCATCCCGTCTTGAATCTGGCCCGTCCCGTATCTGGCCCGTCCCTTCCTGTATCTGGCCCGTCCCGTCCTGTCTCTGGCCTGACCGGTCCAGTCCTGCCTCTGGCCAGTCTCGTCCTGCTCTGGTCCATCCCGTCCCTGGCCCGTCCTGTATCTGAACCGTCCCGTCCTGTATCTGGTCACCCCGTACTGTATCTGGGCCATCCCATCCTGTCTCTGGCCCGTCTTTTCCTGTATCTGGACCGTCCCGTCCAGTCTCTGGACGGTCTCATAATGTATAGCATGTCCTGTCCTGTTTCTGGCCCGTCCCGTCCTGTCACTTGCTCGTCCTGTCCTGTATCTGGCACGTCCCGTACCGTCTCTGGCCCGTCCCATCCTGTCTATTTCCCGTCCCATAATGTATTGCTCGTCCAGTCCTGTTTCTGGCCCGTCCTGTCCTATCTCTGGCTCGTCCCGTCCTGTATCTGGCCCGTCCCATCTCGTATCTGGCCCGTCCCGCATCTGGCCTGTCCTGTCCCATATCTGGCCTGTCCCTTCCTGTATCTGGCCAGTCCCTTCCCATCTCGTCCTGTCTCTGGCCTGTCCCGTTCTGTCTCTGGCCTCTCCCGTCCTGTCTCTGACCCGTCCGGTGCTACCTCTGGCCTGTTCAATCCTGTCTCTTGCCTGTCCCATCTGTGGTCCGTCCCGTCCTGTCTTTGGCCCATCACGTCCTGTCTCTGGAACGTCCCGTCCTCTCTTTTGCCCGTCCCGTCCTCTCTCTTGCCCGTCCCCTCCTGTCTCTGGCCCGACCTGTCCTGTCCTACCTCAGACCAGTCCCGTACTGCTCTGTCCCGTCCCATCCCTGGACTGTCCTGTATCTGGACCGTCCTGTCCTGTATCTGTCGCCCCGTTTCTAGCCCTTCCAGTCTTGTCTCTGGCACGCCTCAGTCCGTCCTATCTCCGGCCCGTCCCGTAATGTCTCTGGCCCGTCTCGTCATGTCTCTGGATCGTCCCGTCCGGTCCTGACTCTGGCCCGTCCTGTATCTGGCCCATTCCGTATCTGGCCTGTTCCGTCCTGTATCTGGCCCATCCCATTAAAGGTAGTATTATCAAATCCTCCACAAATTTACACATAAAGGAACTTTAACCTGGGGTGTGTTTTAAATTAAGGTGAGTTCAATAGTTAGAAAAATATGATACTTTCCATAAATTATTAGCAAAATGTTTAAATGACACCTATCAAAAAAACAGCCTCCTCCATATCCCCTCAAGCTGTCCTATCCATCACCAAGATAGGTGCATTTTCTGCCATTTAGGTAGAAGTAATCTTCAAACAATTTGCTTCTAATTTAGATAAAGTACCAGGAAGGTATATCATGCAAACTCTACATGTGATGTTTGCCTATTAAACAATAGTTGTAATATTTATTTGCAAAATTTCCATTTTCTCTACACCTGACCTACACTACTTAATTGTAACATCCATGGCGGCGTGCTGGCATGGCTTCCCATCTCACACCATGCAAGACCGCCGACTTATCCACCAATGCAGGCTGCGCACTATGTTCCTATGCTGGCTGTGTGCATGTGTCTTGGCTGCTTGTTGAGGGCGGTAGCGGCAGCACTTCCTGATTCTTAAAGGAACAGTGCACGCATTCCTAATGTGTCCCCAGTCCTGTATCTCACCCGTCCCATCTCTGGCCCGTCCCGGTCTCTGGCCCGTCCCGTCCTGTCTCTTGCCCGTCCCTGGCCCCTCCCATCCTGTCTATGGCCCGTCCTGTAATGTCTAACCCGCCCCTTCCCGTATCTGGTCCGTCCAGTCCCATATCTGACCTGTTTAGTCCCGTATCTGGCTGTCCCTTATCTGGCCCATCTCATCCCGTATCTAGCCCACCTCGTCCCTTCCTGTCTCTGGCACGTCCTGTCCCGTATCTGACCATACCAGTCCCTATCTGGCCCGTCTCGTATGTGGCCAGGCCCATTCAGTATCTGGCCCGTCCCGTATCTGGCCATCTCGTATCAGCCCCATCCCATCCTGTCCATGGCTCATCCCATATCTAGCCTCTCCTGTCCCATATCTGGCTTGTCCCGTATCTGGCCCATGTCGTCCTGTATCTGGCCCGTCCCATATTTGGCCCGTACCGTCCTGACCTGTCTCTGGCCCGTCCCGTGCTGTCCCTGGCCCCTCCCCTCCTGTCTATGGCCCGTCCTGTAATGTCTAGCCCGTCCGTCCCATATCTGGCCTGCTTAGTCCCATATCTGACCCGACAAGTCCCGTATCTGGCCAGTCCAGTCCCATATCTGGCTAGTCCAGTCCTGTATCTGGCCCATCTCTTATCTGGCACGTCTCGTCCCTTCACTATCTAGCCCGTCCTATCCCGTATATGGCCCAACCAGTCCCGTATCTGGCCCGTCCCGTATATGGCCCAGCGTGTCACGTATCTGGCCCATCACCATAAATGGCACATCCCGTTCAGTTTCTGTCCTTTCCCATCCCTGGCTCATGTCGTATCTGGCCCGTCCTGTCCCATATCTGGCCCGTCTCATATCTGGACCGTCCCGTATCTGGCCCATCCCGTATCTGGCCCGTCCCATCGCGTATCTGGCCCGTGCCGTCCCATATCTGGGCAGTACCGTCCTGTATCTGGCCATTCTGTCTATGGCCCGGCCCGTAATGTCAAGCCCGCCCATCCTGTCTCTGGCCCTTCCCGTCCTGTATTTGGCCCGTTCCGCATCTAGCCCGTCCCGTCCTGTATCTGACCCGTCCCGTACCGTCTTGTATCTGGCCCATCTCGTCCCGTCCTGAATCTGGCCCATCCCGTCCCGTATCTGACCTGTCCAGTATCTGGCCGGTCCTGTCCCGTATCTAGCCAGTCCCGTCCTGTATCTGGCCCGTCCCGTCCTGTCTCTGGCCTGTCCAGTCCTGTGTCTTGCCCGTCCCGTTCTGTCTCTGGCCTGTCCAGTCCTGTGTCTGGCCCCTCCCGTCCTGTCTTTGGCTCGTCCCATCCTGTCTCTGACCCGTCCTGTCTTTGGCTCATCCCATCCTGTCTCTAGCCAGTCCCATCCTGTCTCTGGCTAGTATCGTCCCGTATCTGGCCCGCCCCGTATCTAGCCCATCCCGTCCAGTATCTGGCCCGTCCTGTCGCTGGCACGTCCCGTATCTGTACCGTCCCATATCTGCCCCATCCCATATATGACCTGTCCCGTATCTGGCTTGTCCCGTATCTGGCCCGTCCTGTTCTGTATCTGGTCTGTCTCGTCCTGTATCTGGCCCGTCCCGTCATGTATCTGGCCCATACCGTCCCATATCTGGCCCGTACCATCCTGTATCTGGCCCGTCTTGTCCCGTATCTGGCCTGCCCCATCCCGTATCTGGCCTATCCCATCCTGTCTCTGGCCCGTCCAGTCCTGTCTCTGGCCCGTACCGTGCAGTTCCGTATCTGGCCCGTCCCATCCTGTACCCGGCCCATCCCCTCCTGTCTCTGGCCCGTCCCATACAGTTCTGTATCTGGCCCGTACCGTCCTGTATCTGGCCCGTACCATCTTGTATCTGGCACGTCCTGTTCCGTATCTTTCCTGTCCCGTCCCGTATCTGGCCTGTCCCATCCTATCTCTGGCCCGTCCAGTCCTGTCTCTGGCCCATCCCGTGCAGTTCTCTATCTGGCCTGTCCCATCCTGTACTCGGACCGTCCCCTCCTGCATCTGGCCCGTTCCGTACCATCCTGTATCTGGCCCATCTAGTCCCATCTTGTATCTGGCCCGTCCCGTATCTGGCTTGTACCGTCCCATGTCTATCCTGTTGGGTCCCGTCACGTATCTGGCCTCTCCCGACCCATATCTGGCCCATCCCATCCTGTCTCTCGCCTGTCCCGTCCTGTATCTGGCCCGTCCCGTATCTGGCCCGTCCCTTCCTGTTTCTAGCTAGTCCCGTCCTTTCTCTGGCCCGTCCTGTCCTATCTCCGGCTCGTTCTGTCTCTGGCCCATCTCGTTCTGTCTCTGGCCCGTCTTGTCCTATCTCTGTCCCGTCCCGTCCTGTCTCTGGCCCGACCCGTCCTGTCCTGCCTCAGACCCGTCTGGTACTGCAGTGGCCCGTCCCTGGCCCATCCTGTATCTGGCCCATCCTGTATCTGGCCCATCCCATCCTGTATATGTCCCGTCCTGTCTCTGGCCCGCCCCGTCCCGTCCTGTCTCTGGCCCGTCCCATCCGGTCTTTGGCCCGTCCCATCCGGTCTTTGGCCCATCCCATCCGGTCTTTGGCCCGTTCCATCTGGTTTTGGCCTGTGCCGTCCTCTGTGCTTTAAATTAAGGTGAGCTCAATAGTTAGAAAAGTATGATACTTTCTATAAATTATTAGCAAAATGTTTAAATGACACCTATTAAAAAACAGCCTCCTCCATATCCCCTCAAGCTGTCCTATCCATCACCAAGATAGGTGCATTTTCTGCCATTTAGGTAGAAGTAATCTTCAAACAATTTGCTTCTAATTTAGATAAAGTACTAGGAAGGTATATCATGCAAACTCTACATGTGATGTTTGCCTATTAAACAATAGTTGTAATATTTATTTGCAAAACTTCCATTTTCTCTATGCCTGTCCTACACTATTTAATTGTAACATCCCTGGCGGCGTGCTGGCATGGCTTCCCATCTCACACCATGCAAGACCGCCGACTTACCCACCAATC
The DNA here is from genome assembly GCF_046119375.1 of Phyllobates terribilis. NCBI lineage: Eukaryota > Metazoa > Chordata > Amphibia > Anura > Dendrobatidae > Phyllobates > Phyllobates terribilis. The sequence goes on along the minus strand of NW_027363901.1, from coordinate 181,487 downwards.
CAGGCTGCACACTGTGTTCCTCTGCTGGCTGTGTGCATGTGTCTTGGCTGCTTGTTGAGGGCGACAGCGGCAGCACTTCCTGATTTTTAAAGGAACAGTGCACGCATTCCTAATGTGTCCCCAGTCCTGTATCTGACCCATCTCGTCTCTGGCCCGTCCCGTCCTGTCTATGGTCCGTCCTATTCCTGTCTCTGGCCCGTCCTGTATCTCTGGCCCGTCCTGTATCTGTACCGTCCCGTATCTGCCCCGTCCCATATCTGCCCCATCCCGTAACTGGCCTGTCCCGTATCTGGCTCGTCCCGTATCTGGCCCGTCCTGTTCCGTATCTGTTCCATCTCGTCATGTATCTGGCCCGTCCCGTCATGTATCTGGCCCGTGCCGTCCCATTTCTGGCCCGTACCATCCCGTATTTGGCCCGTCCTGTCCTATCTCTGGCTCGTCCTGTCTCTGGCCCATCTCGTCTTGCCTCTGGCCCGTCTTGTCCTGTTTCTGGCCCGTCCCGTCCTGTCTCTGGCCCGACCCGTCCTGTCCTGCCTCTGACCCGTCTGGTACTGCAGTGGCCCGTCCCTGGCCCATCCTGTATCTGCCCCATCCTGTATCTGGCCCGCCTCGTCTCTGGCCTGTCCTGTCCTGTATATGTCCCGTCCGGTCTCTGGCCCGCCCCGTCGGTCTCTGGCCCGTCCCATCCGGTCTCTGGCCCGTCCCATCCGGTCTTTGGCCCGTCCCATCTGGTATTTGGCCCGTGCCGTCCTCTGTGCTTTAAATTAAGGTGAGCTCAATAGTTAGAAAAATATGATACTTTCCATAAATTATTAGCAAAATGTTTAAATGACACCTATCAAAAAACAGCCTCCTCCATATCCCCTCAAGCTGTCCTATCCATCACCAAGATAGGTGCATTTTCTGCCATTTAGGTAGAAGTAATCTTCAAACAATTTGCTTCTAATATAGATAAAGTACTAGGAAGGTATATCATGCAAACTCTACATGTGATGTTTGCCTATTAAACAATAGTTGTAATATTTATTTGAAAAACTTCCATTTTCTCTACGCCTGACCTACACTACTTAATTGTAACATCCATGGCGGCGTGCTGGCATGGCTTCCCATCTCACACCATGCAAGACCGCCGACTTAGCCATCCAATGCAGACTGCGCACTATTTGGCCCGTACCGTCCTGTATCTGGCCTGTCCCGTACTGTATCTGGGCCATCCCGTCCTGTTTTTGACCCGTCTTTTCCTGTACCTGTCCTGTTCCATCTTGTCTCTGGCCCGTCCCGTCCTGTCTATGGCTCGTACTGTCCTGTATCTGGCCCGTCCCGTCCTGTCTATTTCACGTCCCGTAATGTATAGCTTGTCCCGTCCTGCTTCTGGCCCGTCCCGTACTGTCTCTGGCTCGTCCTGTCCTGTATCTGGCTCATCGCCTACCGTCTCTGGCCCGTCCCGTCCTGTCTATTTCACGTCCCATAATATATATCTCGTCCGGTCCTGTTTCTGGCCCGTCCCATCCTATCTCTGCCTCGTCTCGTCCTATATCTGGCCCGTCCCGTCTCTTATCTGGCACGTCCCGCATCTGGCCTATCCTGTCCCGTATCTGGCCTGTCCCTTCCTGTATCTGGCCAGTCCCTTCCCATCTCATCCTGTCTCTGGCCTGTCTCGTCCTGTCTCTGGCCCGTCCGGTGCTATCTCTGGCCTGTCCAATCCTGTCTCTTGCCCGTCCCTTCTCTGGCCCGTCCCGTCCAGTCTTTGGCCCGTCTCGTCCCGTATCTGGCCCGCCCTGTATCTGGCCCATCCCGTCCAGCATCTGGCCTGTTCCATATCTGCCAATCCCGTATCTGGCACGTCCTGTCCCTGGCCCGGCCTGTCTCGTATCTGGCCCGTCCTGTATCTGCCTGTCCCGTATCTGGCCCGTCCCGCATCTGACCCGTCCCGTATCTGGCCCGTCCCGTATCTGGTCCGTACCGTCCTGTATCTGGCCCGTCCCATCATGTATCTGGCCTGTCCCATATCTGGCCCATACCGTCCCATTTCTGGCTCGTCACGTTTCTGCCCCATCCCGTCATGTATCTGGCACGTTCCATCCTGTCTCTGGCCCGACCTGTCCTGTCTATGGCCTATCCCATAATGTCTCTAGCACATTCCGTCCTGTCTATGGCCCATCCCGTCCTGAATCTGGCCCGTCCCTTCCTGTATCTGGCCCGTCCCATCCTTTCCTGTCTCTGGCCCATCCCGTCTTGAATCTGGCCCGTTCCTTCCTGTATCTGGCCCGTCCCGTCCTGTCTCTGGCCCATCCCGTCTTGAATCTGGCCCGTCCCGCATCTGGCCCGTTCCTTCCTGTATCTGGCCCGTCCCGTCCTGTCTCTGGCCTGACTGGTCCTGGCCTGCCGCTGGCCAGTCCCGTCCTGCTCTGGTCCGTCCCGTCCCTGGCCCGTCCTGTATCTGGACCGTCCTGTCCTGTATCTGGTCGCCCCGTCTCTGGCCCGTCCCGTCCTTTGTCAGGCACGTCCCGTCCGGTCCTGTCTCTGGCCTGTCCTGCATCTGGCCCATCCCGTCACGTATCTGGCCTGTCCCGTCCTGTATCTGGCCCATCCCATTAAAGGTAGTATTATCAAATCCTCCACAAATTTACACCTCCAGGAAATTTAACCTGGGGTGTGTTTTAAATTAAGGTGAGTTCAATAGTTAGAAAAATATGATACTTTCCATAAATTATTAGCAAAATGTTTAAATGACACCTATCAAAAAACAGCCTCCTCCATATCCCCTCAAGCTGTCCTATCCATCACCAAGATAGGTGCATTTTCTGCCATTTAGGTAGAAGTAATCTTCAAACAATTTGCTTCTAATTTAGATAAAGTACTAGGAAGGTATATCATGCAAACTCTACATGTGATGTTTGCCTATTAAACAATAATTGTAATATCTATTTGCAAAACTTCCATTTTCTCTACACCTGACCTACACTACTTAATTGTAACATCCCTGGCGGCGTGCTGGCATGGCTTCCCATCTCACACCATGCAAGACCGCCGACTTACCCACCAATGCAGGCTGCGCACTATGTTCCTATGCTGGCTGTGTGCATTCCTAATGTGTCCCCAGTCCTGTATCTGACCCGTCCCGTCTCTGGCCCATCCCAGCCTGTCCCTGGCCCCTCCCATCCTGTCTATGGCCCGTCCTCTAATGTCTAACCCGCCCCTTCCTGTATCTGGTCCGTCCAGTCCATATCTGACCCGTTTAGTCCCGTTTCTGACCATCCTGTCCCGTATCGGGCTTTCCCTTATCTAGCCCATCTCATCCCGTATCTGGCCCATCCCGTCCAGTATCTGGCCCGTTCCATATCTGGCCAGTCCCGTATCTAGCACGTCCTATCCCTGGCCCAGCCTGTCCCGTATCTGGCCGGTCCTGTATCTGGTCGCTCCGTCTCTGGCCCGTCCCGTCCTTTTTCAAGCACAGCCCGTCCGGTCCTATTTCTGGCCTGTCCTGTATCTCGCTCATTCCGTCACGTATCTGGCCTGTCTCGTCCTGTATCTGGCCCATCCCACTAAAGGTAGTATTATCAAATCCTCCACAAATTTACACCTCCAGCAAATTTAACCTGGGGTGTGTTTTAAATTAAGGTGAGTTCAATAGTTAGAATAATATGATACTTTCCATAAATTATTAGCAAAATGTTTAAATGACACCTATCAAAAATCAGCCTCCTCCATATCCCCTCAAGCTGTCCTATCCATCACCAAGATAGGTGCATTTTCTGCCATTTAGGCAGAAGTAATCTTTAATTTGCTTCTAATTTAGATAAAGTACTAGGAAGGTATATCATGCAAACTTTACATGTGATGTTTGCCTATTAAATAATAGTTGTAATATTTATTTGCAAAACTTCCATTTTCTCTACGCCTGACCTACACTACTTAATGGTAACATCCCTGGCGGCAAGCTGGCATGGCTTCCCATCTCACACCATGCAAGACCGTCGACTTACCCACCAATGCAGGCTGCGCACTATGTTCCTATGCTGGCTGTGTACATGTGTCTTGGTTGCTTGTTGAGGGCGGAAGCGGGAGCACTTCCTGATTCTTAAAGGAACAGTGCACGCATTCCTAATGTGTCCCCAGTCCTGTATCTGATCCATCCCGTCTCTGGCCCGTCCCGTCTCTGGCCGTCCCGTCCTGTCTCTGGCCCGTGTCAGCCTGTCCCTGGCCCCTGCCATCCTGTCTATGGCCCGTCCTGTAATGTCTAACCCGCCCCGTCCCGTATCTGGTCCGTCCAGTCCCATATCTGACCCGTTTGGTCCCGTATCTGACCATCCCGTCCCGTATCTGGCTATCCCTTATCTGGCCCATCTCATCACGAATCTGGCCCGCCTCATCCTTTCCCGTCTCTGGCACTTCCTGTCCCGTATCTGACCCAACCAGTCCCTATCTGGCCCGTCCCGTATGTGGCCAGGCCCATTCAGTATCTGGCCCGTCCCGTATCTGGCCATCTCGTATCTGGCCCATCCCATCCTGTCCATGGCTCATCCCATATCTAGCATGTCCTGTCCCATATCTGGCCCGTCCCGTATCTGGCCCATGTCGTCCTGTATCTGGCCCGTCCCATATTTTGCCCGTACCGTCCTGTATCTGGCCTGTCCCGTACTGTATCTGGGCCATCCCGTCCAGTCTCTGGCCTGTCTTTTCCTGTATCTGGACCGTCCCGTCCGGTCTCTGGCCTGTCCGATAAAGTATAGCTTGTCCCGTCCTGTTTCTGGCCCGTCCCGTCCTGTCTCTGACTCATCCTGTCCTGTTTCTGGCCCGTCCCGTCCTATCTTTGGCTCGTCCCGTCCTGTATCTGGCCCGTCCCATCTCGTATCTGGCCCGTCCCGCATCTGGCCTGTCCTGTCCTGTATCTGGCCTGTCCCTTCCTGTATCTGGCCAGTCCCTTCCCATCTCGTCCTGTCTCTGGCCTGCCCCGTCCTGTCTATGGTATGGCCCGTCCGATGCTATCTCTGGCCTGTCCAATCCTGTCTCTTGCCCGTCCCATCTCTGGTCCGTCCCGTCCTGTATTTGGCCAGTCTCGTCCTGTCTCTGGCCCGACCTGTCCTGTCCTGCCTTTGGCCAGTCCCGTTCTGCTCTGGCCCGTCCCGTCCCTGGACCGTCCTGTATCTGGACCGTCCCATCCTGTATCTGGTCGCCCCGTCTCTAGCCCGTCCCGTCCTGTCTCTGGCATGCCTCGGTCCGTGCTATCTCCGGCCAGTCTCATCCTGTATTTGGTCCGTCCCGTCCTGTCTATAACCCGTCTCGTCCTGTCTCTGGCGTGTCCCGTCCGGTCCTGTCTCTGGCCCGTCCTGTATCTGGCCCGTCCTGTGTCTGGCTCATCCCGTATCTTTCCTGTCCCAGCCTGTATCTGGCCCATCCCATTAAAGGTAGTATTATCAAATCCTCCACAAATTTACACCTCCAGGAAATTTAACCTGGGGTGTGTTTTAAATTAAGGTGAGTTCAATAGTTAGAAAAATATGATTCTTTCCATAAATTATTAGCAAAATGTTTAAATTACACCTATCAAAAACAGCCTACTCCATATCCCCTCAAGCAGTCCTATCCATCACCAAGATAGGTGCATTTTCTGCCATTTAGGTAGAAGTAATCTTCAAACAATTTGCTTCTAATTTAGATAAAGTACCAGGAAAGTATATCATGCAAACTCTACATGTGATGTTTGCCTATTAAATAATAGTTGTAATATTTATTTGCAAAACTTCCATTTTCTCTACGCCTGACCTACACTACTTAATTGTAACATCCATGGCGGCATGCTGGCATGGCTTCCCATCTCACACCATGCAAGACCGCCGACTTACCCACCAATGGAGGCTGCGCACTATGTTCCTATGCTGTCTGTGTGCATGTGTCTTGGTTGCTTGTTGAGGGCGGTAGCAGCAGCACTTCCTGATTCTTAAAGGATCAGTGCACGCATTCCTAATGTGTCCCCAGTCCTGTATCTGACCCGTCCCATCTCTAACCCGTCCCGTCTCTGGCCCGTCACATCCTGTCTCTGGCCAGTCTCAGCCTGTCCCTGACCCCTCCCATTCTGTCTATGTCCTGTCCTGTAATGTCTAACCCGCCCCGTCCCGTATCTGGTCCGTCCAGTCCCATATCTGACCCGTTTAGTCCCGTATCTGACCATCCCGTCCCGTATCTGGCTGTCCCTTATCTGGCCCATCTCATCCCGTATCTGGCCCGCCTCGTCCCTTCCCGTCTCTGGCACGTCCTGTCCTGTATGTGACCCAACCAGTCCCTATCTGGCCCGTCCCGTATGTGTCCATGCCCATTCAGTATGTGGCCCGTCCTGTATCTGGCCATCTCGTATCTGGCCCATTCCATCCTGTCCATGGCTCATCCCATATCTAGCCTGTCCTGTCCCATATCTGGCCCGTCCCGTATCTGGCCCATGTCGTCCTGTATCTGGCCCGTCTCATTTTTGGCCCGGACCGTCCTGTATGTGGCCTGTCCCGTACTGTATCTGGGCCATCCTGTCCTGTCTCTGGCCCGTCTTATCCTGTATCTGGACCGTCCCGTCCGGTCTCTGGACGGTACCATAATGTATAGCTTGTCCCGTCCTGTTTCTGGCCCGTCCCGTCCTGTCACTGGCTAGTCCTGTCCTGTATCTGGCACATCCTGTACCGTCTCTGGCCCGTCCCATCCTGTCTAATTCCCTTCCCATAATGTATAGCTCGTGAAGTCCTGTTTCTGGCCCGTCCCGTCCTATCTCTGGCTCGTCCCGTCCTGTATCTGGCCCGTCCCATCTCGTATCTGGCCCGTCCCGCATCTGGCCTGTCCTGTCCCATATCTGGCCTGTCCCTTCCCATCTCGTCCTGTCTCTGGCCCGTCCCGTCCTGTCTCTGGCCTGTCCCGTCATGTCTCTGGCCCGTTCGGTGCTATCTCTGGCCTGTCCAATCCTGTCTCTTGCCCATCCCATCTCTTGTCCATCCCGTCCTCTCTTTGGTCCGTCCCGTCCTCTCTCTTGCCCGTCCCGTCCTCTCTCTTGCCCGTCCCGTCCTGTCTCTGGCCTGATCGGTCCTGTCCTACCTCTGACCAGTCCCGTCCTGCTCTGGCCCGTCCTGTCCCTGGACTGTCCTGTATCTGGACCGTCCCGTCCACTATCTGTCGCCCCGTCTCTAGCCCGTCCCGTCCTGTCTCTGGTACGCCTCGGTCCGTCCTATCTCCAGCCAGTCTCATCCTGTCTTTGGCCTGTCCAGTCCTGTCTCTGGCCCATCTCGTCATGTCTCTGGCGTGATCCGTCCGGTCCTGTCTCTGGCCCGTCCTGTATCTGGCCCATTCCGTATCTGGCCTGTCCCGTCCTGTATCTGGCCCATCCCATTAAAGGTAGTATTATCAAATCCTCCACAAATTTACACATAAAGGAACTTTAATCTGGGGTGTGTTAATTTAAGGTGAGTTCAATAGTTAGAAAAATATGATACTTTCCATAAATTATTAGCAAAATGTTTAAATGACACTTATCAAAAAACAGCCTCCTCCATATCCCCTCAAGCTGTCCTATCCATCACCAAGATAGGTGCATTTTCTGCCATTTAGGTAGAAGTAATCTTCAATTTGCTTCTAATTTAGATAAAGTACTAGGAAGGTATATCACGCAAACTCTACATGTGATGTTTGCCTATTAAACAATAGTTGTATTATTTATTTGAAAAACTTCCATTTTCTCTACGCCTGACCTACACTACTTAATTGTAACATCTATGGCGGCGTGCTGGCATGGCTTCCCATCTCACACCATGCAAGACCGCCGACATACCCACCAATGCAGGCTGCACACTATTTGGCCCGTACCGTCCTGTATGTGGCCTGTCCCGTACTGTATCTGGGCCATCCCGTCCTGTCTTTGGCCCGTCTTTTCCTGTATCTGTCCCGTTCCGTCTTGTCTCTGGCCCGTCCAGTCCTGTCTATGGCCCGTCCCATAATATATAGCTTGTACCGAACTGTTTCTGGCCAATCCCGTACTTTCTCTGGCTCGTCCTGTCCTGTATCTGGTCCGTCACGTACCCTCTCTGGTCCGTCCCGTCCTGTCTATTTCCCGTCCCATAATGTATAGCTCGCCCCGTCCTATTTCTGGCCCGTCCCATCCTATCTCTGCGTCGTCCCGTCATATATCTGGCCCGTCCCGTCTCGTATCTGGCCCGTTCCGCATCTGGCCTGTCCTGTCGCGTATCTGGCCTGTCCCTTCCTGTATCTGGCCAGTCCCTTCCCATGTCGTCCTGTCTCTGGCCTGTCCCGTCCTGTCTCTGTCCGGTCCGTCGCTATCTCTGGCCTGTCCAATCCAGTCTCTTGCCCGTCCCTTCTCTGGCCCGTCCCGTCCAGTCTTTGGCCCGTCCCGTCCCGTCTCTGGCCCATCCCTTCCTGTGTTTGGCCCAGTTCTGGCCCGTCTCGTCCCGTATTTGGTCCGCCCTGCATCTGGCCCATCCCGTCCAGTATCTGGCCCGTTCCATATCTGGCCAGTCCCGTATCTGGCACGTCCTGTCCCTGCCCGGCCTGTCCCGTATCTAGCCCGTCCTGTATCTGGCCTGTCCCGTATCTGGCCCATCCCGCATCTGACCCGTCCCGTATCTGGCCCGTCCCGTCCCGTATCTGGTCCGTACCGTCCTAAATCTGGCCTGTCCCGTCATGTATCTGGGCTGTCCCATATCTGGCCCATACCGTCCCATATCTGGCTCGTCACGTTTCTAGCCCTTCCCGTCATGTATCTGACCCGTCCCATCCTGTCTCTGGCCCGACCCGTCCTGTCTATGGCCTGTCCCTTAATGTCTCTAGCACATTCCATCCTGTTTCTGGCCCATCCCATCCTGTATCTGGTCGGTCGGTCCCGTCCTGTATCTGGCCCGGCCCGTCCTGAATCTGGCCCGTCCCGTATCACACCCATCCCTTCCTGTATCTGGCCCGTTGCATCACGTCCTATCTCTGGCCCATCAAGTCTTGAATCTGGCCGTTCCCGTATCTGGTCCGTCCCTTCCTGTATCTGGCCCGTCCCGTCCTGTCTCTGGCATGACTGGTCCTGTCCTGTTCTCTGGCCAGTCCCGTCCAGCTCAGGTCCGTTCCGTCCCTGGCCCGTCCTGTATCTGGACAGTCCCGTCCTGTATCTGGTTGCCCCGTCTCTGGCCCGTCCCGTCCTTTCTCAGGCAAATCCTGCCCGCTCCTGTCTCTGGCCTGTCCTACATCTGGCCCATCCCGTCACGTATCTGGCCTCTCCCGTCCTGGATCTGGCCCATCCCATTAAAGGTAGTATTATCAAATCCTCCACAAATTTACACCTCCAGGAAATTTAACCTGGGGTGTGTTTTAAATTAAGGTGAGTTCAATAGTTAGAAAAATTTGATACTTTCCATAAAGTATCAGCAAAATGTTTAAATGACACCTATCAATAAACAGCCTCCTCCATATCCCCTCAAGCTGTCCTATCCATCACCAAGATAGGTGCATTTTCTGCCATTTAGGTAGAAGTAATCTTCAAACAATTTGCTTCTAATTTAGATAAAGTACTAGGAAGGTATATCATGCAAACTCTACATGTGAGGTTTGCCTATTAAACAATAGTTGTAATATTTATTTGAAAAACTTCCATTTTCTCTATACCTGACCTACACTACTTAATTGTAACATCCATGGCGGCGTGCTGGCATGGCTTCCCATCTCACACCATGCAAGACCGCCGACATACCCACCAATGCAGGCTGCGCACTATTTGGCCCGTACCGTCCTGTATCTGGCCTGTCCCGTACTGTATCTGGGCCATCCCGTCCTGTCTTTGGACTGTCTTCTCCTGTATCTGTTCCATTCCGTCTTGTCTCTGGCCCGTCCCATTCAGTCTATGGCCCGTCCCATAATGTATAGCTTGTCCCGTCCTGTTTCTGGCCCATCCCGTACTGTCTCTGGCTCGTCCTGTCCTGTATCTGGCCCGTGGAGTAGCGTCTATGGCCGTCCCGTCCTGTCTATTTCACGTCCCATAATGTATAGCTCGTCCCATCCTATCTCTGCCTCGTCCCATCCCATCTCAGGCCCGTCCCGTCCAGTCTTTGGCCCGTCCTGTCCTGTCTCTGGCCCATCCCTTCCTGTCTCTGGCGCAGCTCTGTCCCGTCTCGTCCCATATCTGGCCCGCCCTGTATCTGGCCCATCCCGTCCAGTATCTGTCCCGTTCCATATCTGGCCTGTCCCGTATCTGGCACGTCCTGGCCCTGCCTTTCCCGTATCTGGCCCGTCCTGTATCTGGCCCATCCCGCATCTGACCCGTTCCGTATCTGGCCCGTCCCGTCATGTATCTGGGCTGTCCCATATCTGGCTCATCACCTTTCTGGCCCATCCCGTCATATATCTGGCCCGTCCCATCCTGTCTCTAGCCCGTCCTGTTTATGGCCTATCCCGTAATGTCTCTAGCACATTCCGTCCTGTCTTTGGCCCATCCCGTCCTGTGTCTGGTCGGTCCCGTCCTGTATCTGGCCCGTACCGTCCTGAATCTGGCCTGTCCCGTATCTGGCCCATCCCTTCCTGTATCTGGCCCGTCCCGTATCTCGCCCGTCCCTTCCTGTATCTGGCCTGTCCCATGCCGTCCTGTCTCTGGTCCATCCCGTCTTGAATCTGGCCCGTCCCATATCTGGCCCGTCCCTTCCTGTATCTGGCCCGTCCCGTCCTGTCTCTGTCCTGACGGGTCCTGTCCTGCCTCTGGCCAGTCCCGTCCTGCTCTGGTCCGTCCCGTCCCTGGCCCGTACTGTATCTGGAACGTCCCGTCCTGTATCTGGTCGCCCCGTCTCTAGCCCGTCCCGTCCTGTCTCTGGCACGCCTCGGTCCGTCCTATCTCCGGCCAGTCTCATCCTGTCTTTGGCCCGTCCCGTCCAGTCTCTGGCCCGTCTCGTCCTGTCTCTGGCGTGTCCCGTCCGGTCCTGTCTCTGACCCGTCCTGTATTTGGTCCATCCCGTATCTGGCCTGTCCCGTCCTGTATCTGGCCCATCCCATTAAAGGTAGTATTATCAAATCCTCCACAAAATTAAACCTCCAGAAAATTTAACCTGGGGTGTGTTTTAAATTAAGGTGAGTTTAATAGTTAGAAAAATATGATACTTTCCATAAATTATTAGCAAAATGTTTAAATGACACCTATCAAAAAACAGCCTCCTCCATATCCCCTCAAGCTGTCCTATCCATCACCAAGATAGGTGCATTTTCTGCCATTTAGGCAGAAGTAATCTTCAATTTGCCACTAATTTAGATAAAGTACTAGGAAGGTATATCATGCAAACTTTAATGTGATGTTTGCCTATTAAATAATAGTTGTAATATTTATTTGCAAAACTTCCATTTTCTCTACACCAGACCTACACTACTTAATTGTAACATCACTGGCGGCAAGCTGGCATGGCTTCCAATCTCACACCATGCAAGACCGCCGACTTAGCCATCCAATGCAGGCTGCGCACTATGTTCCTATGCGGGTTGTGTGCATGTGTCTTGGCTGCTTTTTGAGGGCGGTAGCGGCAGCACTTCCTGATTCTTATAGGAACAGTGCACGCATTCCTTTTGTATCCCCAGTCCTGTATCTGACCCGTCCCGTGTCTGGCCTGTCTGGTCCTGTCTCTGGCCCATCCCAGCCTGTCCCTGGCCCCACCCATCCTGTCTATGACCCGTTCTGTAATGTCTAACCCGCCCCGTCCCGTATCTGGTCCGTCCAGTCGCATATCTGACCCGTTTAGTCCCGTATCTGACCATCCCGTCCCGTATCTGGCTTTCCCTTATCTAGCCCATCTCATCCCGTATCTGGCCCGCATCGTCCCTTCCCATCTGTGGCACGTCCTATCCCGTATCTGACCATACCAGTCCCTATCTGGCCCGTCCCGTATGTGGCCAGGCCCATTCAGTATCTGTCCCGTCCCGTATCTGGCCATCTCGTATCAGCCCCATCCCATCCTGTCCATGGCTCATCCCATATCTAGCCTCTCCTGTCCCATATCTGGCTCGTCCTGTATCTGGCCCATGTCGTCCTGTATCTGGCCCGTCCCATATTTGGCCCGTACCGTCCTGTATCTGGCCTGTCCCGTAGTGTATCTGGGCCATCCTGTCCTGTCTCTGGCCCGTCTTTTCCTGTATCTGGACCATCTGGTCTCTGTCCCGTCCCATAATGTATAGCTTGTCCCGTCCTGTTTCTGGCCCGTCCCGTCCGGTCTCTGGCTCGTCCTGTCCTGTATCTGGCACGTCCCGTACCGTCTCTGGCCCGTCCCATCCTGTCTATTTCCCGTCCCATAATGTATAGCTCGTCCAGTCCTGTTTCTGGCCCGTCCCGTCCTATCTCCGGCTCGTCCCGTCTTGTATCTAGCCCGTCCCATCTCGTATCTGGCCCGTCCCGCATCTGGCCTGTCTTGTCCCTTATCTGGCCAGTCCCTTCCTGTATCTGGCCAGTACCTTCCCATCTCATCCTGTCTCTGGCCCGTCCGATCCTGTCTCTTGCCCGTCCCATCTCTGGTCCGTCCCGTCCTGTCCTTGGCCCTTACCGTCCTGTCTCTGGCCCGTCTCGTCCTCTCTTTGGCCCGTCCCGTCCTCTCTCTTGCCCGTCCCGTCCTGTCTCTGGCTCGACCGATCCTGTCCTGCCTCAGGCCAGTCCCATCCTGCTCTGGCCAGTCCCGTCCTTGGACGGTCCTGTATCTGGACCGCCCCGTCCTGTATCTGGTCGCCCAGTCTCTAGCACGTCCCGTCCTGTCTCTGGCATGCCTCGCTCCGTCCTATCTTCGGCCAGTCTCATCCTGTATCTGGTCGCCCCGTCTCTGGCCCGTCCCGTCCTTTTTCAGGCACGGCCCGTCCGGTCCTATCTTTGGCCTGTCCTGTATCTGGCCCATTCCGTCACGTATCTGGCCTGTCTCGTCCTGTATCTGGCCCATCCCACTAAAGGTAGTATTATCAAATCCTCCACAAATTTACAACTCCAGGAAATTTAACCTGGGGTGTGTTTTAAATTAAGGTGAGTTCAATAGTTAGAATAATATGATACTTTCCATAAATTATTAGCAAAATGTTTAAATGACACCTATCAAAAAACAGCCTCCTCCATATCCCCTCAAGCTGTCCTATCCATCACCAAGATAGGTGCATTTTCTGCCATTTAGGCAGAAGTAATCTTCAATTTGCCACTAATTTAGATAAAGTACTAGGAAGGTATATCATGCAAACTTTACATGTGATGTTTGCCTATTAAATAATAGTTGTAATATTTATTTGCAAAACTTCCATTTTCTCTACACCAGACCTACACTACTTAATTGTAACATCACTGGCGGCAAGCTGGCATGGCTTCCAATCTCACACCATGCAAGACCGCCGACTTAGCCATCCAATGCAGGCTGCGCACTATGTTCCTATGCGGGCTGTGTGCATGTGTCTTGGCTGCTTTTTGAGGGCGGTAGCGGCAGCACTTCCTGATTCTTATAGGAACAGTGCACGCATTCCTTTTGTATCCCCAGTCCTGTATCTGACCCGTCCCGTGTCTGGCCTGTCTGGTCCTGTCTCTGGCCCGTCCCAGCCTGTCCCTGGCCCCATCCATCCTGTCTATGACCCGTTCTGTAATGTCTAACCCGCCCCGTCCCGTATCTGGTCCGTCCAGTCGCATATCTGACCCGTTTAGTCCCGTATCTGACCATCCCGTCCCGTATCTGGCTTTCCCTTATCTAGCCCATCTCATCCCGTATCTGGCCCGCATCGTCCCTTCCCATCTGTGGCACGTCCTATCCCGTATCTGACCATACCAGTCCCTATCTGGCCCGTCCCGTATGTGGCCAGGCCCATTCAGTATCTGTCCCGTCCCGTATCTGGCCATCTCGTATCAGCCCCATCCCATCCTGTCCATGGCTCATCCCATATCTAGCCTCTCCTGTCCCATATCTGGCTCGTCCTGTATCTGGCCCATGTCGTCCTGTATCTGGCCCGTCCCATATTTGGCCCGTACCGTCCTGTATCTGGCCTGTCCCGTAGTGCATCTGGGCCATCCTGTCCTGTCTCTGGCCCGTCTTTTCCTGTATCTGGACCATCTGGTCTCTGTCCCGTCCCATAATGTATAGCTTGTCCCGTCCTGTTTCTGGCCCGTCCCGTCCGGTCTCTGGCTCGTCCTGTCCTGTATCTGGCACGTCCCGTACCGTCTCTGGCCCGTCCCATCCTGTCTATTTCCCGTGCCATAATGTATAGCTCGTCCAGTCCTGTTTCTGGCCCGTCCCGTCCTATCTCCGGCTCGTCCCGTCTTGTATCTGGCCCGTCCCATCTCGTATCTGGCCCGTCCCGCATCTGGCCTGTCTTGTCCCTTATCTGGCCAGTCCCTTCCTGTATCTGGCCAGTACCTTCCCATCTCATCCTGTCTCTGGCCCGTCCGATCCTGTCTCTTGCCCGTCCCATCTCTGGTCCGTCCCGTCCTGTCTTTGGCCCTTACCGTCCTGTCTCTGGCCCGTCTCGTCCTCTCTTTGGCCCGTCCCGTCCTCTCTCTTGCCCGTCCCGTCCTGTCTCTGGCTCGACCGATCCTGTCCTGCCTCAGGCCAGTCCCATCCTGCTCTGGCCAGTCCCGTCCTTGGACGGTCCTGTATCTGGACCGCCCCGTCCTGTATCTGGTCGCCCAGTCTCTAGCACGTCCCGTCCTGTCTCTGGCATGCCTCGCTCCGTCCTATCTTCGGCCAGTCTCATCCTGTATCTGGTCACCCCGTCTCTGGCCCGTCCCGTCCTTTTTCAGGCACGGCCCGTCCGGTCCTATCTTTGGCCTGTCCTGTATCTGGCCCATTCCGTCACGTATCTGGCCGGTCTCGTCCTGTATCTGGCCCATTCCACTAAAGGTAGTATTATCAAATCCTCCACAAATTTACAACTCCAGGAAATTTAACCTGGGGTGTGTTTTAAATTAAGGCGAGTTCAATAGTTAGAATAATATGATACTTTCCATAAATTATTAGCAAAATGTTTAAATGACACCTATCAAAAAACAGCCTCCTCCATATCCCCTCAAGCTGTCCTATCCATCACCAAGATAGGTGCATTTTCTGCCATTTAGGCAGAAGTAATCTTCAATTTGCCTCTAATTTAGATAAAGTACTAGGAAGGTATATCATGCAAACTTTACATGTGATGTTTGCCTATTAAATAATAGTTGTAATATTTATTTGCAAAACTTCCATTTTCTCTACACCAGACCTACACTACTTAATTGTAACATCACTGGCGGCAAGCTGGCATGGCTTCCAATCTCACACCATGCAAGACCGTCGACTTACCCACCAATGCAGGCTGAACACTATGTTCCTATGCTGGCTGTGTACATGTGTCTTGGCTGCTTGTTGAGGGCGGCAGCGGCAGCACTTCCTGATTCTTAAAGGAACAGTGCACGCATTCCTAATGTGTCCCCAGTCCTGTATCTGACCCATCCCGTCTCTGGCCCGTCCCGTCTCTGGCCCGTCCCGTCCTGTCTCTGGCCTGTCCCAGCCTATCTCTGGCCCGTCCCGTCCTCTCTTTGGCCCGTCCCGTCCTCTCTCTTGCCCGTCCCGTCCTGTCTCTGGCCCGACTGGTCCTGTCCTGCCTCAGGCCAGTCCCATCCTGCTCTGGCCAGTCCCGACCGGTGCTATCTCTGGCCTGTCCAATCCTGTCTCTTGCCCGTCCCATCTCTGGTCCGTCCCGTCCTGTCTTTGGCCCTTCCCGTCCTATCTCTGGCCCGTCCCGTCCTCTCTTTGGCCCGTCCCGTCCTCTCTCTTGCCCGTCCCGTCCTGTCTCTGGCCCGACCGGTCCTGTCCTGCCTCAGGCCAGTCCCATCCTGCTCTGGCCAGTCCCGTCCCTGGACCGTCCTGTATCTGGACCGCCCCGTCCTGTATCTGGTCGCCCCGTCTCTAGCAGGTCCCGTCCTGTCTCTGGCACGCCTCGGTTCGTCCTATCTTCGGCCAGTCTCATCCTGTCTTTGGCCCGTCCCGTCCCGTCTGTCTCTGGCAAGTCCGGTCCTGTCTCTGGCCCGTCCCGTATCTGGCCCATCCAGTATCTGGCCTGTCCCGTCCTGTATCTGGCCCGTCCCGTCATGTATCTGGGCTGTCCCATAGCTGGCCCATACCATCCCATATCTGGCTCGTCACGTTTCTGGCCCATCCCGTCATGTATCTGGCCCGTCCCATCCTGTCTATGGCCCGATTTGTCCTGTCTATGGCCTGTCCCGTAATGTCTCTAGCACATTTCGTCCTGTCTCTGGCCCATCCCGTCCTGTATCTGGTCGGTCCCGTCCTTTATCTGGCCCGTCCCATCCTGAATCTGGCCCGTCCTGTCTATGGCCCGTCCGATAATGTATAGCTTGTCCCGTCCTGTTTCTGGCCAGTCCCGTACTATCTCTGGCTCGTCTTGTCCTGTATCTGGCCCGTCCCGTCCATTTCCCGTCCCATAATGTATAGCTCGTCCCGTCCTGTTTCTGGCCCGTCCCATCCTATCTCTGCCTTGTCCCGTCCTATATCTGGCGCGTCCCGTCTCGTATCTGGCCCGTCCCGCATCTGGCCTGTCCTGTCCAGTATCAGGCCTTTCCCTTCCTGTATCTGGCCTGTCCCTTCCCATCTCGTCCTGTCGCTGGCCTGTTCCGTCCTGTCTCTGGCCCGTCCGGTGCTATCTCTGGCCTGTCCAATCCTGTCTCTTGCCGGTCCCGTCTCTGGCCCATTCCTTCCTGTCTCTGGCCCAGGTCTGGCCCGTCTCATCCCGTATCTGGCCCATCCCGTCCAGTATCTGACACATTACATATCTGGCCAGTCTCGTATCTGGCACGTCCTGTCCCTGGCCCGGCCTGTCCCGTATCTGGCCCGTCCTGTATCTGGCCTGTCCAGTATCTGGCCCGTCCCGCATCTGACCCGTCCCGTATCTGGCCCGTCCCATCCCGTATCTGGTCCGTACCGTCCTGTATCTGGCCCATCCCGTCATGTATCTGGGCTGTCGCATATCTGGCCAATACCGTCCCATATCTGGCTCGTCACGTTTCTGGCCCATCCCGTCATGTATCTGGCCCATCCCATCCTGTCTCTGGCCCGACCCGTCCTTTCTATGGCCCATCCCGTAATGTCTCTAGCACATTCCGTCTTGTCTCTGGCCCATCCCGTCCTGCATCGGTTCGGTCCAGTCCTGTATCTGGCCCGTCCCGTCCTGAATCTAGCCCATCCCGTATCTGGCTCGTCCCTTCCTGTATCTGGCCCGTCCTATCCTGTCCTGTCTCTGGCCCATTCCGTCTTGAATCTGGCCCGTGCCGTATCTGGCCCGTCCCTTCCTGTATCTGGCCCGTCCCGTCCTTTCTCTGGCCTGACCGGTCCTGTCCTGACTCTGGCCAGTCCAGTGCTGCTCTGGTCCGTCCCTTCCCTGGCCCGTCCTGTATCTGGACCGTCCCATTCTGTATCTAGTCGCCCCGTCCCGTATCTGGTCTGTCCAGTCCCATATCTGACCCGTTTAGTGCCGTATCTGACCATCCCGTCCCGTATCTGGCTTTCCCTTATCTGGCCCATCTCATCCCGTATCTGGCCTGCCTTGCCCCTTCCCAACTCTGGCACGTCCTGTCCCGAGTCTGACCCAACCAGTCCCTATCTGGCCCGTCCCGTATGTGGCCAGGCCCATTCAGTATCTGGCCTGTCCCGTATCTGGCCATCTCGTATCTGGCCCATCCCATCCTGTCCATGGCTCATCCCATATCCAGCCTGTCCTGTCCCATATCTGGCCCGTCCTGTATCTTGCCCATGTTGTCCTGTATCTGGCCCGTCCTATATTTGGCCCGTACCGTCCTGTATCGGGCCTGTCCCGTACTGTATCTGGACAGTCCCGTCCGGTCTCTGGCAAATCCCATAATGTATAGCTTGTCCCGTCCTGTTTCTGGCCCGTCCCTTCCTGTATCTGGCCCGAACCGTCCTCTCTTTGACCCGTCCCGTCCTCTATCTTGCCCGTCCCCTCCTGTCTCTGGCCCGACCGGTCCTGTCCTGTCTCTCACCAGTCTCGTCCTGCTCTGGCCCGTCCCGTCCCTGGACTGTACTGTATCTGGACCGTCCCGTCCTGTATCTGTCGCCCCGTCTCTAGCCCGTCCCGTCCTGTCTCTGGTACGCCTCAGTCCATAATATCTCCGGCCAGTCTCATCCTGTCTTTCGCCTGTCCCGTCCTGTCTCTGGCCCGTCTCGTCATGTCTCTGGCGTGTGCCGTCCGGTCCTGTCTCTGGCCTGTCCTGTATCTGGCCCATTCCGTATCTTGTCTGTCCCGTCCTGTATCTGGCCCACCCCATTAAAGGTAGTATTATCAAATCCTCCACAAATTTACACATAAAGGAACTTTAGCCTGGGGTGTGTTTTAAATTAAGGTGAGTTCAATAGTTAGAAAAATATGATACTTTCCATAAATTATTAGCAAAATGTTTAAATGACACCTATCAAAAAACAGCCTCCTCCATATCCCCTCAAGCTGTCCTATCCATCACCAAGATAGGTGCATTTTCTGCCATTTAGGTAGAAGTAATCTTCAAACAATTTGCTTCTAATTTAGATAAAGTACTAGGAAGGTATATCATGCAAACTCTACATGTGATGTTTGCCTATTAAACAATAGTTGTAATATTTATTTGCAAAACTTCCATTTTCTGTACACCTGACCTACACTACTTAATTGTAACATCCCTGGTGGCGTGCTGGCATGGTTTCCCATCTCACACCATGCAACACCGCCGACTTACCCACCAATGCAGGCTGCGCACTATGTTCCTATGTGGGCTGTGTGCATGTGTCTTGGCTGCTTTTTGAGGGCGGCAGCGGCAGCACTTCCTGATTCTTAAAGGAACAGTGCACGCATTCCTTTTGTATCCCCAGTCCTGTATCTGACCCGTCCCGTGTCTGGCCTGTCCGGTCCTGTCTCTGGCCCGTCCCAGCCTGTCCCTGGCCCCATCCATCCTGTCTATGACCCGTTCTGTAATGTCTAACCCGCCCCGTCCCGTATCTGGTCCGTCCAGTCGCATATCTGACCCGTTTAGTCCCGTATCTGACCATCCCGTCCCGTATCTGGCTTTCCCTTATCTAGCCCATCTCATCCCGTATCTGGCCCGCATCGTCTCTTCCCATCTGTGGCACGTCCTGATCCATATCTGACCATACCAGTCCCTATCTGGCCCGTCCCGTATGTGGCCAGGCCCTTTCAGTATCTGGCCCGTCCCGTATCTGGCCATCTCGTATCAGCCCCATCCCATCCTGTCCATGGCTCATCCCATATCTAGCCTCTCCTGTCCCATATCTGGCTCGTCCCGTATCTGGCCCATGTCGTCCTGTATCTGGCCCGTCCCATATTTGGCCCGTACCGTCCTGTATCTGGCCTGTCCCGTAGTGTATCTGGGCCATCCTGTCCTGTCTCTGGCCCGTCTTTTCCTGTATCTGGACCGTCTGGTCTCTGTCCCGTCCCATAATGTATAGCTTGTCCCGTCCTGTTTCTGGCCCGTCCCGTCCGGTCTCTGGCTCGTCCTGTCCTGTATCTGGCACGTCCCGTACCGTCTCTGGCCCGTCCCATCCTGTCTATTTCCCGTCCCATAATGTATAGCTCGTCCAGTCCTGTTTCTGGCCCGTCCCGTCCTATCTCCGGCTCGTCCCGTCTTGTATCTGGCCCGTCCCATCTCGTATCTGGCCCGTCCCGCATCTGGCCTGTCTTGTCCCTTATCTGGCCAGTCCCTTCCTGTATCTGGCCGGTACCTTCCCATCTCATGCTGTCTCTGGCCCGTCCGATCCTGTCTCAGGCCTGGTCAGTCCTGTCTCTGGCCCGACCGATGCTATCTCTGGCCTGTCCAATCGTGTCTCTTGCCCGTCCCATCTCTGGTCCGTCCCGTCCTGTCTTTGGCCCTTCCCGTCCTGTCTCTGGCCCGTCCCGTCCTCTCTCTTGCCCGTCCCGTCCTGTCTCTGGCTCGACCGATCCTGTCCTGCCTCAGGCCAGTCCCATCCTGCTCTGGCCAGTCCAGGCCCTGGACGGTCCTGTATCTGGACCGCCCCGTCCTGTATCTGGTCGCCCCGTCTCTAGCACGTCCCGTCTTGTCTCTGGCATGCCTCGCTCCGTCCTATCTTCGGCCAGTCTCATCCTGTAACTGGTCGCCACGTCTCTGGCCCGTCCCGTCCTTTTTCAGGCACGGCCCGTCCGGTCCTATCTTTGGCCTGTCCTGTATCTGGCCCATTCCGTCACGTATCTGGCCTGTCTCGTCCTGTATCTGGCCCATCCCACTAAAGGTAGTATTATCAAATCCTCCACAAATTTACAACTCCAGGAAATTTAACCTGGGGTGTGTTTTAAATTAAGGTGAGTTCAATAGTTAGAATAATATGATACTTTCCATAAATTATTAGCAAAATGTTTAAATGACACCTATCAAAAAACAGCCTCCTCCATATCCCCTCAAGCTGTCCTATCCATCACCAAGATAGGTGCATTTTCTGCCATTTAGGCAGAAGTAATCTTCAATTTGCCTCTAATTTAGATAAAGTACTAGGAAGGTATATCATGCAAACTTTACATGTGATGTTTGCCTATTAAATAATAGTTGTAATATTTATTTGCAAAACTTCCATTTTCTCTACACCTGACCTACACTACTTAATTGTAACATCACTGGCGGCAAGCTGGCATGGCTTCCAATCTCACACCATGCAAGACCGTCGACTTACCCACCAATGCAGGCTGAACACTATGTTCCTATGCTGGCTGTGTACATGTGTCTTGGCTGCTTGTTGAGGGCGGCAGCGGCAGCACTTCCTGATTCTTAAAGGAACAGTGCACGCATTCCTAATGTGTCCCCAGTCCTGTATCTGACCCATCCCGTCTCTGGCCCGTCCCGTCCCGTCCTGTCTCTGGCCTGTCCCAGCCTGTCTCTGGCCCGACCGGTACTATCTCTGGCCTGTCCAATCCTGTCTCTTGCCCGTCCCATCTCTGGTCCGTCCCGTCCTGTCTTTGGCCCTTCCCGTCCTATCTCTGGCCCGTCCCGTCCTCTCTTTGGCCCGTCCCGTCCTCTCTCTTGCCCGTCCCGTCCTGTCTCTGGCCCGACCGGTCCTGTCCTGCCTCAGGCCAGTCCCATCCTGCTCTGGCCAGTCCCGTCCCTGGACCGTCCTGTATCTGGACCGCCCCGTCCTGTATCTGGTCGCCCCGTCTCTAGCAGGTCCCGTCCTGTCTCTGGCACGCCTCGGTCCGTCCTATCTTCGGCCAGTCTCATTCTGTCTTTGGCCCGTCCCGTCCCGTCTGTCTCTGGCCCTTCCCGTATCTGGCCCATCCAGTATCTGGCCTGTCCCGTCCTGTATCTGGCCCGTCCCGTCATGTATCTGGGCTGTCCCATAGCTGGCCCATACCATCCCATATCTGGCTCGTCACGTTTCTGGCCCATCCCGTCATGTATCTGGCCCGTCCCATCCTGTCTATGGCCCGATTTGTCCTGTCTATGGCCTGTCCCGTAATGTCTCTAGCACATTCCGTCCTGTCTCTAGCCCATCCCGTCCTGTATCTGGTCGGTCCCGTCCTGTATCTGGCCCGTCCCATCCTGAATCTGGCCCGTCCTGTCTATGGCCCGTCCGATAATGTATAGCTTGTCCTGTCCTGTTTCTGGACAGTCCCGTACTATCTCTGGCTCGTCTTGTCCTGTATCTGGCCCGTCCCATCCATTTCCCTTCCCATAATGTATAGCTCGTCCCGTCCTGTTTCTGGCCCGTCCCATCCTATCTCTGCCTTGTCCCGTCCTATATCTGGCGCGTCCCGTCTCGTATCTGGCCCGTCCCGCATCTGGCCTGTCCTGTCCCGTATCTGGCCTGTCGCTTCCTGTATCTGGTCAGTCCCTTCCCATCTCGTCCTGTCGCTGGCCTGTTCCGTCCTGTCTCTGGCCCGTCCGGTGCTATCTCTGGCCTGTCCAATCCTGTCTCTTGCCGGTCCCGTCTCTGGCCCATCCCTTCCTGTCTCTGGCCCAGGTCTGGCCCGTCTCATCCCGTATCTGGCCCATCCCGTCCAGTATCTGACCCGTTCCATATCTGGCCAGTCTCGTATCTGGCACGTCCTGTCCCTGGCCCGGCCTGTCCCGTATCTGGCCCGTCCTGTATCTGGCCTGTCCAGTATCTGGCCCGTCCCGCATCTGACCCGTCCCGTATCTGGCCCGTCCTATCCCGTATCTGGTCCGTACCGTCCTGTATCTGGCCCATCCCGTCATGTATCTGGGCTGTCGCATATCTGGCCAATACCGTCCCATATCTGGCTCGTCACGTTTCTGGCCCATCCCGTCATGTATCTGGCCCATCCCATCCTGTCTCTGGCCCGACCCGTCCTGTCTATGGCCCATCCCGTAATGTCTCTAGCACATTCCGTCTTGTCTCTGGCCCATCCCGTCCTGCATCGGTTCGGTCCAGTCCTGTATCTGGCCCGTCCCATCCTGAATCTAGCCCATCCCGTATCTGGCTCGTCCCTTCCTGTATCTGGCATGTCCTATCCTGTCCTGTCTCTGGCCCATTCCGTCTTGAATCTGGCCCGTGCCGTATCTGGCCCGTCCCTTCCTGTATCTGGCCCGTCCCGTCCTTTCTCTGGCCTGACCGGTCCTGTCCTCACTCTGGCCAGTCCAGTGCTGCTCTGGTCCGTCCCTTCCCTGGCCCGTCCTGTATCTGGACCGTCCCATTCTGTATCTAGTCGCCCCGTCCCGTATCTGGTCTGTCCAGTCCCATATCTGACCCGTTTAGTGCCGTATCTGACCATCCCGTCCCGTATCTGGCTTTCCCTTATCTGGCCCATCTCATCCCGTATCTGGCCTGCCTTGCCCCTTCCCAACTCTGGCACGTCCTGTCCCGTGTCTGACCCAACCAGTCCCTATCTGGCCCGTCCCGTATGTGGCCAGGCCCATTCAGTATCTGGCCTGTCCCGTATCTGGCCATCTCGTATCTGGCCCATCCCATCCTGTCCATGGCTCATCCCATATCCAGCCTGTCCTGTCCCATATCTGGCCCGTCCTGTATCTTGCCCATGTTGTCCTGTATCTGGCCCGTCCTATATTTGGCCTGTGCCGTCCTGTATCGGGCCTGTCCCGTACTGTATCTGGACCGTCCCGTCCGGTCTCTGGCCCATCCCATAATGTATAGCTTGTCCCGTCCTGTTTCTGGCCCGTCCCTTCCTGTATCTGGCCCGTCCTCTCTTTGACCCGTCCCGTCCTCTATCTTGCCCGCCCCCTCCTGTCTCTGGCCCGACCGGTCCTGTCCTGTCTCTGACCAGTCTCGTCCTGCTCTGGCCCGTCCTGTCCCTGGACTGTCCTGTATCTGGACCGTGGCGTCCTGTATCTGTCGCCCCGTCTCTAGCCCGTCCCGTCCTGTCTCTGGTACGCCTCAGTCCATAATATCTCCGGCGAGTCTCATCCTGTCTTTCGCCTGTCCCGTCCTGTCTCTGGCCCATCTCGTCATGTCTCTGGCGTGTGCCGTCCGGTCCTGTCTCTGGTCCGTCCTGTATCTGGCCCATTCCGTATCTTGTCTGTCCCGTCCTGTATCTGGCCCACCCCATTAAAAGTAGTATTATCAAATCCTCCACAAATTTACACACCAAGGAACTTTAGCCTGGGGTGTGTTTTAAATTAAGGTGAGTTCAATAGTTAGAAAAATATGATACTTTCCATAAATTATTAGCAAAATGTTTAAATGACACCTATCAAAAAACAGCCTCCTCCATATCCCCTCAAGCTGTCCTATCCATCACCAAGATAGGTGCATTTTCTGCCATTTAGGTAGAAGTAATCTTCAAACAATTTGCTTCTAATTTAGATAAAGTACTAGGAAGGTATATCATGCAAACTCAACATGTGACGTTTGCCTATTAAACAATAGTTGTAATATTTATTTGCAAAACTTCCATTTTCTGTACACCTGACCTACACTACTTAATTGTAACATCCCTGGTGGCGTGCTGGCATGGCTTCCCATCTCACACCATGCAAGACCGCCGACTTACCCACCAATGCAGGCTGCGCACTATGTTCCTATGTGGGCTGTGTGCATGTGTCTTGGCTGCTTTTTGAGGGCGGCAGCGGCAACACTTCCTGATTCTTAAAGGAACAGTGCACGCATTCCTTTTGTATCCCCAGTCCTGTATCTGACCCGTCCCGTGTCTGGCCTGTCCGGTCCTGTCCCTGGCCCCATCCATCCTGTCTATGACCCGTTCTGTAATGTCTAACCCGCCCCGTCCCGTATCTGGTCCGTCCAGTCGCATATCTGACCCGTTTAGTCCCGTATCTGACCATCCCGTCCCGTATCTGGCTTTCCCTTATCTAGCCCATCTCATCCCGTATCTGGCCCGCATCGTCCCTTCCCATCTGTGGCACGTCCTGTCCCGTATCTGACCATACCAGTCCCTATCTGGCCCGTCCCGTATGTGGCCAGGCCCATTCAGTATCTGGCCAGTCCCGTATCTGGCCATCTCGTATCAGCCCCATCCCATCCTGTCCATGGCTCATCCCATATCTAGCCTCTCCTGTCCCATATCTGGCTCGTCCCGTATCTGGCCCATGTCGTCCTGTATCTGGCCCGTCCCATATTTGGCCCGTACCGTGCTGTATCTGGCCTGTCCCGTAGTGCATCTGGGCCATCCTGTCCTGTCTCTGGCCCGTCTTTTCCTGTATCTGGACCGTCTGGTCTCTGTCCCGTCCCATAATGTATAGCTTGTCCCGTCCTGTTTCTGGCCCGTCCCGTCCGGTCTCTGGCTCGTCCTGTCCTGTATCTGGCACGTCCCGTACCTTCTCTGGCCCGTCCCATCCTGTCTATTTCCCGTCCCATAATGTATAGCTCGTCCAGTCCTGTTTCTGGCCCGTCCCGTCCTATCTCCGGCTCGTCCCGTCTTGTATCTGGCCCGTCCCATCTCGTATCTGGCCCGTCCCGCATCTGGCCTGTCTTGTCCCTTATCTGGCCAGTCCCTTCCTGTATCTGGCCAGTACCTTCCCATCTCATCCTGTCTCTGGCCCGTCCGATCCTGTCTCAGGCCTGGTCAGTCCTGTCTCTGGCCCGACCGATGCTATCTCTGGCCTGTCCAATCCTGTCTCTTGCCCGTCCCATCTCTGGTCCGTCCCGTCCTGTCTTTGGCCCTTCCCGTCCTGTCTCTGGCCCGTCCCGTCCTCTCTCTTGCCCGTCCCGTCCTGTCTCTGGCTCGACCGATCCTGTCTCTGGCCCGACCGGTCCTGTCCTGCCTCAGGCCAGTCCCAACCTGCTCTGGCCAGTCCCGTCCCTGGACCGTTCTGTATCTGGACCGCCCCGTCCTGTATCTGGTCGCCCCGTCTCTAGCAGGTCCCGTCCTATCTCTAGCACGCCTCGGTCCGTCCTATCTTCGGCCAGTCTCATCCTGTCTTTGGCCCGTCCCGTCCCGTCTGTCTCTGGCAAGTCCGGTCCTGTCTCTGGCCCGTCCCGTATCTGGCCCATCCAGTATCTGGCCTGTCCCGTCCTGTATCTGGCCCATCCCGTCATGTATCTGGGCTGTCCCATAGCTGGCCCATACCATCCCATATCCGGCTCGTCACATTTCTGGCCCATCCCGTCATGTATCTGGCCCGTCCCATCCTGTCTATGGCCCGATTTGTCCTGTCTATGGCCTGTCCCGTAATGTCTCTAGCACATTCCGTCCTGTCTCTGGCCCATCCCGTCCTGTATCTGGTTGGTCCCGTCCTGTATCTGGCCCGTCCCATCCTGAATCTGGCCCGTCCTGTCTATGGCCCGTCCGATAATGTATAGCTTGTCCCGTCCTGTTTCTGGCCAGTCCCGTACTATCTCTGGCTCGTCTTGTCCTGTATCTGGCCTGTCCCGTCCATTTCCCGTCCCATAATGTATAGCTCGTCCCATCCTGTTTCTGGCCCGTCCCATCCTATCTCTGCCTTGTCCCGTCCTATATCTGGCGCGTCCAGTCTCGTATCTGGCCCGTCCCGCATCTGGCCTGTCCTGTCCCGTATCTGGCCTGTCCCTTCCTGTATCTGGCCAGTCCCTTCCCATCTCGTCCTGTCGCTGGCCTGTTCCGTCCTGTCTCTGGCCCGTCCGGTGCTATCTCTGGCCTGTCCAATCCTGTCTCTTGCCGGTCCCGTCTCTGGCCCATCCCTTCCTGTCTCTGGCCAAGGTCTGGCCCGTCTCATCCCGTATCTGGCCCATCCCGTCCAGTATCTGACCCGTTCCATATCTGGCCAGTCTCGTATCTGGCACGTCCTGTCCCTGGCCCGGCCTGTCCCGTATCTGGCCCGTCCTGTATCTGGCCTGTCCAGTATCTGGCCCGTCGCGCATCTGACCAGTCCCGTATCTGGCCCGTCCCATCCCGTATCGGGTCCGTACCGTCCTGTATCTGGCCCATCCCGTCATGTATCTGGGCTGTCGCATATCTGGCCAATACCGTCCCATATCTGGCTCGTCACGTTTCTGGCCCATCCCGTCATGTATCTGGCCCATCCCATCCTGTCTCTGGCCCGACCCGTCCTGTCTATGGCCCATCCCGTAATGTCTCTAGCACATTCAGTCTTGTTTCTGGCCCATCCCGTCCTGCATCGGTTCGGTCCAGTCCTGTATCTGGCCCGTCCCGTCCTGAATCTAGCCCATCCCGTATCTGGCTCGTCCCTTCCTGTATCTGGCCCGTCCTATCCTGTCCTGTCTCTGGCCCATTAAGTCTTGAATCTGGCCCGTGCCGTATCTGGCCCGTCCCTTCCTGTATCTGGCCCGTCCCGTCCTTTCTCTGGCCTGACCGGTCCTGTCCTGACTCTGGCCAGTCCAGTGCTGCTCTGGTCCGTCCCTACCCTGGCCCGTCCTGTATCTGGACCGTCCCATTCTGTATCTAGTCGCCCCGTCCCGTATCTGGTCTGTCCAGTCCCATATCTGACCCGTTTAGTGCCGTATCTGACCATCCCGTCCCGTATCTGGCTTTCCTTTATCTGGCCCATCTCATCCCGTATCTGGCCTGCCTTGCCCCTTCCCAACTCTGGCACGTCCTGTCCCGTGTCTGACCCAACCAGTCCCTATCTGGCCCGTCCCGTATGTGGCCAGGCCCATTCAGTATCTGGCCTGTCCCGTATCTGGCCATCTCGTATCTGGCCCATCCCAACCTGTCCATGGCTCATCCCATATCCAGCCTGTCCTGTCCCATATCTGGCCCGTCCTGTATCTTGCCCATGTTGTCCTGTATCTGGCCCGTCCTATATTTGGCCCGTACCGTCCTGTATCGGGCCTGTCCCGTACTGTATCTGGACCGTCCCGTCCGGTCTCTGGCCCATCCCATAATGTATAGCTTGTCCCGTCCTGTTTCTGGCCCGTCCCTTCCTGTATCTGGCCCGTCCCGTCCTCTCTTTGACCCGTCCCATCCTCTATCTTGCCCGTCCCCTCCTGTCTCTGGCCCGACCGGTCCTGTCCTGTCTCTGACCAGTCTCGTCCTGCTCTGGCCCGTCCCGTCCCTGGACTGTCCTGTATCTGGACCGTCCCGTCCTGTATCTGTCGCCCTGTCTCTAGCCCGTCCCGTCCTGTCTCTGGTACGCCTCAGTCCATAATATCTCCGGCCAGTCTCATCCTGTCTTTTGCCTGTCCCGTCCTGTCTCTGGCCCGTCTCGTCATGTCTCTGGCGTGTGCCGTCCGGTCCTGTCTCTGGCCCGTCCTGTATCTGGCCCATTCCGTATCTTGTCTGTCCCGTCCTGTATCTGGCCCACCCCATTAAAGGTAGTATTATCAAATCCTCCACAAATTTACACATAAAGAAACTTTAGCCTGGGGTGTGTTTTAAATTAAGGTGAGTTCAATAGTTAGAAAAATATGATACTTTCCATAAATTATTAGCAAAATGTTTAAATGACACCTATCAAAAAACAGCCTCCTCCATATCCCCTCAAGCTGTCCTATCCATCACCAAGATAGGTGCATTTTCTGCCATTTAGGTAGAAGTAATCTTCAAACAATTTGCTTCTAATTTAGATAAAGTACTAGGAAGGTATATCATGCAAACTCTACATGTGATGTTTGCCTATTAAACAATAGTTGTAATATTTATTTGCAAAACTTCCATTTTCTGTACACCTGACCTACACTACTTAATTGTAACATCCCTGGTGGCGTGCTGGCATGGCTTCCCATCTCACACCATGCAAGACCGCCGACTTACCCACCAATGCAGGCTGCGCACTATGTTCCTATGTGGGCTGTGTGCATGTGTCTTGGCTGCTTTTTGAGGGCGGCAGCGGCAGCACTTCCTGATTCTTAAAGGAACAGTGCACGCATTCCTTTTGTATCCCCAGTCCTGTATCTGACCCGTCCCGTGTCTGGCCTGTCCGGTCCTGTCTCTGGCCCGTCCCAGCCTGTCCCTGGCCCCATCCATCCTGTCTATGACCCGTTCTGTAATGTCTAACCCGCCCCGTCCCGTATCTGGTCCGTCCAGTCGCATATCTGACCCGTTTAGTCCCGTATCTGACCATCCCGTCCCGTATCTGGCTTTCCCTTATCTAGCCCATCTCATCCCGTATCTGGCCCGCATCGTCCCTTCCCATCTGTGGCACGTCCTGTCCCGTATCTGACCATACTAGTCCCTATCTGGACCGTCCCGTATGTGGCCAGGCCCATTCAGTATCTGGCCCGTCCCGTATCTGGCCATCTCGTATGAGCCCCATCCCATCCTGTCCATGGCTCATCCCATATCTAGCCTCTCCTGTCCCATATCTGGCTCATCCCGTATCTGGCCCATGTCGTCCTGTATCTGGCCCGTCCCATATTTGGCCCGTACCGTCCTGTATCTGGCCTGTCCCGTAGTGTATCTGGGCCATCCTGTCCTGTCTCTGGCCCGTCTTTTCCAGTATCTGGACCGTCTGGTCTCTGTCCCGTCCCATAATGTATAGCTTGTCCCGTCCTGTTTCTGGCCCGTCCCGTCCGGTCTCTGGCTCGTCCTGTCCTGTATCTGGCACGTCCCGTACCGTCTCTGGCCCGTCCCATCCTGTCTATTTCCCGTCCCATAATGTATAGCTCGTCCAGTCCTGTTTCTGGCCCGTCCCGTCCTATCTCCGGCTCGTCCCGTCTTGTATCTGGCCCGTCCCATCTCGTATCTTGCCCGTCCCGCATCTGGCCTGTCTTGTCCCTTATCTGGCCAGTCCCTTCCTGTATCTGGCCAGTACTTTCCCATCTCATCCTGTCTCTGGCCCGTCCGATCCTGTCTCAGGCCTGGTCAGTCCTGTCTCTGGCCCGACCGATGCTATCTCTGGCCTGTCCAATCCTGTCTCTTGCCCGTCCCATCTCTGGTCCATCCCGTCCTGTCTTTGGCCCTTCCCGTCCTGTCTCTGGCCCGTCCCGTCCTCTCTCTTGCCCGTCCCGTCCTGTCTCTGGCTCGACCGATCCTGTCCTGCCTCAGGCCAGTCCCATCCTGCTCTGGCCAGTCCCGTCCCTGGACGGTCCTGTATCTGGACCGCCCCGTCCTGTATCTGGTCGCCCCGTCTCTAGCACGTCCCGTCCTGTCTCTGGCATGCCTCGCTCCGTCCTATCTTCGGCCAGTCTCATCCTGTATCTGGTTGCCCCGTCTTTGGCCCGTCCCGTCCTTTTTCAGGCACGGCCCGTCCGGTCCTATCTTTGGCCTGTCCTGTATCTGGCCCA
This sequence comes from Phyllobates terribilis, assembly GCF_046119375.1. NCBI lineage: Eukaryota > Metazoa > Chordata > Amphibia > Anura > Dendrobatidae > Phyllobates > Phyllobates terribilis. The sequence goes on along the minus strand of NW_027363901.1, from coordinate 151,878 downwards.
TTCCGTCACGTATCTGGCCTGTCTCGTCCTGTATCTGGCCCATCCCACTAAAGGTAGTATTATCAAATCCTCCACAAATTTACACCTCCAGGAAATTTAACCTGGGGTGTGTTTTAAATTAAGGTGAGTTCAATAGTTAGAATAATATGATACTTTCCATAAATTATTAGCAAAATGTTTAAATGACACCTATCAAAAAACAGCCTCCTCCATATCCCCTCAAGCTATCCTATCCATCACCAAGATAGGTGCATTTTCTGCCATTTAGGCAGAAGTAATCTTCAATTTGCTTCTAATTTAGATAAAGTACCAGGAAGGTATATCATGTAAACTCTACATGTGACGTTTGCCTATTAAATAATAGTTGTAATATTTATTTGCAAAACTTCCATTTTCTCTACACCTGACCTACACTACTTAATTGTAACATCACTGGTGGCGTGCTGGCATGGCTTTCCATCTCACACCATGCAAGACAGCCGACTTACCCACCAATGCAGGCTGAACACTATGTTCCTATGCTGGCTGTGTACATGTGTCTTGGCTGCTTCTTGAGGGCGGCAGCGGCAGCACTTCCTGATTCTTAAAGGAACAGTGCACGCATTCCTAATGTGTCCCCAGTCCTGTATCTGACCCATCCCGTCTCTGGCCCATCCCGTCTCTGGCCCGTCCCGTCCTGTCTCTGGCCTGTCCCAGCCTGTCTCTGGCCCGACCGGTGCTATCTCTGGCCTGTCCAATCCTGTCTCTTGCCCGTCCCATCTCTGGTCCGTCCCGTCCTGTCTTTGGCCCTTCCCGTCCTGTCTCTGGCCCGTCCCGTCCTCTCTTTGGCCCGTCCCGTCCTCTCTCTTGCCTGTCCCGTCCTGTCTCTAGCCCGACCGGTCCTGTCCTGCCTCAGGCCAGTCCCATCCTGCTCTGGCCAGTCCCGTCCCTGGACCGTCCTGTATCTGGACCTCCCCATCCTGTATCTGGTCGCCCCGTCTCTAGCAGGTCCCATCCTGTCTCTGGCACGCCTCGGTCCGTCCTATCTTCGGCCAGTCTCATCCTGTCTTTGGCCCGTCCCGTCCCGTCTGTCTCTGGCAAGTCCGGTCCTGTCTCTGGCCCGTCCCGTATCTGGCCCATCCAGTATCTGGCCTGTCCCGTCCTGTATCTGGCCCGTCCCGTCATGTATCTGGGCTGTCCCATAGCTGGCCCATACCATCCCATATCTGGCTCGTCACGTTTCTGGCCCATCCCGTCATGTATCTGGCCCATCCCATCCTGTCTTTGGCCCGATCCGTCCTGTCTATGGCCTGTCCCGTAATGTCTCTAGCACATTCCGTCCTGTCTATGGCCCATCCCGTCCTGTATCTGGTTGGTCCCGTCCTGTATCTGGCCCGTCCCATCCTGAATCTGGCCCGTCCTGTCTATGGCCCGTCCGATAATGTATAGCTTGTCCCGTCCTGTTTCTGAGCAGTCCCGTACTATCTCTGGCTCGTCTTGTCCTGTATCTGGCCCGTCCCGTCCATTTCCCGTCCCATAATGTATAGCTCTTCCCGTCCTGTTTCTGGCCCGTCCCATCCTATCTCTGCCTCGTCCTGTCCTATATCTGGCGCGTCCCGTCTCGTATCTGGCCCGTCCCGCATCTGGCCTGTCCTGTCCCGTATCTGGCCTGTCCCTTCCTGTATCTGGCCAGTCCCTTCCCATCTCGTCCTGTCGCTGGCCTGTCCCGTCCTGTCTCTGGCCCGTCCGGTGCTATCTCTGGCCTGTCCAATCCTGTCTCTTGCCCGTCCCGTCTCTGGCCCGTCCCGTCCAGTCTTTGGCCCATCCCGTCCTGTCTCTGGCCCATCCCTTCCTGTCTCTGGCCAGTCTCGTCCCGTATCTGGCCCGCCCGGTATCTGGCCCATCCCGTCTAGTATCTGGCAAGTTCCATATCTGTCCTGTCCCGTATCTGGCCCATCCCGCATCTGACCCGTCCAGTATCTGGCCCATCCCATCCCGTATCTGGCCCGTCCCGTCATGTATCTGGGCTGTCCCATATCTGGCCCATACCGTCCCATATCTGACTCGTCACGTTTCTGGCCCATCCCGTCATGTATCTGGCCCATCCCATCCTGTCTTTGGCCCGATCCGTCCTGTTTATGGCCTGTCCCGTAATGTCTCTAGCACATTACGTCCTGTCTTTGGCCCATCCCGTCCTGTATCTGGTCGGTCCCGTCCTGTATCTGTCCCGTCCCGTATCTGGCCCATCCCTTCCTGTATCTGGCCCGTCCCATCACGTCCTATCTCTGGCCCATCCCGTGTTGAATCTGGCCCGTCCCGTCTCTGGCCCGTCCCATCCTATCTCTGGCCTGACCGGTCCTGTCCTGCCTCTGGCCAGTCCCGTCCTGCTCTGGTCCGTCCCGTCCCTGGCCCGTCCTGTATCTGAACCGTCCCGTCCTGTATCTGGTCGCCCCTTCTCTGGCCCGTCCCGTCCTTTCTCAGACACGTCCCGTTCGGTCCTGTCTCTGACCTATCCTGTATCTGGCCCATCCCGTCACATATCTGGCCTGTCCAGTCCTGTATCTGGCCCATCCCATTAAAGGTAGTATTATTAAAACCTCCACAAATTTACACCTCCAGGAAAATTAACCTGGGGTGTGTCTTAAATTAAGGTGAGTTTAATAGTTAGAAAAATATGATACTTTCCATAAATTATTAGCAAAATGTTTAAATGACACCTATCAAAAAACAGCCTCCTCCATATCCCCTCAAGCTGTCCTATCCATCACCAAGATAGGTGCATTTTCTGCCATTTAGGTAGAAGTAATCTTCAAATAATTTGCTCCTAATTTAGATAAAGTACCAGGAAGGTATATCATGCAAACTCTACATGTGATGTTTGCCTATTAAATAATAGTTGTAATATTTTTTTGCAAGACTTCCATTTTCTCTACACCTGACCTATACTACTTAATTGTAACATCCTTGGCGGCGTGCTGGCATGGCTTCCCATCTCACACCATACAAGACCACCGACTTACCCACCAATGCAGGCTACGCACTATGTTCCTATGCTGGCTGTGTGCATGTGTCTTGGCTGCTTGTTGAGGGCGGCAGCGACAGTACTTCCTGATTCTTAAAGGAAAAGTGCATGCATTCCAAATGTGTCCCTAGTCCTGTATATGACCCGTCCCGTCTCTGGCCCGTCCTGTCCAGTCTCTGGCCCATCCCTGGCCCCTCCCATCCTGTCTATGGCCTGTCCTGTAATGTCTAACCCGCCCTGTCCCGTATCTGGTCCGTCCAGTCCCATATCTGACCCGTTTAGTCCCGTGTCTGACCATCCCGTCCCGTATCTGGCTATCTCATGCCGTATCTAGCCCGCCTCATCCCTTCTCGTTTCTGGAAAGTCCTGTCCCGTATCTGACCCAACCAGTCCCTATCTGGCCGGTCCCAAATGTGGCAAGGCCCATTCAGAATCTGGCCCATCCCGTATCTGTCCATCTCGTATCTGGCCCACCCCATCCTGTCCATGGCTCATCGCATATCTAGCCTGTCCAGTCCCATATCTGGCCCGTCCCGTATCTGGCCCATGTCGTCCTGTATCTGGCCCGTCCCATATTTGGCCCGTACCGTCCTGTATCTGGTCTGTCCCGTACTGTATCTGGGGCATCCCGTCCTGTCTCTGGCCCCTCTTTTCCTGTATCTGGACCGTCCCATAATGTATAGCTTGTCCCGTCCTGTTTCTGGCCCGACCCCGTCCTGTCTCTGGCTCGTCCTGTCCTGTATCTGGCACGACCCATACCGTCTCTGGCCCGTTCCATCCTGTCTATTTCTTGTCCCATAATGTATAGCTCGTCCAGTCCTGTTTCTGGCCCGTCCCGTCCTATCTCTGGCTCGTCCCGTCCTGTATCTGGCCCGTCCCATCTCGTATCTGGCCCGTCCCGCATGTGGCCTGTCCTGTCCCGTATCTGGCCTGTCCCTTCCTGTATCAGGCCAATCCCTTCCCATCTCGTCCTGTCTCTGGCCCATCCCGTCATGTCTCTGGCCAGGCCCGTCTGGTGCTGTCTCTGGACTGTCCAATCCTGTCTCTTGCCCGACCCATCTCTGGTCAGTCCCGTCCTGTCTTTGACCCGTCCTGTCCTGTCTCTGGCCCGTACCGTCCTCTCTTTGGCCCGTCCTCTCTCTTGCCCGTCCTGTCCTGCCTCTGGCCAGTCCCGTCCTGCTCTGGCCCGTCCCATCCCTGGACCGTCCTGAATCCTGTATCTGGTCACCCCGTCTCTAGCACATCCCGTCCTGTCTCTGGCACGCCTCAGTCCGTCCTAACTCCGGCCAGTCTCATCCTGTCTTTGGCCCGTCCCGTCCTGTCTCTGGCCCGTCTCGTCCTGTCTCTGGCGTGTCCCGTCCGGTCCTGTCTCTGGCCCGTCTTGTATTTGGTCCATCCCGTATCTGGCCTGTCCCGTCCGGTATCTGGCCCATCCCATTAAAGGTAGTATTATCAAATCCTCCACAAATTTAAACCTCCAGGAAATTTAACCTGGGGTGTGTTTTAAATTAAGGTGAGTTCAATAGTTAGAAAACTATGATACTTTCCATAAATTATTAGCAAAATGTTTAAATGACACCTATCAAAAAACAGCCTCCTCCATATCCCCTCAAGCTGTCCTATCCATCACCAAGATAGGTGCATTTTCTGCCATTTAGGTAGAAGTAATCTTCAAGCAATTTGCTTCTAATTTAGATAAAGTACTAGGAAGGTATAGCATGCAAACTCTACATTCCGTCCTGTCTATGGCCCATCCCGTCCTGTATCTGGTCGGTCCCGTCGTGTATCTGGCCCGTCCCGTCCTGAATCTGGCCCGTCCTGTCTATGGCCCGTCCCATAATGTATAGCTTGTCCCGTCCTGTTTCTGGCCAGTCCCGTACTATCTCTGGCTCGTCCTGTCCTGTATCTGGCCCGTCGCGTACCGTCTCTGGCCCATCCCGTCCTGTCTACTTACCGTCCCATAATGTTTAGCTCGTCCCGTCCACTTTCTGGCCCGTCCCATCCTATCTCTGCCTTGTCCCGTCCTATATCTGGCGCGTCCCGTCTCGTATCTGGCCCATCCCGCATCTGGCCTGTCCTGTCCCGTATCTGGCCTGTCCCTTCCTGTATCTGGCCAGTCCATTCCCATCTCGTCCTGTCGCTGGCCTGTCCCGTCCTGTCTCTGGCCCGTTCGGTGCTATCTCTGGCCTGTTCAATCCTGTCTCTTGCCGGTCCCGTCTCTGGCCCGTCCTGTCCTGTCTCTGGCCCATCCCTTCCTGTCTCTGGCCCAGGTCTGGCCCGTCTCATCCCGTATCTGGCCCATCCCGTCCAGTATCTGGCCCGTTCCATATCTGGCCTGTCCCATATCTGGCACGTCCTGTCCCTGGCCCGGCCTGTCCCGTATCTGGCCCGTCCTGTATCTGGCCTGTCCCGTATCTGGCCCGTCCCGCATCTGACCCGTCCCGTATTTGGCCCGTCACGTCCCGTATCTGGTTAGTCCCTTCCTGTATCTGGCCCGTCCTATCCTGTCCTGTCTCTGGCCCATCCCGTCTTGAATCTGGCCCGTGCCGTATCTGGCCCGTCCCTTCCTGTATCTGGCCTGTCCCGTCCTTTCTCTGGCCTGACCGGTCCTGTCCTGCCTCTGGCCAGTCCTGTCCTGCTCTGGTCCGTCCCTTCCCTGGCCCGTCCTGTATCTGGACCGTCCCGTCCTGTATCTGGGCCATCCCGTCCTGTCTCTGGCCCGTCTTTTCCTGTATCTGGACCGTCCCGTCCGGTCTCTGGCCCGTCCCATAATATATAGCTTGTCCCGTCCTGTTTCTGGCCCGTCCCGTCCTGTATCTGGCCCGTCCCGTCATGTATGTGGGCTGTCCCATATCTGTCCCATACCGTCCCACATCTGGCTCGTCACATTTCTGGCCCATCCCGTCATGTATCTGGCCCGTCCCATCCTGTCTCTGGCCCGACCCGTCCTGTTTATGGCCTATCCCATAATGTCTCTAGCACATTCCGTCCTGTCTCTGGCCCATCCCGTCCTGTATCTGGTCGGTCCCGTCCTGAATCTGGCCCGTCCCATCCTGAATCTGGCCCGTCCCGTATCTGGCCCTTCCCTTCCTGTATCTGGCCCGTCCCATCCTGTCCTGTCTCTGGCCCATCCTGTCTTGAATCTGGCCCGTCCCGTATCTGGCCCGTCCCGACCTGTCTCTGGCCTGACTGGTCCTGTCCTGCCTCTGGCCAGTTGCGTCCAGCTCTGGTCCGTCCCGTCCCTGGCCCGTCCTGTATCTGGACCGTCCCGTCCTGTATCTGGTCGCCCCGACTATGGCCCGTCCAGTTCTTTCTCAGGCACGTCCCGTCCGGTCCGGTCTCTGGCCTGTCCTGCATATGGCCCATCCCGTCACGTATCTGGCCTGTCCCGTCCTGTATCTGGCCCATCCCATTAAAGGTAGTATTATCAAATCCTCCACAAATTTACACCTCCAGGAAATTTAACCTGGGGTGTGTCTTAAATTAAGGTGAGTTCAATAGTTAGAAAAATATGATACTTTCCATAAATTATTAGCATAATGTTTAAATGACACCTATCAAAAAACAGCCTCCTCCATATCCCCTCAAGCTGTCCTATCCATCACCAAGATAGGTGCATTTTCTGCCATTTAGGTAGAACTAATCTTCAAACAATTTGCTTCTAATTTAGATAAAGTACTAGGAAGGTATATCATGAAAACTCTACATGTGATGTTTGCCTATTAAACAATAGTTGTAATATTTATTTGCAAAACTTCCATTTTCTCTATGCTTGACCTACACTACTTAATTGTAACATCCCTGGCCAGTCAAATCCTGTCTATTTCCCGTCCCATAATGTATAGCTCGTCCAGTCCTGTTTCTGGCCCGTCCCGTCTTATCTCTGGCTCGTCCCGTCCTGTATCTGGCCCGTCCCATCTCGTTTCTGGCACGTCCCGCATCTGGCCTGTCCTTTCCCGTATCTGGCCTGTCCCTTCCTGTATCTGGCCAGTCCCTTCCCATCTTGTCCTGTCTCTGGCCCGTCCGGTCCTTTCTCTGGCCTGTCCCGTCCTGTCTCTGGCCCATCCGGTGCTATCTCTGGCCTGTCCAATCCTGTCTCTTGCCCGTCCCATCTCTGGTCCGTCCCATCCTGTCTTTGGCCCTTCCTGTCCAGTCTCTGGCCCGTCCCGTCCTCTCTTTGGCCCGTCACGCCCTCTCTCTTGCCCGTCCCGTCCTGTCTCTGGCCCGACCGGTCCTGTCCTGCCTCTGGCCAGTCCCATCCTGCTCTGGCCCGTCCCGTCCCTGGACTGTCCTGTATCTGGACTGTCCTGTATCTGGTCGCCCCGGCTCTAGCCCGTCCCATCCTGTCTCTGGCACGCCTCGGTCTGTCCTATCTCCGGCCAGTCTCATCCTGTCTTTGGCCGGTCCCGTCCTGTTTCTGGCCCGTCTCGTCCTGTCTCCGGCGTCTCCCGTCCGGTCCTGTCTCTGGCCCGTCCTGTATCTGGCCCATCCCCTATCTGGCCTGTCCCTTCCTGTATCTGGCCCATCCCATTAAAGGTAGTATTGTCAAATCCTCCACAAATTTAAACTTCCAGGAAATTTAACCTGGAGTGCTGGCATGGCTTCCCATCTCACACCATGCAAGACCGCCGACTTACCCACCAATGCAGGCTGTGCACTATTTGGCCCGTACCTTTCTGTATCTGGCCTGTCCCATACTGTATCTGGGCCATTCCGTCCTGTCTTTGGCCCGTCTTTTCCTGTATCTGTCCCGTCTTGTCTCTGGCCCGTCTTGTCATGTCTATGGCCCGTCCCATAATGTCCTGTTTCTGGCTCGTCCAGTACTGTCTCTGGCTCGTCCTGTCCTGTATCTGGCCCGTCGCGTACCGTCTCTGGCCCGTCCCGTCCTCTGTATTCCCCGTCCCATTTCTGGCCCATCCCATCCTATCTCTGCCTCGTCCCGTACTATATCTGGCACGTCCCGTCTCGTATCTGGCCCGTCCCGCATCTGGCCTGTCCTGTCCCGTATATGGCCTGTCCCTTCCTGTATCTGGCCAGTCCCTTCACATCTCATCCTGTCGCTGGCCTGTCCGGTCCTGTCTCTGGCCCGTCGAGTGCCATCTCTGGCCTGTCAAATTCTGTCTCTTGTCCGTCCCGTCTCTGGCCCGTCCCGTCCAGTCTTCGGCCCACCCCGTCCTGTCTCTGGCCCATCCCTTCCTGTCTCTGGCCCAGCTCTGGTCTGTCTCATCCCGTATCTGGCCCATCCCGTCCAGTATCTGGCCCGCTCCGTATCTGGCCTGTCCCGTGTCTGGCACGTCCTATTTCTGGCCCGTCCCGTCCTATCTCTGGCTCGTCCCGTCCTGTATTTGGCCCGTCTCATCTTGTATCTGGCCCGTCCCGCATCTGGCCTGTCCTGTCCCGTATCTGGCCTGTCCATTCCTGTATCTGGCCAGTCCCTTCCCATCTCGTCCTGTCTCTGGCCCGTCCCATCCTGCCTCTGGCCTGTCCCGTCCTGTCTCTGGCCCGTCCGGTGCTATCTCTGGCCTGTCCAATCCTGTCTCTTGCCTGTCCTATCTCTGGTCCGTCCCGTCCTATCTTTGGCCCATCACGTCCTGTCTCTGGCCCGTCCCGTCCTCTCTTTGACCCGTCCTGTCCTCTCTCTTGCCCGTACCCTCCTGTCTCTGGCCCGACCGGTCCTGTCCTGCCTCTGACCAGTCCCGTCCTGCTCTGGCCCTTCCAGTCCCTGGACTGTCCTGTATCTGGACCGTCCCATCTTATATCTGTCGCCCCGTCTCTAGCCCGTCCCGTCCTGTCTCTGGCACGCCTCGGTCCGTACTATCTCCGGCCAGTCTCATCCTGTCTTTGTCCCGTCCCGTCCTGTCTCTGGCCCGTCTCGTCATGTCTCTGGCATGTCCCGTCCGGTCCTGTCTCTGGCCCGTCCAGTATCTGGCCCATTTCGTATTTGGCTTGTCCCGTCCTGTATCTGGCCCATCCCATTAAAGGTAGTATTATCAAATCCTCCACAAATTTACACATAAAGGAACTTTAACCTGGGGTGTGTTTTAAATTAAGGTGAGTTCAATAGTTAGAAAAATATGATACTTTCCATAAATTATTAGTAAAATGTTTAAATGACACCTATCAAAAAACAGCCTCCTCCATATCCCCTCAAGCTGTCCTATCCATCACCAAGATAGGTGCATTTTCTGCCATTTAGGTAGAAGTAATCTTCAAACAATTTGCTTCTAATTTAGATAAAGTACTAGGAAAGTATATCATGCAAACTCTACATGTGATGTTTGCCTATTAAATAATAGTTGTAATATTTATTTGCAAAACTTTCATTTTCTCTACACCTGACCTACACTACTTAATGGTAACATCACTGGCGGCAAGCTGGCATGGCTTTCCATCTCACACCATGCAAGACAGCCGACTTACCCACCAATGCAGGCTAAGCACTATGTTCCTATGCTGGCTGTGTGCATGTGTCTTGGCTGCTTGTTGAGGGCGGCAGCGGCAGTACTTCTTGATTCTTAAAAGAACAGTGCACGCATTCCTAATGTGTCCCCAGTCCTGTATCTGACCCGTCCCATCTCTGGCCCGTCCCGTCTCTGGCCCGTCCCTGGCCCCTCCCATCTTGTCTATGGCCCGTCCTGTAATGTATAACCCGCCCCGTCCCGTATCTGGTCTGTCCAGTCCCATATCTGACCTGTTTAGTCCCGTATCTGACCATCCCGTCCCGTATCTGGCTATCCCTTATCTGGCCCATCTCATCCCGTATCTGGCCCACCTCGTCCCTTCCCTTCTCTGGCACATCCTGTCCCGTATCTGACCATACCAGTCCCTATATGGCCCATCCCGTATGTGGTCAGGCCCATTCAGTATCTGGCCCGTCCCGTATCTGGCCATCTCGTATCTGGCCCATCCCATCCAGTCCATGGCTCATCCCATATCTAGCCTGTCCTGTCCCATATCTGGCCCGTCTCGTATCTGGCCCATGTCGTCCTGTATCTGGCCTGTCCCATATTTGGCCCGTACCGTACTGTATCTCGCCTGTCCCGTACTGTATCAGGGCCATCTTGTCCTGTCTCTGGCCTGTCTTTTCCTGTATCTGGACCGTCCCGCCCGGTCTCTGTCCCGCCCCATAATGTATAGCTTGTCCCGTCCTGTTTCTGGCCCGTCCCGTCCTGTCTCTGGCTCGTCCTGTCCCGTATCTGGCACGTCCCGTACCGTCTCTGGCCTGTCCCATCCTGACTATTTCCCGTCCCATAATGTATAGCTCGTCCAGTCCTGTTTCTGGCCCGTCCCGTCCTATCTCCAGCTCGTCCCGTCTGGTATCTGGCCCGACCCATCTTGTATCTGGCCCGTCCCGCATCTGGCCTGTTTTCTCCCTTATCTGGCCTGTCCCTTCCTGTATCTGGCCAGTACCTTCCCATCTCATCCTGTCTCTGGCCCATCCCGTCCTGTCTCTGGCCTGGTCCGTCCTGTCTCTGGCCCGTCCGGTGCTATCTCTGGCCTGTCCAATCCTGTCTCTTGCCCGTCCCATCTCTGGTCCTTCCCGTCCTGTCTTTGGCCCTTCCCGTCCTGTCTCTGGCCCGTCAAGTCCTCTCTTTGGCCCGTCCCGTCCTCTCTCTTGCCCGTCCCGTCCTGTCTCTGGCCCGACCGGTCCTGTCCTGGCTCTGGCCAGTCCCATCCGGCTCTAGCCCGTCCCGTCCCTGGACCGTCCTGTATCTGGACCGCCACGTCCTGTATCTGGTCTCCCCGTCTTTAGCCCATCCCGTCCTGTCTCTGGCATGCCTCGGTCCGTCCTATCTTCGGCCAGCCTCATCCTGTCTTTGGCCCGTCCCGTCCAGTCTCTGGCTCGTCCGGTTCTGTCTCTGGCCCGTCCTGTATCTGGCCTGTCCCGTCCTGTATCTGTCCCGTCCCGTCATGTATCTGGGCTGTCCCATAGCTGGCCCATACCATCCCATATCTGGCTCGTCACGTTTCTGGCCCATCCCGTCATGTATCTGGCCCGTCCCATCCTTTATATGGCCCGACCCGTCCTGTTTATGGCCTGTCCCATAATGTCTCTAGCACATTCCGTCCTGTCTCTGGCCCATCCCATCCTGTATCTGGTCGGTCCCGTCCTGTATCTGGCCCGTCCCATCCTAAACCAGGCCCGTCCTGTCTATGGCCCGTCCCATAATGTATAGCTTTTCCCGTCCTGTTTCTGGCCAGCCCCGTACTATCTCTGGCTCGTCCTGTCCTGTATCTGGCCCGTCGCGTACCGTCTCTGGCCCGTCCCGTCCTGTCTATTTCCCGTCCCATAATGTATAGCTCGTCCCGTCCTGTTTCTGGCCCGTGCCATCCTATCTCTGCCTTGTCCCGTCCTATTTCTCGCGCGTCCCCTCTCGTATCTGGCCCGTCCCGCATCTGGCCTGTCCTGTCCCGTATCTGGCCTGTCCCTTCCTGTATCTGGCCAGTCCCTTCCCATCTAGTCCTGTCCATGGCCTGTCCCGTCCTGTCTCTGGCCCGTCCGGTGCTATCTCTGGTCTGTCCAATCCTGTCTCTTGCCCGTCCCATCTCTGGCCCGTCCTGTCCTGTCTCTGGCCCATCCCGTCCAGTATCTGGCCCGTTCCATATCTGGCCTGTCCCGTATCTGGCACGTCCTGTCCCTGGCCCGGCCTGTCCCGTATCTGGCCTGTCCCGTATCTGGCCCATCCCGCATCTGACCCGTCCCATATCTGGCCCGTCCCGTCCCCTATCTGGTCCGTACCGTCCTGTATATGGCCCGTCCCTTCATGTATCTGGGCTGTCCCATATCTGGCTCGTCACGTTTCTGGCCCATCCCGTCAGGTATCTGGCCCATCCTATCCTGTCTGTGGCCCAACCCGTCCTGTCTATGGCCCGTCCCGTAATGTCTCTAGAACATTCCGTCCTGTCTCTGGCCCATCCCGTCCTGTATCTGGCCCGTCCCGTCCTGAATCTAGCCCGTCCCGTATCTGGCCCGTCCCTTCCTGTATATGGCCCGTCCTATCCTGTCCTGTCTCTGACCCATCCCGTCTTGAATCTGGCCCGTCCCGTATCTGGCCCGTGCCTTCCTGTATCTGGCCCGTCCCGTCCTTTCTCTGGCCTGACCGGTCCTGTCCTGCCTCTGGCCAGTCCCGTCCTGCTCTGGTGCGTCCCGTCCCTGGCCCATCCTGTATCTGGACCGTCCCGTCCTGTATCTGGTCGCCCCGTCTCTGGCCCGTTCCGTCGTTTCTCAGGCACATCCTGTCTGGTTCTGTCTCTGGCCCGTCCTGTATCTGGCCCGTCCTGTATCTGGCACATCCCATCACGTATCTGGCCTGTCCCGTCCTGTATCTGGCCCATCCCATTAAAGGTAGTATTATCAAATCCTCCACAAACTTACACCTCCAGGAAATTTAACCTGGGGTGTGTTTTAAATTAAGGTGAGTTCAATAGTTAGAAAAATATGATACTTTCCATAAATTATTAGCAAAATGTTTAAATGACACCTATCAAAAAACAGCCTCCTCCATATCCCCTCAAGCTGTCCTATCCATCACCAAGATAGGTGCATTTTCTGCCATTTAGGTAGAAGTAATCTTCAATTTGCTTCTAATTTAGATAAAGTACTAGGAAGGTATATCATGCAAACTCTACATGTGATGTTTGCCTATTAAACAATAGTTGTAATATTTATTTGCAAAACTTCCATTTTCTCTACGCCTGACCTACACTACTTAATTGTAACATCCCTGGCGGTGTGCTGGCATGGCTTCCCATCTCACACCATGCAAGACCGCCGACTTACCCACCAATGCAGGCTACGCACTATGTTCCTATGCTGGCTGAGTGCATGTGTCTTGGCTGCTTGTTGAGGGCAGCAGCGGCAGTACTTCCTGATTCTTAAAGGAAAAGTGCACGCATTCCAAATGTGTCCCCAGTCCTGTATCTGACCCGTCCCGTCTCTGACCCGTCCCTGGCCCCTCACATCCTGTCTATGGCCCGTCCTGTAATGTCTAACCCGCCCCGTCCCGTATCTGGTCCGTCCAGTCCCATATCTGACCCGTTTAGTCCCGTATCTGACCATCCTATCCCGTATCTGGCTATCTCATCCCGTATCTGGCCCGCCTCATCCCTTCTCGTCTCTGGAACGTCCTGTCCCGTATCTGACCCAACCAGTCCCTATCTGGCCCGACCCAAATGTGGCCAGGCCCATTCAGTATCTGGCCCGTCCCGTATCTGGCCATCTCGTATCTGGCCCATCCCATCCTGTCCATGGCACATCCCATATCTAGCCTGTCCTGTCCCATATCTGGCCCGTCCCGTATCAGGCCCATGTCGTCTTGTATCTGGCCCGTCCCATATTTGGCCTGTACCGTCCTGTATCTGGCCTGTCCCGTACTGTATCTGGGGCATCCCCTCCTGTCTCTGGCCCCTCTTTTCCTGTATCTGGACCGTCCCATAATGTATAGCTCGTCCAGTCCTGTTTCTGACCCGTCCCGTCCTATCTCTGGCTCGTCCCGTCCAGTATCTGGCCCGTCCCATCTGGTATCTGGCCCGTCCCGCATGTGGCCTGTCCTGTCCCGTATCTGGCCTGTCCCTTCTTGTATCTGGCCAATCCCTTCCCATCTCATCCTGTCTCTGGCCCATCCCGTCACGTCTCTGGTCCGTCCCGTTCTGTCCTGTCCAATCCTGTCTCTTGCCCGACCCGTCCTCTCTTGCTGGTCCTGTCCTGCCTCTGGCCAGTCCCGTCCTGCTCTGGCCCGTCCCGTTCCTGGACCGTCCTGTATCCTGTATCTGGTCGTCCTGTCTCTAGCCCGTCCCGTCCTGTCTCTGGCACGCCTCGGTCCGTCCTATCTCCGGCCAGTCTCATCCTGTCTTTGGCCCGTCCCGTACTGTCTCTGGCCCATCTCGTCCTGTCTCTGGCGTGTCCCGTCCGGTCCTGTCTCTGGCCCGTCCTTTATCTGGCCCATTTTGTATCTGGCCTGGCCTGTCCTGTATCTGGCCCATCCCATTAAAGGTAGTATTATTAGTATTATCAAATCCTCCACAAATTTACACATGAAGGAACTTTAACCTAGGGTGTGTTTTAAATTAAGGTGAGTTCAATAATTAGAAAAATATGATACTTTCCATAAATTATTAGCAAAATATTTAAATGACACCTATCCAAAAAACAGCCTCCTCCATATCCCCTCAAGCTGTCCTATCCATCACCAAGATAGGTGCATTTTCTCCCATTTAGGTAGAAGTAATCTTCAAACAATTTGCTTCTAATTTAGATAAAGTACTAGGAAGGTATATCATGCAAACTCTACATGTGATGTTTGCCTATTAAACAATAGTTGTAATATTTATTTGCAAAACTTCCATTTTCTCTACCCCTGACCTACACTACTTAATTGTAACATCCATGGCGGCATGCTGGCATGGCTTCCCATCTCACACCATGCAAGACCGCCGACTTACCCACCAATGCAGGCTGCGCACTATTTGGCCCATTCCGTCTTGTATCTGGCCTGTCCCGTACTGTATCTGGCCCATCCCGTACTGTCTCTGGCTCGTCCTGTCCTGTATCTGGCCCGTCGCGTACCGTCTCTGGCCCGTCCCGTCTATTTCCCGTCCCATAGTGGATAGCTCGTCCCGTCCTGTTTCTGGTCCATCCCGTCCTATCTCTGCCTCGCCCCGTCCCATCTCTGGCCCTTCCCGTCCAGTCTTTGGCCCGTCCTGTCCTGTCTCTGGCCCATCCATTCCTGTCTCTGGCGCAGCTCTGGCCCGTCTGGTCCCGTATCTGGCCCGCCCTGTATCTGGCCCATCCCGTCCAGTATCTGTCCCGTTCCATATCTGGCCTGTCCCGTATCTGGCACGTCTTGTCCCTGGCCCTGCCTGTCCCGTATCTGGCCTGTCCTGTATCTAGCCGGTCCCGTATCTGGCCCGTCCCGCATCTGACCCGTTTCGTATCTGGCCCGTCAAGTCCCGTATCTGGTAAGTACCGTCCTGTATCTGGCCCATCCCGTCATGTATCTGGGCGGTCCCATATCTGGCCCATACCGTCCCATATCTGGCTCATCAAGTTTCTGGCCCATCCCGTCATGTACCTGGCCCGTCCCTTCCTGTATCTGGCCCGTCCCGTCCTGTCTCTGGCCTGACCGGTCCTGTCCTGCCTCTGGCCAGTCCCGTCCTGCTCTGGTCCGTCCCGTCTCTGGCCCGTCCTGTATCTGGACCGTCCCGTCTTGTATCTGGTCGCCCTGTCTCTGGCCCATCCCGTCCTTTCTCAGGCACGTCCCTTCCGGTCCTGTCTCTGGCCTGTCCTGCATCTGGCCCATCCCGTCACGTATCTGGTCCATCTCATTAAAGGTAGTATTATCAAATCTTCCACAAATTTACACCTCCAGGAAATTTAACCTTGGGTGTGTTTTAAATTAAGGTGAGTTCAATAGTTAGAAAAATATGATACTTTCCATAAATTATTAGCAAAATGTTTAAAATGCACCTATCAAAAAAACAGCCTCCTCCATATCCCCTCAAGCTGTCCTATCCATCACCAAGATAGGTGCATTTTCTGCCATTTAGGTAGAAGTAATCTTCAAATAATTTGCTTCTAATTTAGATAAAGTACCAGGAAGGTATATCATGCAAACTCTACATGTGACGTTTGCCTATTAAACAATAGCTGTAATATTTATTTGCAAAACTTCCATTTTCTCTACACCTGACCTACACTACTTAATTGTAACATCCATGGCGGCGTGCTGGCATGGCTTCCCATCTCACACCATGCAAGACCGCCGACTTACCCATCAATGCAGGCTACGCACTATGTTCCTATGCTGGCTGTGTGCATGTGTCTTGGCTGCTTGTTGAGGGCGGTAGCGGCAGCACTTCCTGATTCTTAAAGGAACAGTGCACCCATTCCTAATGTGTCCCCAGTACTATATCTGACCCATCCCGTCTCTGGCCCGTCCCGTCTCTGGCCCGTCCCATCCTGTCTCTGGCCCGTCCCAGCCTGTCCCTGGCCCCTCCCATCCTGTCTATGGCCCGTCCTGTAATGTCTAACCCGCCCCGTCCCGTATCTGGTCCGTCCAGTCGCATATCTGACCCGTTTGGTCCCGTATCTGACCATCCCGTCCCGTATCTGGCTATCTCTTATCTGGCCCATCTCATCCCGTATCTGTCCCGCCTCGTCCCTTGCCGTCTCTGGCACTTCCTGTCCCGTATCTGACCCAACCAGTCCCTATCTGGCCCGTCCCGTATGTGGCCAGGCCCATTCAGTATCTGGCCCGTCCCGTATCTGGCCCATCCCATCCTGTCCATGGCTCATCCCATATCTAGCCTGTCCTTTCCCATATCTGGCCCGTCCCGTATCTGGCCCATGTCGTCCTGTATCTGGCCTGTCCAATATTTGGCCCGTACCGTCCTGTATCTGGCCTGTCCCGTACTGTATCTGGGGCATCCCGTCCTGTCTCTGGCCCGTCTTTTCCTGTATCTGGACCGTCCCATACCATCTCTGGGCCGTCCCATCCTGTCTATTTCCCGTCCCATAATGTATAGCTCGTCCAGTCCTGTTTCTGGCCCGTCCCGTCCTATCGCTGGCTCGTCCCGTCCTGCATCTGGCCCATCCCATCTCGTATCTGGCCCGTCCCGTATGTGGCCTGTCCTGTCCCGTATCTGGCCTGTCCCTTCCTGTTTCTGGCCAATCCATTCCCATCTTGTCCTGTCTCTGGCCCGTCCCGTCCTGTTTCTGGCCTGTCCCGTCCTGTCTCTGGCTCGTCTGGTGCTGTCTCTGGCCTGTCCAATCCTGTCTCTTGCCAGACCTATCTCTGGTCCGTCCCTTCCTGTCTTTGGCCCGTCCCGTCCTGTCTCTGGCCCGTCCCGTCCTCTCTTTGGCCCGTCCCGTCCTCTCTTTGGCCCGTCCCATCCTCTCTCTTGCCCGTCCTGTCCTGCCTCTGGCCAGTCCCGTCCTGCTCTGGTCCATACCGTCCCTGGACCATCCTGTATCCTGTGTTTGGTCGCCCCGTCTCTAGCCCGTCCCATCCTGCCTCTGGTACACCTCGGTCCTTCCTATCTCCGGCCAGTCTCATCCTGTCTTTGGCCCGTCCCGTCCAGTCTCTGGCCCGTCTCGTCCTGTCTCTGGCGTGTCCCGTCCGGTCCTGTCTCTGGCCCGTCCTGTATTTGGTCCATCCCGTATCTGGCCTGTCCCGTCCTGTATCTGGCCCATCCCATTAAAGGTAGTATTATCAAATCCTCCACAAAATTAAACCTCCAGAAAATTTAACCTGGGGTGTTTTAAATTAAGGTGAGTTTAATAGTTAGAAAAATATGATACCTTCCATAAATTATTAGCAAAATGTTTAAATGACACCTATCAAAAAACAGCCTCCTCCATATCCCCTCAAGCTGTCCTATCCATCACCAAGATAGGTGCATTTTCTGCCATTTAGGTAGAAGTAATCTTCAAACAATTTGCTTCTAATTTAGATAAAGTACTAGGAAGGTATATCATGCAAACTCTACATGTGACGTTTGCCTATTAAACAATAGTTGTAATATTTATTTGCAAAACTTCCACTTTCTCGACGCCTGACCTACACTACTTAATTGTAACATCCATGGCGGCGTGCTGGCATGGCTTCCCATCTCACACCATGCAAGACCGCCGACTTACCCACCAATGCAGGCTGTGCACTATTTGGTCCGTACCGTCCTGTATCTGGCCTGTCCTGTACTGTATCTGGGCCATCCCGTCCTGTCTTTGGCCGTCTTTTCCTGTATCTGTCCCCTTCCGTCTTGTCTCTGGCCCGTCCCGTCCTGTCTATGGCCCGTCCCATAATGTATAGCTTGTCCCGTCCTGATTCTGGCCCGTCCCGTACTGTCTATGGCTCGTCCTGTCCTCTATCTGGCCTGTCGTGTACCGTCTCTGGCCCGTCCCGTCCTGTCTATTTCCCGTCCCATAATGTATAGCTCGTCCCGTCCTGTTTCTGGCCCGTCCCATCCTATCTCTGCCTCGTCCCGTCCAATATCTGGCACGTCCCACATTGTATCTGGCCCGTCCCGCATCTGGCCTGTCCTGTCCCGTATCTGGCCTGTCCCTTCCTGTATCTGGCCAGTCCCTTCCCATCTCGTCCTGTCTCTGGCCTGTCTCGTCCTGTCTCTCCCGTCCCGTCTCTGGCCCGTCCCGTCCCGTATGGTCTCCGGCCCGTGCTTTCCTGTTTCTGGCCCAGCTCTGGCCCTTCTCATCCCGAATCTGGCCCGCCCTGTATGTGGCCCATCCCGTCCAGTATCTGGCCCGTTCCATATCTGGCCTGTCCCGTATCTGGCATGTCCTGTCCCTGGGCCGGCCTGTCCCGTATCTGGCCCGTCCTGTATCTGGACTGTCCCGTATCTGGCCCGTCCCGCATATGAATCGTCCCGTATCTGGCCCGTCACATATCTGGTCCGTACCGTCCTGTATCTGGCCAGTCCCGTCATGTATCTGGTCTGTCCCATTTCTAGCCCATACCGTCCCATATCTGCCTCGTCACGTTTCTGACAAATTCAGTCATGTATCTGGCCCGTCCCGTCCTGTCTCTGGCCCGACCCGTCCTGTCTATGGCCTGTCCCGTAATGTCTCTAGCACATTCCGTCCTGTCTCTGGCCGATCCCGTCCTGTAACTGTTCGGTCCCGTCCTGTATCTGGTCCGTCCCGTCCTGAATCTGGCCCGTCCTGTATCTGGCCCATCCCTTCCTGTATGTGGCACGTCCCATCACGTCCTATCTCTGGCCCATCCCATCCTGAATCTGGCCCGTCCCGTATTTGGCCCGTACCTTCCTGTATCGGGCCCGTCTCGTCCTGTCTCTGGCCTGACCGGTCCTGTCCTGCCTCTGGCCAGTCCCGTCCTGCTCTGGTCCGTCCCTTCGCTGCCCGTCCTGTATCTGGACCGTCCCGTCCTGTACCTGGTCGCCCCGTCTCGGGCCCGTCCCGTCATTTTTCAGGCACGGTCCGTCCGGTCCTGTCTCTGGCCTGTCCTGTATCTGGCCCATCCTGTCACGTATCTGGCCTGTCCCGTCCTGTATCTGGCCCATCTCATTAAAGGTAGTATTATCAAATCCTCCACAAATTTACACCTCCAGGAAATTTAACCTGGGGTGTGTTTTAAATTAAGGTGAGTTTAATAGTTAGAAAAATATGATACTTTCCATAAATTATTAGCAAAATGTTTAAATGACACCTATCAAAAAACAGCCTCCTCCATATCCCCTCAAGCTGTCCTATCCATCACCAAGATAGGTGCATTTTCTGCCATTTAGGTAGAAGTAATCTTCAAACAATTTGCTGCTAATTTAGATAAAGTACTAGGAAGGTATATCATGCAAACTCTACATGTGATGTTTGCCTATTAAACAATAGTTGTAATATTTATTTGAAAAACTTCCATTTTCTCTACGCCTGACCTACACTACTTAATTGTAACATCCATGGCGGCGTGCTGGCATGGCTTCCCATCTCACACCATGCAATACCGCCGACATACCCACCAATGCAGGCTGCGCACTATTTGGCCCGTACCGTCCTGTATCTGGCCTGTCCCGTACTGTATCTGGGCCATCCCGTCCTGTCTTTGGCCCGTCTTTTCCTGTATCTGTCCCGTTCCGTCTTGTCTCTGGCACGTCCCGTCCTGTCTATGGCCCGTCCTATAATGTATTGCTTGTCCCGTCCTGTTTCTGGCCCGTCCCGTACTGTCTCTGGCTCGTCCTGTCCTGTATCTGGCCCATCGTGTACCGTCTCTGGCCCGTCCCGTCCTTTCTATTTACCGTCCCATAACGCATAGCTCGTCCCATCCTGTTTCTGGCCCGTCCCATCCTATCTCTGCCTCGTCCCGTCCTAAATCTGGCCCGTCCCGTCTCGTATATAGCCCGTCCCGCATCTGGCCTGTCCTGTCCCGTATCTGGCCTGTCCCTTCCTGTATCTGGCCAGTCCCTTCCCATCTCGTCCTGTCTCTGGCCTGTCCCGTCCTGTCTCTGGCACGTCTGGTGCTATCTCTGGCCTGTCCAATCCTGTCTCTTGCCCGTCCCGTCTCTGGCCCGTCCGGTCCAGTCTTTGGCCCGTCCCGTCCTGTCTCTGGCCCATCCCTTCCTGTCTCTGGCCCAGCTCTGGCCCGTCTCGTCCCATATCTGGCCCGCCCGATATCTGGCCCATCCCGTCTAGTATCTGGCACGTTCCATATCTGGCCTGTCCCGTATCTGGCACGTCCTGTCCCTGGCCCGGCCTGTCCCGTATCTGTCCCGTCCTGTATCTGTCCTGTCCCGTATCTGGCCCATCCCGCATCTGACCCGTCCCGTATCTGGCCCATCCCATCCCATATCTGGCCCGTCCCATCATGTATCTGGGCTGTCCCATATCTGACCCATCCCGTCTAGTATCTGGCACGTTCCATATCTGGCCTGTCCCGTATCTGGCACGTCCTGTCCCTGACCCGGCCTGTCCCGTATCTGGCCCGTCCTGTATTTGGCCTGTCCCGTATCTGGCCCGTCCCGCATCTGACCCGTCCCATATCTGGCCCGTCCCGTCCCGTATTTGGTCCGTACCGTCCTGTATCTGGCCCGTCCCGTCCCATATCTGGCTCGTCACGTTTCTGGCCCATCCCGTCATGTATCTGGCCCGTCCCATCCTGTCTCTGGCTCGACCCGTCCTGTGTATGGCCTATTCCTTAATGTCTCTAGCACATTCCGTCCTCTCTCTGGCCCATCCCGTCCTGTATCTGGTCGGTCCCGTCCTGTATCTGGCCCGTCCTATCCTGAATCTGGCCCGTCCCGTATCTGGCCCGTCCCTTTCTGTATCGGGCCCGTCCCATCCTGTCCTGTCTATGGCCCATCCTGTCTTGAATCTGGCCCGTCCCGTATCTGGCCCGTCCCTTCCTGTATCAGGCCTGTCCCGACCTGTCTCTGGCCTAACTGGTCCTGTCCTGCCTCTGGCCAGTCCCGTCCTGCTCTGATCCATCCCATCCCTGGCCCGTCCTGTATCTGGACCGTCCCATCCTGTATCTGGTCGCCTCGTCTCTGGCCCGTCCCGTCCTTTCTCAGGCACGTCCCGTCCGGTCCTGTCTCTGGCCTGTCCTGCATCTGGCCCATCCCATTAAAGGTAGTATTATCAAATCCTCCACAAATTTAAACCTCCAGGAAATTTAACCTGGGGTGTGTTTTAAATTAAGGTGAGTTTAATAGTTAGAAAAATATGATACTTTCCATAAATTATTAGCAAAATGTTTAAATGACACCTATCAAAAAAACAGCCTCCTCCATATCCCCTCAAGCTGTCCTATCCATCACCAAGATAGGTGCATCTTCTGCCATTTAGGTAGAAGTAATCTTCAAACAATTTGCTTCTAATTTAGATAAAGTACCAGGAAGGTATATCATGCAAACTCTACATGTGATGTTTGCCTATTAAACAATAGTTGTAATATTTATTTGCAAAATTTCCATTTTCTCTACACCTGACCTACACTACTTAATTGTAACATCCCTGGCGGCGTGCTGGCATGGCTTCCCATCTCACACCATGCAAGACCGCCGACTTACCCACCAATGCAGGCTACGCACTATGTTCCTATGCTGGCTGTGTGCATGTGTCTTGGCTGCTTGTTGAGGGCGGTAGCGGCAGCACTTCCTGATTCTTAAAGGAACAGTGCACGCATTCCTAATGTGTCCCCAGTTCTGTATCTCACCCGTCCCGGTCTCTGGCCCGTCGCGGTCTCTGGCCCATCCCGTCCTGTCTCTTGCCCGTCCCTGGCCCCTCCCATCCTGTCTATGGCCCGTCCTGTAATGTCTAACCCGCCCCTTCCCGTATCTGGTCCGTCCAGTCCCATATCTGACCTGTTTAGTCCCGTATCTGGCTGTCCCTTATGTTGCCCATCTCATCCCGTATCTGGCCCACCTCGTCCCTTCCCGTCTCTGGCACGTCCTGTCCCGTATCTGACCATACCAGTCCCTATCTGGCCCGTCCCGTATATGGCCAGGCCCATTCAGTATCTGGCCCGTCCCATCCTGTCCATGGCTCATCCCATATCTAGCCTGTCCTGTCCCATATCTGGCCCGTCCCGTATCTGGCCCATGTCGTCCTGTATCTGGCCTGTCCAATATTTGGCCCGTACCGTCCTGTATCTGGCCTGTCCCGTACTGTATCTGGGGCATCCCGTCCTGTCTCTGGCCCATCTTTTCCTGTATCTGGACCGTCCTATAATGTATAGCTTGTCCCGTCCTGTTTCTGGCCCGACCCCGTCCTGTCTCTGGCTCGTCCTGTCCTGTATCTGGTCCGACCCATATCGTCGCTGGCCCGTCCCATCCTGTCTATTTCCCGTCCCATAATGTATAGCTCGTCCCATCCTGTTTCTGGCCCGTCCCATCCTATCTCTGCCTCATCCCGTCCTATATATGGCCCATCCCGTCTCGTATCTGGCCCGTCCCGCAACTGGCCTGTCCTGTCCCGTATCTGGCCTGTCCCTTCCTGTATCTGGCCAGTTCCTTCCCATCTTGTCCTGTATCTGGCCTGTCCCGTCCTGTCTCTGGCCCGTCCGGTGCTATCTCTGGCATGTCCAATCCTGTCTCTTACCCGTCCCGTCTCTGGCCCGTCCGGTCCAGTCTTTGGCCCGTCCTGTCCTGTCTCTGGCCCATCCCTTCCTGTCTCTGGCGCAGCTCTGGTCCGTTTCGTCCTGTATCTGGCCCGCCCTGTATCTGGCCCATCCCATCCAGTATCTGGCCCGTTCCATATCTGGCCTGTCCCGTATCTGGCACGTCCTGTCCCTGGCCCAGCCTGTCCCGTATCTGGCCCGTCCTGTATCTGGCCTGTCCCGTATCTGGCCCGTCCCGCATCTGACCCGTCCCGTATCTGGCCCGTCCCGTCACGTATTTGGTCCGTACCGTCCTGTATCTGGCCCGTCCCGTAATGTATGTGGGCTGTCCCATATCTGTCCCATACCGTCCCATATTTGGCTCGTCACGTTTCTGGCCCATCCCGTCATGAATCTGGCCTGTCCCATCCTGTCTCTGGCCCGACCCGTCCTGTCTATGGCCTGTCCCGTAATGTCTCTAGCACATTCCGTCCTGTCTCTGGCCCATCCCGTCCTGTATCTGGTCGGTCCCGTCCTGTATCTGGCCCGTCCCGTCCTGTATCTGGCCCGTCCCGTCCTGAATGTGGCACGTCCAGTATATGGCCCGTCCCTTCCTGTATCTGGCCCGTCCCATCACGTCCTATCTCTGGCCCATCCCGTCTTGAATCTGGCCCGTCCCGTATCTGGCCCATCCCTTCCTGTATCTGGCCCATCCCGTCCTGTCTCTGGCCTGACCAGTCCAGTCCTGCCTCTGGCCAGTCCCGTCCTACTCTGGTCCGTCCCGTCCCTGGCCCGTCCTGTATCTGAACCGTCCCGTCCTGTATCTGGTCGCCCCGTACTGTATCTGGGCCATCCCATCCTGTCTCTGGCCCGTCTTTTCCTGTATCTGGACCGTCCCGTCCAGTCTCTGGACGGTCTCATAATGTATAGCATGTCCTGTCCTGTTTCTGGCCCGTCCCATCCTGTCACTTGCTCGTCCTGTCCTGTATCTGGCACGTCCCGTACCGTCTCTGGCCCGTCCCATCCTGTCTATTTCCCGTCCCATAATGTATTACTCGTCCAGTCCTGTTTCTGGCCCGTCCTGTCCTATCTCTGGCTCGTCCCGTCCTGTATCTGGCCCGTCCCATCTCGTATGTGGCCCGTCCCGCATCTGGCCTGTCCTGTCCCATATCTGGCCTGTCCCTTCCTGTATCTGGCCAGTCCCTTCCCATCTCGTCCTGTCTCTGGCCTGTCCCGTTCTGTCTCTGGCCTGTCCCGTCCTGTCTCTGACCCATCCGGTGCTACCTCTGGCCTGTCCAATCCTGTCTCTTGCCTGTCCCATCTCTGGTCCGTCCCGTCCTGTCTTTGGCCCATCACGTCCTGTCTCTGGAACGTCCCGTCCTCTCTTTTGCCCGTCCCGTCCTCTCTCTTGCCCGTCCCCTCCTGTCTCTGGCCCGACCTGTCCTGTCCTACCTCAGACCAGTCCCGTACTGCTCTGTCCCGTCCCATCCCTGGACTGTCCTGTATCTGGACCGTCCTGTCCTGTATCTGTCGCCCCGTTTCTAGCCCGTCCAGTCTTGTCTCTGGCACGCCTCAGTCCGTCCTATCTCCGGCCCGTCCAGTATTGTCTCTGGCCCGTCTCGTCATGTCTCTGGATCGTCCCGTCCGGTCCTGACTCTGGCCCGTCCTGTATCTGGCCCATTCCGTATCTGGCCTGTTCCGTCCTGTATCTGGCCCATCCCATTAAAGGTAGTATTATCAAATCCTCCACAAATTTACACATAAAGGAACTTTAACCTGGGGTGTGTTTTAAATTAAGGTGAGTTCAATAGTTAGAAAAATATGATACTTTCCATAAATTATTAGCAAAATGTTTAAATGACACCTATCAAAAAACAGCCTCCTCCATATCCCCTCAAGCTGTCCTATCCATCACCAAGATAGGTGCATCTTCTGCCATTTAGGTAGAAGTAATCTTCAAACAATTTGCTTCTAATTTAGATAAAGTACCAGGAAGGTATATCATGCAAACTCTACATGTGATGTTTGCCTATTAAACAATAGTTGTAATATTTATTTGCAAAATTTCCATTTTCTCTACACCTGACCTACACTACTTAATTGTAACATCCCTGGCGGCGTGCTGGCATGGCTTCCCATCTCACACCATGCAAGACCGCAGACTTACCCACCAATGCAGGCTACGCACTATGTTCCTATGCTGGCTGTGTGCATGTGTCTTGGCTGCTTGTTGAGGGCGGTAGCGGCAGCACTTCCTGATTCTTAAAGGAACAGTGCACGCATTCCTAATGTGTCCCCAGTTCTGTATCTCACCCGTCCCGGTCTCTGGCCCGTCGCGGTCTCTGGCCCATCCCGTCCTGTCTCTTGCCCGTCCCTGGCCCCTCCCATTCTGTCTATGGCCCGTCCTGTAATGTCTAACCCGCCCCTTCCCGTATCTGGTCCGTCCAGTCCCATATCTGACCTGTTCAGTCCCGTATCTGGCTGTCCCTTATGTTGCCCATCTCATCCCGTATCTGGCCCACCTCGTCCCTTCCCGTCTCTGGCACGTCCTGTCCCGTATCTGACCATACCAGTCCCTATCTGGCCCGTCCCGTATATGGCCAGGCCCATTCAGTATCTGGCCCGTCCCATCCTGTCCATGGCTCATCCCATATCTAGCCTGTCCTGTCCCATATCTGGACCGTCCCGTATCTGGCCCATGTCGTCCTGTATCTGGCCTGTCCAATATTTGGCCCGTACCGTCCTGTATCTGGCCTGTCCCGTACTGTATCTGGGGCATCCCGTCCTGTCTCTGGCCCATCTTTTCCTGTATCTGGACCGTCCTATAATGTATAGCTTGTCCCGTCCTGTTTCTGGCCCGACCCCGTCCTGTCTCTGGCTCGTCCTGTCCTGTATCTGGTCCGACCCATACCGTCGCTGGCCCGTCCCATCCTGTCTATTTCCCGTCCCATAATGTATAGCTCGTCCCATCCTGTTTCTGGCCCGTCCCATCCTATCTCTGCCTCGTCCCGTCCTATATCTGGCCCGTCCCATCTCGTATCTGGCCCGTCCCGCATCTGGCCTGTCCTGTCCCGTATCTGGCCTGTCCCTTCCTGTATCTGGCCAGTCCCTTCCCATCTCGTCCTGTCTGTGGCCTGTCCCGTCCTGTCTCTGGCCCGTCCGGTGCTATCTCTGGCCTGTCCCCAGGATGCGCAGTAATATGGGATCGTGTTCTTATCATTTCTCCCACAGTCCCTGCAGCTTCAGCCGCACAGATCGGACCCCGGGGCGAGGGGTGATACCTGCTGCAATCCTTGTATCCTGAAGTACTGCGGCCGCTGTACTGGGGTCCTAGAAAGTTATACCCCAGGGAAGACAGTGGAAGGAGGAACACGGAAAGGGATCATTCATACTTATCCGTCACTTAGTAATCGCCATCTTCCATCTGTGGCCTGGAGAAAATGCTGGTCTTGCTTGTAATCGGAGGGGAGGACACATCTGCCGGTGAGACGACTGCTCTGCTCCAGTGATCGGCTGCAACTGGTGTGAGTGGGGGATTGAGCTATGTAATAAGGGAGAAAACGATGATGTCATAAAGGAAGAAAAGGTGATGATGTCATAAGAGCAGAGAGAAGCCCAGGACGAGCACAGCAATAGCTCCTACAGCAATTCATTATTTTCACAGCTTAATGTTTTTTGTAATCTGGAATAAATCTTTATGCAGAGGCTTCTCTGTGATAGAACAACCACCCCCACCATACACAGCACAGGATGGGCCCCGGAATCACTGCTATTGTGCACTTGATGTAATCTATAAATATGGACATCCTGGCACAGAAAGTGAAATAACCAATACTTGCATTCACCAGTAGAGGGAGCGCAAGAGCGAGCAGCATAAAGCCGCACATTACATGTCCTATGTATACAATTACCGGGCGGTAGAGGGCGCAATTTGATAAAAAAGGAATAAATAAAATCACCAACTGTAGCTCGCCAGCGCCGCCTCCAGGGTCCTTCCTCCGGCATAAAGCACAGTGACGGCCTCCAACACCGCCCTCTGCCCGCCCCCGGCCGTCGGTACCTCCCAGCTCTGTCAGCGCCGCCCGGGACAGGAGATGAGGCTGCGCTTGTTACCTCAGCAGGACGCAGGATACTTCATGCCGTTGGAGCCGGTGTTACGCAGGGGACGTCGGTCAGCGCGATGACGTCACTGCATGGCACCGACAAGCGTTGACTGTGAGACGTGATAGAAGAGGAGGCGGAGGCTGCGGTGACCCGGAGCCTGGAAGAAGGAGGAGAAGAGAGTTCATTTTTATTCTTATATTATTTGGCCTCTGACTGGGGGACATTATATTATATGTGGGTCTGTGAGGACATTATATTATATGTGGGTCTGTGAGGACATTATATTATATGTGGGTCTGTGAGGACATTATATTATATGTGGGTCTGTGAGGACATTATATTATATGTGGGTCTGTGAGGACATTATATTATATGTGGGTCTGTGAGGACATTATATTATATGTGGGTCTGTGAGGACATTATATTATATGTGGGTCTGTGGGGACATTATATTATATGTGGGTCTGTGGGGACATTATATTATATGTGGGTCTGTGAGGACATTATATTATATGTGGGTCTGTGGGGACATTATATTATATGTGGATCTGTGAGGACATTATATTATATGTGGGTCTGTGGGGACATTATATTATATGTGGGTCTGTGGGGACATTATATTATATGTGGGTCTGTGGGGACATTATATTATATGTGGGTCTGTGGGGACATTATATTATATGTGGATCTGTGAGGACATTATATTATATGTGGGTCTGTGAGGACATTATATATGTGGGTCTGTGAGGACATTATATTATATGTGGGTCTGTGAGGACATTATATTATATGGGGTCTGTGGGGACATTATATTATATGTGGGTCTGTGAGGACATTATATTATATGTGGGTTTGTGGGGACATTATATTATATGTGGGTTTGTGAGGACATTATATTATATGTGGGTCTGTGAGGACATTATATTATATGTGGGTCTGTGGGGACATTATATTATATGTGGGTCTGTGGGGACATTATATTATATGTGGGTCTGTGGGGACATTATATTATATGTGGATCTGTGAGGACATTATATTATATGTGGATCTGTGAGGACATTATATTATATGTGGGTCTGTGGGAACATTATATTATATGTGGGTCTGTGGGGACATTATATTATATGTGGGTCTGTGAGGACATTATATTATATGTGGGTCTGTGAGGACATTATATTATATGTGGGTCTGTGGGGACATTATATTATATGTGGGTCTGTGAGGACATTATATTATATGTGGATCTGTGAGGACATTATATTATATGTGGGTCTGTGAGGACATTATATTATATGTGGGTCTGTGAGGACATTATATTATATGTGGGTCTGTGAGGACATTATATTATATGTGGGTCTGTGAGGACATTATATTATATGTGGGTCTGTGAGGACATTATATTATATGTGGGTCTGTTAGGACATTATATTATATGTGGGTCTGTGAGGACATTATATTATATGTGGGTCTGTGAGGACATTATATTATATGTGGGTCTGTGAGGACATTATATTATATGTGGGTCTGTGAGGACATTATATTATATGTGGGTCTGTGAGGACATTATATTATATGTGGGTCTGTGGGGACATTATATTATATGTGGGTCTGTGGGGACATTATATTATATGTGGGTCTGTGAGGACATTATATTATATGTGGGTCTGTGAGGACATTATATTATATGTGGGTCTGTGAGGACATTATATTATATGTGGGTCTGTGAGGACATTATATTATATGTGGGTCTGTGAGGACATTATATTATATGTGGGTCTGTGGTGACATTATATTATATGTGGGTCTGTGAGGACATTATATTATATGTGGGTCTGTGAGGACATTATATTATATGTGGGTCTGTGGGGACATTATATTATATGTGGGTCTGTGAGGACATTATATTATATGTGGGTCTGTGAGGACATTATATTATATGTGGGTCTGTGAGGACATTATATTATATGTGGGTCTGTGAGGACATTATATTATATGTGGGTCTGTGGTGACATTATATTATATGTGGGTCTGTGAGGACATTATATTATATGTGGGTCTGTGAGGACATTATATTATATGTGGGTCTGTGAGGACATTATATTATATGTGGGTCTGTGGGGACATTATATTATATGTGGGTCTGTGAGGACATTATATTATATGGGGTCTGTGGGGACATTATATTATATGTGGGTCTGTGAGGACATTATATTATATGTGGGTCTGTGGTTACATTATATTATATGTGGGTTTGTGAGGACATTATATTATATGTGGGTCTGTGAGGACATTATATTATATGTGGGTCTGTGGGGACATTATATTATATGTGGGTCTGTGGGGACATTATATTATATGTGGGTCTGTGGGGACATTATATTATATGTAGATCTGTGAGGACATTATATTATATGTGGGTCTGTGAGGACATTATATTATATGTGGGTCTGTGAGGACATTATATTATATGTGGGTCTGTGAGGACATTATATTATATGGGGTCTGTGGGGACATTATATTATATGTGGGTCTGTGAGGACATTATATTATATGTGGGTTTGTGGGGACATTATATTATATGTGGGTTTGTGAGGACATTATATTATATGTGGGTCTGTGAGGACATTATATTATATGTGGGTCTGTGGGGACATATTATATGTGGGTCTGTGGGGACATTATATTATATGTGGGTCTGTGGGGACATTATATTATATGTGGATCTGTGAGGACATTATATTATATGTGGGTCTGTGAGGACATTATATTATATGTGGGTCTGTGAGGACATTATATTATATGTGGGTCTGTGAGGACATTATATTATATGTGGGTCTGTGAGGACATTATATTATATGTGGGTCTGTGGTGACATTATATTATATGTGGGTCTGTGAGGACATTATATTATATGTGGGTCTGTGAGGACATTATATTATATGTGGGTCTGTGAGGACATTATATTATATGTGGGTCTGTGAGGACATTATATTATATGTGGGTCTGTGAGGACATTATATTATATGTGGGTCTGTGAGGACATTATATTATATGTGGGTCTGTGGGGACATTATATTATATGTGGGTCTGTGGGGACATTATATTATATGTGGGTCTGTGAGGACATTATATTATATGTGGGTCTGTGGGGACATTATATTATATGTGGATCTGTGAGGACATTATATTATATGTGGGTCTGTGGGGACATTATATTATATGTGGGTCTGTGGGGACATTATATTATATGTGGGTCTGTGGGGACATTATATTATATGTGGGTCTGTGGGGACATTATATTATATGTGGATCTGTGAGGACATTATATTATATGTGGGTCTGTGAGGACATTATATATGTGGGTCTGTGAGGACATTATATTATATGTGGGTCTGTGAGGACATTATATTATATGGGGTCTGTGGGGACATTATATTATATGTGGGTCTGTGAGGACATTATATTATATGTGGGTTTGTGGGGACATTATATTATATGTGGGTTTGTGAGGACATTATATTATATGTGGGTCTGTGAGGACATTATATTATATGTGGGTCTGTGGGGACATTATATTATATGTGGGTCTGTGGGGACATTATATTATATGTGGGTCTGTGGGGACATTATATTATATGTGGATCTGTGAGGACATTATATTATATGTGGATCTGTGAGGACATTATATTATATGTGGGTCTGTGGGAACATTATATTATATGTGGGTCTGTGGGGACATTATATTATATGTGGGTCTGTGAGGACATTATATTATATGTGGGTCTGTGAGGACATTATATTATATGTGGGTCTGTGGGGACATTATATTATATGTGGGTCTGTGAGGACATTATATTATATGTGGATCTGTGAGGACATTATATTATATGTGGGTCTGTGAGGACATTATATTATATGTGGGTCTGTGAGGACATTATATTATATGTGGGTCTGTGAGGACATTATATTATATGTGGGTCTGTGAGGACATTATATTATATGTGGGTCTGTGAGGACATTATATTATATGTGGGTCTGTTAGGACATTATATTATATGTGGGTCTGTGAGGACATTATATTATATGTGGGTCTGTGAGGACATTATATTATATGTGGGTCTGTGAGGACATTATATTATATGTGGGTCTGTGAGGACATTATATTATATGTGGGTCTGTGAGGACATTATATTATATGTGGGTCTGTGGGGACATTATATTATATGTGGGTCTGTGGGGACATTATATTATATGTGGGTCTGTGAGGACATTATATTATATGTGGGTCTGTGAGGACATTATATTATATGTGGGTCTGTGAGGACATTATATTATATGTGGGTCTGTGAGGACATTATATTATATGTGGGTCTGTGAGGACATTATATTATATGTGGGTCTGTGGTGACATTATATTATATGTGGGTCTGTGAGGACATTATATTATATGTGGGTCTGTGAGGACATTATATTATATGTGGGTCTGTGGGGACATTATATTATATGTGGGTCTGTGAGGACATTATATTATATGTGGGTCTGTGAGGACATTATATTATATGTGGGTCTGTGAGGACATTATATTATATGTGGGTCTGTGAGGACATTATATTATATGTGGGTCTGTGGTGACATTATATTATATGTGGGTCTGTGAGGACATTATATTATATGTGGGTCTGTGAGGACATTATATTATATGTGGGTCTGTGAGGACATTATATTATATGTGGGTCTGTGGGGACATTATATTATATGTGGGTCTGTGAGGACATTATATTATATGGGGTCTGTGGGGACATTATATTATATGTGGGTCTGTGAGGACATTATATTATATGTGGGTCTGTGGTTACATTATATTATATGTGGGTTTGTGAGGACATTATATTATATGTGGGTCTGTGAGGACATTATATTATATGTGGGTCTGTGGGGACATTATATTATATGTGGGTCTGTGGGGACATTATATTATATGTGGGTCTGTGGGGACATTATATTATATGTAGATCTGTGAGGACATTATATTATATGTGGGTCTGTGAGGACATTATATTATATGTGGGTCTGTGAGGACATTATATTATATGTGGGTCTGTGAGGACATTATATTATATGGGGTCTGTGGGGACATTATATTATATGTGGGTCTGTGAGGACATTATATTATATGTGGGTTTGTGGGGACATTATATTATATGTGGGTTTGTGAGGACATTATATTATATGTGGGTCTGTGAGGACATTATATTATATGTGGGTCTGTGGGGACATATTATATGTGGGTCTGTGGGGACATTATATTATATGTGGGTCTGTGGGGACATTATATTATATGTGGATCTGTGAGGACATTATATTATATGTGGATCTGTGAGGACATTATATTATATGTGGGTCTGTGGGAACATTATATTATATGTGGGTCTGTGGGGACATTATATTATATGTGGGTCTGTGAGGACATTATATTATATGTGGGTCTGTGAGGACATTATATTATATGTGGGTCTGTGGGGACATTATATTATATGTGGGTCTGTGAGGACATTATATTATATGTGGATCTGTGAGGACATTATATTATATGTGGGTCTGTGAGGACATTATATTATATGTGGGTCTGTGAGGACATTATATTATATGTGGGTCTGTGAGGACATTATATTATATGTGGGTCTGTGAGGACATTATATTATATGTGGGTCTGTGAGGACATTATATTATATGTGGGTCTGTGAGGACATTATATTATATGTGGGTCTGTGAGGACATTATATTATATGTGGGTCTGTGAGGACATTATATTATATGTGGGTCTGTGAGGACATTATATTATATGTGGGTCTGTGGGTACATTATATTATATGTGGGTCTGTGGGGACATTATATTATATGTGGGTCTGTGAGGACATTATATTATATGTGGGTCTGTGGGTACATTATATTATATGTGGGTCTGTGAGGACATTATATTATATGTGGGTCTGTGGTAACATTATATTATATGTGGGTCTGTGAGGACATTATATTATATGTGGGTCTGTGGGGACATTATATTATATGTGGGTCTGTGAGAACATTATATTATATGTGGGTCTGTGAGGACATATATGTGGGTCTGTGAGGACATTATATGATATGTGGGTCTGTGAGGACATTATATTATATGTGGGTCTGTGGGGACATTATATTATATGTGGGTCTGTGGGGACATTATATTATATGTGGGTCTGTGAGGACATTATATTATATGTGGGTCTGTGAGGACATTATATTATATGTGGGTCTGTGAGGACATTATATTATATGTAGGTCTGTGGGGTCATTATATTATATGTGGGTCTAAGGACATTATATTATATGTGGGTCTGTGAGGACATTATATTATATGTGGGTCTGTGGTGACATTATATTATATGTGGCTCTGTGAGGACATTATATTATATGTGGGTCTGTGAGGACATTATATTATATGTGGGTCTGTGAGGACATTATATTATATGTAGGTCTGTGGGGTCATTATATTATATGTGGGTCTGTGAGGACATTATATTATATGTGGGTCTGTGAAGGCATTATATTATATGTGGGTCTGTGAGGACATTATATTATATGTAGGTCTGTGGGGTCATTATATTATATGTGGGTCTGTGAGGACATTATATTATATGTGGATCTGTGGGGACATTATATTATATGTGGGTCTGTGGGGACATTATATTATATGTGGGTCTGTGAGGACATTATATTATATGTGGGTCTGTGAGGACATTATATTACATGTGGGTCTGTGAGGACATTATATTATATGTGGGTCTGTGGGGACATTATATTATATGTGGGTCTGTGAGGACATTATATTATATGTGGATCTGTGGGGACATTATATTATATGTGGGTCTGTGAGGACATTATATTATATGTGGGTCTGTGGGGACATTATATTATATGTGGGTCTGTGAGGACATTATATTATACGTGGGTCTGTGAGGACATTATATTATATGTGGGTCTGTGAGGATATTATATTATATGTGGGTCTGTGAGGACATTATATTATATGTGGGTCTGTGAGGACATTATATTATATGTGGGTCTGTGGGGACATTATATTATATGTGGGTCCGTGAGGACATTATATTATATGTGGGTCTGTGAGGACATTATATTATATGTGGGTCTGTGAGGACATTATATTATATGTGGTTCTCTGGGGACATTATATTATATGTGGGTCTGTGGGGACATTATATTATATGTGGGTCTGTGGGGACATTATATTATATGTGGGTCTGTGGGGACATTATATTATATGTGGGTCTGTGAGGACATTATATTATATGTGGGTCTGTGGGGACATTATATTATATGTGGGTCCGTGAGGACATTATATTATATGTGGGTCTGTGAGGACATTATATTATATGTGGGTCTGTGGGGACATTATATTATATGTGGGTCTGTGAGGACATTATATTATATGTGTGTCTGTGGGGACATTATATTATATTTGGGTCTGTGGGTACATTATATTATATGTGGGTCTGTGGGGACATTATATTATATGTGGGTCTGTGGTAATATTATATTATATGTGGGTCTGTGGTGACATTATATTATATGTCGGTCTGTGGGGACATTATATTATATGTGGGTCTGTGAGGACATTATATTATATGTGGGTCTGTGAGGACATTATATTATATTTGGGTCTGTGGGTACATTATATTATATGTGGGTCTGTGAGGACATTATATTATATGTGGGTCTGTGGGGACATTATATTATATGTGGGTCTGTGAGGACATTATATTATATGTGGGTCTGTGAGGACATTATATTATATTTGGGTCTGTGGGTACATTATATTATATGTGGGTCTGTGAGGACATTATATTATATGTGGGTCTGTGGGGACATTATATTATATGTGGGTCTGTGAGGACATTATATTATATGTGGGTCTGTGAGGACATTATATTATATTTGGGTCTGTGGGTACATTATATTATATGTGGGTCTGTGAGGACATTATATTATATGTGGGTCTATGGGGACATTATATTATATGTGGGTCTGTGAGGACATTATATTATATGTGGGTCTGTGGGGACATTATATTATATTTGGGTCTGTGGGTACATTATATTATATGTGGGTCTGTGGGGACATTATATTATATGTGGGTCTGTGGGGACATTATATTATATGTGGGTCCGTGAGGACATTATATTATATGTGGGTCCGTGAGGGCATTATATTATATGTGGGTCCGTGAGGGCATTATATTATATGTGGGTCCGTGAGGACATTATATTATATGTGGGTCCGTGAGGACATTATATTATATGTGGGTCCGTGAGGACATTATATTATATGTGGGGCCGTGAGGACATTATATTATATGTGGGGCCGTGAGGACATTATATTATATGTGGGGCTGTGGTAACATTATATTATATGTGGGTCTGTGGGGACATTATATTATATGTGGGTCTGTGAGGACATTATATTATATGTGGGTCTGTGGGGACATTATATTATATGTGGGTCTGTGGGGACATTATATTATATGTGGGACTGTGAGGACATTATATTATATGTGGGTCTGTGAGTACATTATATTATATGTGGGTCTGTGAGGACATTATATTATATGTGAGTCTGTGGGTACATTATATTATATGTGGGTCTGTGGGTACATTATATTATATGTGGGTCTGTGGTGACATTATATTATATGTGGGTCTGTGGGGACATTATATTATATGTGGGTCTGTGGGGACATTATATTATATGTGGATCTGTGGGGACATTATATTATATGTGGGTCTGTGAGGACATTATATTATATGTGTGTCTGTGGGGACATTATATTATATGTGGGTCTGTGAGGACATTATATTATATGTGGGTCTGTGAGGACATTATATTATATGTGGGTCTGTGAGGACATTATATTATATGTGGGTCTGTGAGGACATTATATTATATTTGGGTCTGTGGTAACATTATATTATATGTGGGTCTGTGAGGACATTATATTATATGTGGGTCTGTGGGGACATTATATTATATGTGGGTCTGTGGGGACATTATATTATATGTGGGTCTGTGGTGACATTTTATTATATGTGGGTCTGTGAGGATATTATATTATATGTGGGTCTGTGGGACATTATATTATATGTGGGTCTGTGGTGACATTATATTATATGTGGGTCTGTGGTGACATTATATTATATGTGGGTCCGTGGGGACATTATATTATATGTGGGTCCGTGAGGACATTATATTATATGTGGGTCCGTGAGGACATTATATCATATGTGGGTCCGTGAGGGCATTATATTATATGTGGGTCCGTGAGGACATTATATTATATGTGGGTCCGTGAGGACATTATATTATATGTGGGTCCTTGAGGACATTATATTATATGTGGGTCCGTGAGGACATTATATTATATGTGGGGCCGTGAGGACATTATATTATATGTGGGTCTGTGGGGACATTATATTATATGTGGGTCTGTGGGGACATTATATTATATGTGGGGCCGTGAGGACATTATATTATATGTGGGTCTGTGGGGACATTATATTATATGTGGGTCTGTGAGGACATTATATTATATGTGGGTCTGTGGGGACATTATATTATATGTGGGTCTGTGAGGACATTATATTATATGTGGGTCTGTGAGGACATTATATTATATGTGGGTCTGTGGTAACATTATATTATATGTGGGTCTGTGGTGACATTATATTATATGTGGGTCTGTGAGGATATTATATTATATGTGGGTCTGTGGTGACATTATATTATATGTGGGTCTGTGGTGACATTATATTATATGTGGGTCTGTGGGGATATTATATTATATGTGGGTCTGTGGTAACATTATATTTTATGTGGGTCTGTGGTGACATTATATTATATGTGGGTCTGTGGGGACATTATATTATATGTGGGTCTGTGAGGACATTATATTATATGTGGGTCTGTGGGGACATTATATTATATGTGGGACTGTGGTGACATATTATATGTGGGTCTGTGAGGACATTATATTATATGTGGGTCTGTGAGGACATATTATATGTGGGTCTGTGGGGACATTATATTATATGTGGGTCTGTGGTAACATTATATTTTATGTGGGTCTGTGGTGACATTATATTATATGTGGGTCTGTGGGGACATTATATTATATGTGGGTCTGTGAGGACATTATATTATATGTGGGTCTGTGGGGACATTATATTATATGTGGGACTGTGGTGACATTATATTATATGTGGGTCTGTGAGGACATTATATTATATGTGGGTCTGTGAGGACATATTATATGTGCGTCTGTGGGGACATTATATTATATGTGGGACTGTGGTGACATTATATTATATGTGGGTCTGTGGGTACATTATATTACATGTGGGTCTGTGGGGACATTATATTATATGTGGGTCTGTGGGAACATTATATTATATGTGGGTCTGTGACAACATTATATTATATGTGGGTCTGTGAGGATATTATATTATATGTGGGTCTGTGGGGACATATTATATTATATGTGGGTCTGTGAGGACATTATATTATATGTGGGTCTGTGAGGATATTATATTATATGTGGGTCTGTGGGGACATTATATTATATGTGGGTCTGTGAGGACATTATATTATATGTGGGTCTGTGAGGACATTATATTATATGTGGGTCTGTGAGGACATTATATTATATGTGGGTCTGTGTCGACATTATATTATATGTGGGTCTGTGAGGACATTATATTATATGTGGGTCTGTGAGGACATTATATTATATGTGGGTCTGTGAGGACATTATATTATATGTGGGTCTGTGGGGACATTATATTATATGTGGGTCTGTGAGGACATTATATTATATGTGGGTCTGTGGTAACATTATATTATATGTGGGTCTGTGAGGACATTATATTATATGTGGGTCTGTGGGTACATTATATTATATGTGGGTGTGAGGACATTATATTATATGTGGATCTGTGGGGACATTATATTATATGTGGGTCTGTGGGGACATTATATTATATGTGGGTCTGTGGGGACAATATATTATATGTGGGACTGTGGGACATTATATTATATGTGGGGCTGTGGGGACATTATGTTATATGTGGGACTGTGGGACATTATATTATATGTGGGTCTGTGAGGACATTATATTATTTGTGGGTCTGTGGGAACCTTATATTATATGTTGGTCTGTGAGGACATTATATTATATGTGGGTCTGTGGGGACATTATATTATATGTGGGTGTCTGTGGGGACATTATATTATATGTGGATCTGTGAGGACATTATATTATATGTGGGTCTGTGGGGACATTATATTATATGTGGGTCTGTGGGGACCTTATATGTGGGTCTGTGGGGACATTATATTATATGTGGGTCTGTGGGGACATTATATTATATCTGGGTCTGTGTTAACATTATATTATATGTGGGTCTGTGAGGACATTATATTATTTGTGGGTCTGTGGGAACCTTATATTATATGTTGGTCTGTGAGGACATTATATTATATGTGGGTCTGTGAGGACATTATATTATATGTGGGTCTGTGAGGACATTATATTATATGTGGGTCTGTGGGGACATTATATTATATGTGGGTCTGTGAGGACATTATATTATATGTGGGTCTGTGAGGACATTATATTATATGTGGGTCTGTGGGGACATTATATTATATGTGGGTCTGTGGTAACATATTATATGTGGGTCTGTGAGGACATTATATTATATGTGGGTCTGTGAGGATATTATATTATATGTGGGTCTGTGAGGACATTATATTATATGTGGGTCTGTGAGGACATTATATTATATGTGGGTCTGTGAGGATATTATATTATATGTGGGTCTGTGAGGAAATTATATTATATGTGGGTCTGTGAGGACATTATATTATATGTGGGTCAGTGGGGACATTATATTATATGTGGGTCTGTGGGGACATTATATTATATGTGGGTCTGTGAGGATATTATATTATATGTGGGTCTGTGAGGACATTATATTATATGTGGGTCTGTGAGGACATTATATTATATGTGGGTCTGTGGGGACATTATATTATATGTGGGTCTGTGAGGACATTATATTATATGTGGGTCTGTGAGGACATTATATTATATGTGGGTCTGTGGGGACATTATATTATATGTGGGTCTGTGGTAACATATTATATGTGGGTCTGTGAGGACATTATATTATATGTGGGTCTGTGAGGACATTATATTATATGTGGGTCTGTGAGGATATTATATTATATGTGGGTCTGTGAGGACATTATATTATATGTGGGTCTGTGAGGACATTATATTATATGTGGGTCTGTGAGGATATTATATTATATGTGGGTCTGTGAGGAAATTATATTATATGTGGGTCTGTGAGAACATTATATTATATGTGGGTCAGTGGGGACATTATATTATATGTGGGTCTGTGGGGACATTATATTATATGTGGGTCTGTGAGGATATTATATTATATGTGAGTCTGTGAGGACATTATATTATATGTGGGTCTGTGAGGACATTATATTATATGTGGGTCTGTGGGGACATTATATTATATGTGGGTCTGTGAGGACATTATATTATATGTGGGTCTGTGGGGACATTATATTATATGTGGGTTTGTGGGAACATTATATTATATGTGGGACTGTGGGACATTATATTATATTTGGGTCTGTGGGGACAATATATTATATGTGGGAGTGTGGGACATTATATTATATGTGGGGTTGTGGGGACTTTATATTATATGTGGGACTGTTGGACATTATATTATATGTGGGTCTGTGAGGACATTATATTATATATGGGTCTGTGAGGACATTATATTTTATTTGGATCTGTGGGGACATATTATATGTGGGTCTTTGGGGACATTATATTATATGTGGGTCTGTGGGGACATTATATTATATGTGGGTCTGTGGGGTCATTACATTATATGTGGGTCTGTTGTAACATTATATTATATGTGGGTCTGTGGGAACATTATATTATATGTGGGTCTGTGAGGACATTATATTATATGTGGGTCTGTGGGGACTTTATATTATATGTGGGTCTGTGGGGACATTATATTATATCTGGGTCTGTGGTAACATTATATTATATGTGGGTCTGTGAGGACATTATATTATATGTTGGTCTGTGGGGACATTATATTATATGTGGGTCTGTGAGGACATTATATTATATGTGGGTCTGTGAGGACATTATATTATATGTGGATCTGTGAAGATATTATATTATATGTGGGTCTGTGAGGACATTATATTATATATGGGTCTTTGAGGATATTATATTATATGTGGGTCTGTGAGGACATTATATTATATGTGGGTCTGTGGGGACAATATATTATATGTGGGACTGTGGGACATTATATTATATGTGGGGCTGTGGGGACATTATGTTATATGTGGGACTGTGGGACATTATATTATATGTGGGTCTGTGAGGACATTATATTATATGTGGGTCTGTGGGGACATTATATTATATGTGGGTGTCTGTGGGGACATTATATTATATGTGGGTCTGTGAGGACATTATATTATATGTGGGTCTGTGGGGACATTATATTATATGTGGGTCTGTGGGGACCTTATATTATATGTGGGTCTGTGGGGACATTATATTATATCTGGGTCTGTGTTAACATTATATTATATGTGGGTCTGTGAGGACATTATATTATTTGTGGGTCTGTGGGAACCTTATATTATATGTTGGTCTGTGAGGACATTATATTATATGTGGGTCTGTGAGGACATTATATTATATGTGGGTCTGGGAGGACATTATATTATATGTGGGTCTGTGGGGACATTATATTATATGTGGGTCTGTGAGGACATTATATTATATGTGGGTCTGTGAGGACATTATATTATATGTGGGTCTGTGGGGACATTATATTATATGTGGGTCTGTGGTAACATTATATGTGGGTCTGTGAGGACATTATATTATATGTGGGTCTGTGAGGACATTATATTATATGTGGGTCTGTGAGGATATTATATTATATGTGGGTCTGTGAGGACATTATATTATATGTGGGTCTGTGAGGACATTATATTATATGTGGGTCTGTGGGGACATTATATTATATGTGGGTCTGTGAGGACATTATATTATATGTGGGTCTGTGAGGACATTATATTATATGTGGGTCTGTGAGGACATTATATTATATGTGGGTCTGTGGGGACATTATATTATATGTGGGTCTGTGAGGACATTATATTATATGTGGGTCTGTGAGGACATTATATTATATGTGGGTCTGTGAGGACATTATATTATATGTGGGTCTGTGGGGACATTATATTATATGTGGGTCTGTGAGGACATTATATTATATGTGGGTCTGTGAGGACATTATATTATATGTGGGTCTGTGGGGACATTATATTATATGTGGGTCTGTGGTAACATATTATATGTGGGTCTGTGAGGACATTATATTATATGTGGGTCTGTGAGGACATTATATTATATGTGGGTCTGTGAGGATATTATATTATATGTGGGTCTGTGAGGACATTATATTATATGTGGGTCTGTGAGGACTTTATATTATATGTGGGTCTGTGAGGATATTATATTATATGTGGGTCTGTGAGGAAATTATATTATATGTGGGTCTGTGAGGAAATTATATTATATGTGGGTCAGTGGGGACATTATATTATATGTGGGTCTGTGGGGACATTATATTATATGTGGGTCTGTGAGGATATTATATTATATGTGGGTCTGTGAGGACATTATATTATATGTGGGTCTGTGAGGACATTATATTATATGTGGGTCTGTGGGGACATTATATTATATGTGGGTCTGTGAGGACATTATATTATATGTGGGTCTGTGGGGACATTATATTATATGTGGGTTTGTGGGAACATTATATTATATGTGGGACTGTGAGGACATTATATTATATGTGGGTCTGTGAGGACATTATATTATATGTGGGTCTGTGAGGACATTATATTATATGTGGGTCTGTGGGGACATTATATTATATGTGGGTCTGTGAGGACATTATATTATATGTGGGTCTGTGGGGACATTATATTATATGTGGGTCTGTGGGGACCTTATATTATATGTGGGTCTGTGGGGACATTATATTATATCTGGGTCTGTGTTAACATTATATTATATGTGGGTCTGTGAGGACATTATATTATTTGTGGGTCTGTGGGAACCTTATATTATATGTTGGTCTGTGAGGACATTATATTATATGTGGGTCTGTGAGGACATTATATTATATGTGGGTCTGGGAGGACATTATATTATATGTGGGTCTGTGGGGACATTATATTATATGTGGGTCTGTGAGGACATTATATTATATGTGGGTCTGTGAGGACATTATATTATATGTGGGTCTGTGGGGACATTATATTATATGTGGGTCTGTGGTAACATTATATGTGGGTCTGTGAGGACATTATATTATATGTGGGTCTGTGAGGACATTATATTATATGTGGGTCTGTGAGGATATTATATTATATGTGGGTCTGTGAGGACATTATATTATATGTGGGTCTGTGAGGACATTATATTATATGTGGGTCTGTGGGGACATTATATTATATGTGGGTCTGTGAGGACATTATATTATATGTGGGTCTGTGAG
This sequence comes from Phyllobates terribilis, assembly GCF_046119375.1. Taxonomy (NCBI): domain Eukaryota; kingdom Metazoa; phylum Chordata; class Amphibia; order Anura; family Dendrobatidae; genus Phyllobates; species Phyllobates terribilis. The sequence continues at coordinate 109,465 of NW_027363901.1, read as the reverse complement.
GACATTATATTATATGTGGGTCTGTGAGGACATTATATTATATGTGGGTCTGTGGGGACATTATATTATATGTGGGTCTGTGAGGACATTATATTATATGTGGGTCTGTGAGGACATTATATTATATGTGGGTCTGTGAGGACATTATATTATATGTGGGTCTGTGGGGACATTATATTATATGTGGGTCTGTGAGGACATTATATTATATGTGGGTCTGTGAGGACATTATATTATATGTGGGTCTGTGGGGACATTATATTATATGTGGGTCTGTGGTAACATATTATATGTGGGTCTGTGAGGACATTATATTATATGTGGGTCTGTGAGGACATTATATTATATGTGGGTCTGTGAGGATATTATATTATATGTGGGTCTGTGAGGACATTATATTATATGTGGGTCTGTGAGGACTTTATATTATATGTGGGTCTGTGAGGATATTATATTATATGTGGGTCTGTGAGGAAATTATATTATATGTGGGTCTGTGAGGAAATTATATTATATGTGGGTCAGTGGGGACATTATATTATATGTGGGTCTGTGGGGACATTATATTATATGTGGGTCTGTGAGGATATTATATTATATGTGGGTCTGTGAGGACATTATATTATATGTGGGTCTGTGAGGACATTATATTATATGTGGGTCTGTGGGGACATTATATTATATGTGGGTCTGTGAGGACATTATATTATATGTGGGTCTGTGGGGACATTATATTATATGTGGGTTTGTGGGAACATTATATTATATGTGGGACTGTGGGACATTATATTATATTTGGGTCTGTGGGGACAATATATTATATGTGGGAGTGTGGGACATTATATTATATGTGGGGTTGTGGGGACTTTATATTATATGTGGGACTGTTGGACATTATATTATATGTGGGTCTGTGAGGACATTATATTATATATGGGTCTGTGAGGACATTATATTTTATTTGGATCTGTGGGGACATATTATATGTGGGTCTTTGGGGACATTATATTATATGTGGGTCTGTGGGGACATTATATTATATGTGGGTCTGTGGGGTCATTACATTATATGTGGGTCTGGCGTAACATTATATTATATGTGGGTCTGTGGGAACATTATATTATATGTGGGTCTGTGAGGACATTATATTATATGTGGGTCTGTGGGGACTTTATATTATATGTGGGTCTGTGGGGACATTATATTATATCTGGGTCTGTGGTAACATTATATTATATGTGGGTCTGTGAGGACATTATATTATATGTTGGTCTGTGGGGACATTATATTATATGTGGGTCTGTGAGGACATTATATTTTATGTGGGTCTGTGAAGACATTATATTATATGTGGGTCTGTGAGGACATTATATTATATGTGGGTCTGTGAGGACATTATATTATATATGGGTCTTTGAGGATATTATATTATATGTGGGTCTGTGAGGACATTATATTATATGTGGGTCAGTGCGGACATTATAGTATATGTGGGTCTGTGGGGACATTATATTATATGTGGGTCTGTGAGGACATTATATTATATGTGGGTCTGTGGGGACATTATATTATATGTGGGTCTGTGAGGACATTATATTATATGTGGGTCTGTGGAGACATTATATTATATGTGGGTCTGTGAGGACATTATATTATATGTGGGTCTGTGGGGACATTATATTATATGTGGGTCTGTGGGAACATTATATTATATGTGGGTCTGTGGGGACATTATATTATATGTGGATCTGTGGGGACAATATATTATATGTGGAACTGTGGGACGTTATATTATATGTGGGGCTGTGGGGACATTATATTATATGTGGGACTCTGGGACATTATATTATATGTGGGTCTGTGAGGGCATTATATTATATGTGGGTCTGTGGGGACATTATATTATATGTGGGTCTGTGGGAACATTATATTATATGTGGGTCTGTGAGGACATTATATTATATGTGGGTCTGTGAGGACATTATATTATATGTGGGTCTGTGGGAACATTATATTATATGTGGGTCTGTGGTAACATTATATTATATGTGGGTCTGTGGGAACCTTATATTATATGTGGGTCTGTGGTAACATTATATTATATGTGGGTCTGTGGTAACATTATATTATATATGGGTCTATGGGGTCATTACATTATATGTGGGTCTGGGGTAACATTATATTATATGTGGGTCTGTGGGAACATTATATTATATGTGGGTCTGTGGTAACATTATATTATATATGGGTCTATGGGGTCATTACATTATATGTGGGTCTGGGGTAACATTATATTATATGTGGGTCTGTGGGAACATTATATTATATGTGGGTCTGTGAGGACATTATATTATATGTGGGTCTGTGAGGACATTATATTATATGTGGGTCTGTGGGAACATTACATTATATGTGGGTCTGGCGTAACATTATATTATATGTGGGTCTGTGGGAACCTTATATTATATGTGGGTCTGTGGTAACATTATATTATATGTGGGTCTGTGGTAACATTATATTATATATGGGTCTATGGGGTCATTACATTATATGTGGGTCTGGGGTAACATTATATTATATGTGGGTCTGTGGGAACATTATATTATATGTGGATCTTTGGGGTCATTACATTATATGCGGGTCTGGGGTAACATTATATTATATGTGGGTCTGTGGGAACATTATATTATATGTGGGTCTGTGGTAACATTATATTATATGTGGGTCTGTGGTAACATTATATTATATATGGGTCTATGGGGTCATTACATTATATGTGGGTCTGGGATAACATTATATTATATGTGGGTCTGTGGGAACATTATATTATATGTGGGTCTGTGGGGTCATTACATTATATGTGGGTCTGGGATAACATTATATTATATGTGGGTCTGTGGTAACATTATATTATATATGGGTCTGTGGGGTCATTACATTATATGTGGGTCTGGGATAACATTATATTATATGTGGGTCTGTGGGAACATTATATTATATGTGGGTCTGTGGGGTCATTACATTATATGTGGGTCTGGGGTAACATTATATTATATGTGGGTCTGTGGTAACATTATATTATATATGGGTCTGTGGGGTCATTACATTATATGTGGGTCTGGGATAACATTATATTATATGTGGGTCTGTGGGAACATTATATTATATGTGGGTCTGTGAGGACATTATATTATATGTGGGTCTGTGAGGACATTATATTATATGTGGGTCTGTGGGGACATTATATTATATGTGGGTCTGTGAGGACATTATATTATATGGGGTCTGTGGGGACATTATATTATATGTGGGTCTGTGAGGACATTATATTATATGTGGGTCTGTGGTTACATTATATTATATGTGGATCTGTGAGGACATTATATTATATGTGGGTCTGTGAGGACATTATATTATATGTGGGTCTGTGAGGACATTATATTATATGTGGGTCTGTGAGGACATTATATTATATGTGGGTCTGTGGGGACATTATATTATATGTGGGTCTGTGGGGACATTATATTATATGTGGGTCTGTGGGGACATTATATTATATGTGGATCTGTGAGGACATTATATTATATGTGGGTCTGTGAGGACATTATATATGTGGGTCTGTGAGGACATTATATTATATGTGGGTCTGTGAGGACATTATATTATATGGGGTCTGTGGGGACATTATATTATATGTGGGTCTGTGAGGACATTATATTATATGTGGGTTTGTGGGGACATTATATTATATGTGGGTTTGTGAGGACATTATATTATATGTGGGTCTGTGAGGACATTATATTATATGTGGGTCTGTGGGGACATTATATTATATGTGGGTCTGTGGGGACATTATATTATATGTGGGTCTGTGGGGACATTATATTATATGTGGATCTGTGAGGACATTATATTATATGTGGATCTGTGAGGACATTATATTATATGTGGGTCTGTGGGAACATTATATTATATGTGGGTCTGTGGGGACATTATATTATATGTGGGTCTGTGAGGACATTATATTATATGTGGGTCTGTGAGGACATTATATTATATGTGGGTCTGTGGGGACATTATATTATATGTGGGTCTGTGAGGACATTATATTATATGTGGATCTGTGAGGACATTATATTATATGTGGGTCTGTGAGGACATTATATTATATGTGGGTCTGTGAGGACATTATATTATATGTGGGTCTGTGAGGACATTATATTATATGTGGGTCTGTGAGGACATTATATTATATGTGGGTCTGTGAGGACATTATATTATATGTGGGTCTGTTAGGACATTATATTATATGTGGGTCTGTGAGGACATTATATTATATGTGGGTCTGTGAGGACATTATATTATATGTGGGTCTGTGAGGACATTATATTATATGTGGGTCTGTGAGGACATTATATTATATGTGGGTCTGTGAGGACATTATATTATATGTGGGTCTGTGGGGACATTATATTATATGTGGGTCTGTGGGGACATTATATTATATGTGGGTCTGTGAGGACATTATATTATATGTGGGTCTGTGAGGACATTATATTATATGTGGGTCTGTGAGGACATTATATTATATGTGGGTCTGTGAGGACATTATATTATATGTGGGTCTGTGAGGACATTATATTATATGTGGGTCTGTGGTGACATTATATTATATGTGGGTCTGTGAGGACATTATATTATATGTGGGTCTGTGAGGACATTATATTATATGTGGGTCTGTGGGGACATTATATTATATGTGGGTCTGTGAGGACATTATATTATATGTGGGTCTGTGAGGACATTATATTATATGTGGGTCTGTGAGGACATTATATTATATGTGGGTCTGTGAGGACATTATATTATATGTGGGTCTGTGGTGACATTATATTATATGTGGGTCTGTGAGGACATTATATTATATGTGGGTCTGTGAGGACATTATATTATATGTGGGTCTGTGAGGACATTATATTATATGTGGGTCTGTGGGGACATTATATTATATGTGGGTCTGTGAGGACATTATATTATATGGGGTCTGTGGGGACATTTTATTATATGTGGGTCTGTGAGGACATTATATTATATGTGGGTCTGTGGTTACATTATATTATATGTGGGTTTGTGAGGACATTATATTATATGTGGGTCTGTGAGGACATTATATTATATGTGGGTCTGTGGGGACATTATATTATATGTGGGTCTGTGGGGACATTATATTATATGTGGGTCTGTGGGGACATTATATTATATGTGGATCTGTGAGGACATTATATTATATGTGGGTCTGTGAGGACATTATATTATATGTGGGTCTGTGAGGACATTATATTATATGTGGGTCTGTGAGGACATTATATTATATGGGGTCTGTGGGGACATTATATTATATGTGGGTCTGTGAGGACATTATATTATATGTGGGTTTGTGGGGACATTATATTATATTTGGGTTTGTGAGGACATTATATTATATGTGGGTCTGTGAGGACATTATATTATATGTGGGTCTGTGGGGACATTATATTATATGTGGGTCTGTGGGGACATTATATTATATGTGGGTCTGTGGGGACATTATATTATATGTGGATCTGTGAGGACATTATATTATATGTGGATCTGTGAGGACATTATATTATATGTGGGTCTGTGGGAACATTATATTATATGTGGGTCTGTGGGGACATTATATTATATGTGGGTCTGTGAGGGCATTATATTATATGTGGGTCTGTGAGGACATTATATTATATGTGGGTCTGTGGGGACATTATATTATATGTGGGTCTGTGAGGACATTATATTATATGTGGATCTGTGAGGACATTATATTATATGTGGGTCTGTGAGGACATTATATTATATGTGGGTCTGTGAGGACATTATATTATATGTGGGTCTGTGAGGACATTATATTATATGTGGGTCTGTGAGGACATTATATTATATGTGGGTCTGTGAGGACATTATATTATATGTGGGTCTGTGAGGACATTATATTATATGTGGGTCTGTGAGGACATTATATTATATGTGGGTCTGTGAGGACATTATATTATATGTGGGTCTGTGAGGACATTATATTATATGTGGGTCTGTGAGGACATTATATTATATGTGGGTCTGTGAGGACATTATATTATATGTGGGTCTGTGGGTACATTATATTATATGTGGGTCTGTGGGGACATTATATTATATGTGGGTCTGTGAGGACATTATATTATATGTGGGTCTGTGGGTACATTATATTATATGTGGGTCTGTGAGGACATTATATTATATGTGGGTCTGTGGTAACATTATATTATATGTGGGTCTGTGAGGACATTATATTATATGTGGGTCTGTGGGGACATTATATTATATGTGGGTCTGTGAGAACATTATATTATATGTGGGTCTGTGAGGACATATATGTGGGTCTGTGAGGACATTATATGATATGTGGGTCTGTGAGGACATTATATTATATGTGGGTCTGTGGGGACATTATATTATATGTGGGTCTGTGGGGACATTATATTATATGTGGGTCTGTGAGGACATTATATTATATGTGGGTCTGTGAGGACATTATATTATATGTGGGTCTGTGAGGACATTATATTATATGTAGGTCTGTGGGGTCATTATATTATATGTGGGTCTAAGGACATTATATTATATGTGGGTCTGTGAGGACATTATATTATATGTGGGTCTGTGGTGACATTATATTATATGTGGCTCTGTGAGGACATTATATTATATGTGGGTCTGTGAGGACATTATATTATATGTGGGTCTGTGAGGACATTATATTATATGTAGGTCTGTGGGGTCATTATATTATATGTGGGTCTGTGAGGACATTATATTATATGTGGGTCTGTGAAGGCATTATATTATATGTGGGTCTGTGAGGACATTATATTATATGTAGGTCTGTGGGGTCATTATATTATATGTGGGTCTGTGAGGACATTATATTATATGTGGATCTGTGGGGACATTATATTATATGTGGGTCTGTGGGGACATTATATTATATGTGGGTCTGTGAGGACATTATATTATATGTGGGTCTGTGAGGACATTATATTACATGTGGGTCTGTGAGGACATTATATTATATGTGGGTCTGTGGGGACATTATATTATATGTGGGTCTGTGAGGACATTATATTATATGTGGATCTGTGGGGACATTATATGTGGGTCTGTGAGGACATTATATTATATGTGGGTCTGTGGGGACATTATATTATATGTGGGTCTGTGAGGACATTATATTATACGTGGGTCTGTGAGGACATTATATTATATGTGGGTCTGTGAGGATATTATATTATATGTGGGTCTGTGAGGACATTATATTATATGTGGGTCTGTGAGGACATTATATTATATGTGGGTCTGTGGGGACATTATATTATATGTGGGTCCGTGAGGACATTATATTATATGTGGGTCTGTGAGGACATTATATTATATGTGGGTCTGTGAGGACATTATATTATATGTGGTTCTCTGGGGACATTATATTATATGTGGGTCTGTGGGGACATTATATTATATGTGGGTCTGTGGGGACATTATATTATATGTGGGTCTGTGGGGACATTATATTATATGTGGGTCTGTGAGGACATTATATTATATGTGGGTCTGTGGGGACATTATATTATATGTGGGTCCGTGAGGACATTATATTATATGTGGGTCTGTGAGGACATTATATTATATGTGGGTCTGTGGGGACATTATATTATATGTGGGTCTGTGAGGACATTATATTATATGTGTGTCTGTGGGGACATTATATTATATTTGGGTCTGTGGGTACATTATATTATATGTGGGTCTGTGGGGACATTATATTATATGTGGGTCTGTGGTAATATTATATTATATGTGGGTCTGTGGTGACATTATATTATATGTCGGTCTGTGGGGACATTATATTATATGTGGGTCTGTGAGGACATTATATTATATGTGGGTCTGTGAGGACATTATATTATATTTGGGTCTGTGGGTACATTATATTATATGTGGGTCTGTGAGGACATTATATTATATGTGGGTCTGTGGGGACATTATATTATATGTGGGTCTGTGAGGACATTATATTATATGTGGGTCTGTGAGGACATTATATTATATTTGGGTCTGTGGGTACATTATATTATATGTGGGTCTGTGAGGACATTATATTATATGTGGGTCTGTGGGGACATTATATTATATGTGGGTCTGTGAGGACATTATATTATATGTGGGTCTGTGAGGACATTATATTATATTTGGGTCTGTGGGTACATTATATTATATGTGGGTCTGTGAGGACATTATATTATATGTGGGTCTATGGGGACATTATATTATATGTGGGTCTGTGAGGACATTATATTATATGTGGGTCTGTGGGGACATTATATTATATTTGGGTCTGTGGGTACATTATATTATATGTGGGTCTGTGGGGACATTATATTATATGTGGGTCTGTGGGGACATTATATTATATGTGGGTCCGTGAGGACATTATATTATATGTGGGTCCGTGAGGGCATTATATTATATGTGGGTCCGTGAGGGCATTATATTATATGTGGGTCCGTGAGGACATTATATTATATGTGGGTCCGTGAGGACATTATATTATATGTGGGTCCGTGAGGACATTATATTATATGTGGGGCCGTGAGGACATTATATTATATGTGGGGCCGTGAGGACATTATATTATATGTGGGGCTGTGGTAACATTATATTATATGTGGGTCTGTGGGGACATTATATTATATGTGGGTCTGTGAGGACATTATATTATATGTGGGTCTGTGGGGACATTATATTATATGTGGGTCTGTGGGGACATTATATTATATGTGGGACTGTGAGGACATTATATTATATGTGGGTCTGTGAGTACATTATATTATATGTGGGTCTGTGAGGACATTATATTATATGTGAGTCTGTGGGTACATTATATTATATGTGGGTCTGTGGGTACATTATATTATATGTGGGTCTGTGGTGACATTATATTATATGTGGGTCTGTGGGGACATTATATTATATGTGGGTCTGTGGGGACATTATATTATATGTGGATCTGTGGGGACATTATATTATATGTGGGTCTGTGAGGACGTTATATTATATGTGTGTCTGTGGGGACATTATATTATATGTGGGTCTGTGAGGACATTATATTATATGTGGGTCTGTGAGGACATTATATTATATGTGGGTCTGTGAGGACATTATATTATATGTGGGTCTGTGAGGACATTATATTATATTTGGGTCTGTGGTAACATTATATTATATGTGGGTCTGTGAGGACATTATATTATATGTGGGTCTGTGGGGACATTATATTATATGTGGGTCTGTGGGGACATTATATTATATGTGGGTCTGTGGTGACATTTTATTATATGTGGGTCTGTGAGGATATTATATTATATGTGGGTCTGTGGGACATTATATTATATGTGGGTCTGTGGTGACATTATATTATATGTGGGTCTGTGGTGACATTATATTATATGTGGGTCCGTGGGGACATTATATTATATGTGGGTCCGTGAGGACATTATATTATATGTGGGTCCGTGAGGACATTATATCATATGTGGGTCCGTGAGGGCATTATATTATATGTGGGTCCGTGAGGACATTATATTATATGTGGGTCCGTGAGGACATTATATTATATGTGGGTCCTTGAGGACATTATATTATATGTGGGTCCGTGAGGACATTATATTATATGTGGGGCCGTGAGGACATTATATTATATGTGGGTCTGTGGGGACATTATATTATATGTGGGTCTGTGGGGACATTATATTATATGTGGGGCCGTGAGGACATTATATTATATGTGGGTCTGTGGGGACATTATATTATATGTGGGTCTGTGAGGACATTATATTATATGTGGGTCTGTGGGGACATTATATTATATGTGGGTCTGTGAGGACATTATATTATATGTGGGTCTGTGAGGACATTATATTATATGTGGGTCTGTGGTAACATTATATTATATGTGGGTCTGTGGTGACATTATATTATATGTGGGTCTGTGAGGATATTATATTATATGTGGGTCTGTGGTGACATTATATTATATGTGGGTCTGTGGTGACATTATATTATATGTGGGTCTGTGGGGATATTATATTATATGTGGGTCTGTGGTAACATTATATTTTATGTGGGTCTGTGGTGACATTATATTATATGTGGGTCTGTGGGGACATTATATTATATGTGGGTCTGTGAGGACATTATATTATATGTGGGTCTGTGGGGACATTATATTATATGTGGGACTGTGGTGACATATTATATGTGGGTCTGTGAGGACATTATATTATATGTGGGTCTGTGAGGACATATTATATGTGGGTCTGTGGGGACATTATATTATATGTGGGTCTGTGGTAACATTATATTTTATGTGGGTCTGTGGTGACATTATATTATATGTGGGTCTGTGGGGACATTATATTATATGTGGGTCTGTGAGGACATTATATTATATGTGGGTCTGTGGGGACATTATATTATATGTGGGACTGTGGTGACATTATATTATATGTGGGTCTGTGAGGACATTATATTATATGTGGGTCTGTGAGGACATATTATATGTGGGTCTGTGGGGACATTATATTATATGTGGGACTGTGGTGACATTATATTATATGTGGGTCTGTGGGTACATTATATTACATGTGGGTCTGTGGGGACATTATATTATATGTGGGTCTGTGGGAACATTATATTATATGTGGGTCTGTGACAACATTATATTATATGTGGGTCTGTGAGGATATTATATTATATGTGGGTCTGTGGGGACATATTATATTATATGTGGGTCTGTGAGGACATTATATTATATGTGGGTCTGTGAGGATATTATATTATATGTGGGTCTGTGGGGACATTATATTATATGTGGGTCTGTGAGGACATTATATTATATGTGGGTCTGTGAGGACATTATATTATATGTGGGTCTGTGAGGACATTATATTATATGTGGGTCTGTGTCGACATTATATTATATGTGGGTCTGTGAGGACATTATATTATATGTGGGTCTGTGAGGACATTATATTATATGTGGGTCTGTGAGGACATTATATTATATGTGGGTCTGTGGGGACATTATATTATATGTGGGTCTGTGAGGACATTATATTATATGTGGGTCTGTGGTAACATTATATTATATGTGGGTCTGTGAGGACATTATATTATATGTGGGTCTGTGGGTACATTATATTATATGTGGGTGTGAGGACATTATATTATATGTGGATCTGTGGGGACATTATATTATATGTGGGTCTGTGGGGACATTATATTATATGTGGGTCTGTGGGGACAATATATTATATGTGGGACTGTGGGACATTATATTATATGTGGGGCTGTGGGGACATTATGTTATATGTGGGACTGTGGGACATTATATTATATGTGGGTCTGTGAGGACATTATATTATATGTGGGTCTGTGGGGACATTATATTATATGTGGGTGTCTGTGGGGACATTATATTATATGTGGATCTGTGAGGACATTATATTATATGTGGGTCTGTGGGGACATTATATTATATGTGGGTCTGTGGGGACCTTATATTATATGTGGGTCTGTGGGGACATTATATTATATGTGGGTCTGTGGGGACATTATATTATATCTGGGTCTGTGTTAACATTATATTATATGTGGGTCTGTGAGGACATTATATTATTTGTGGGTCTGTGGGAACCTTATATTATATGTTGGTCTGTGAGGACATTATATTATATGTGGGTCTGTGAGGACATTATATTATATGTGGGTCTGTGAGGACATTATATTATATGTGGGTCTGTGGGGACATTATATTATATGTGGGTCTGTGAGGACATTATATTATATGTGGGTCTGTGAGGACATTATATTATATGTGGGTCTGTGGGGACATTATATTATATGTGGGTCTGTGGTAACATATTATATGTGGGTCTGTGAGGACATTATATTATATGTGGGTCTGTGAGGATATTATATTATATGTGGGTCTGTGAGGACATTATATTATATGTGGGTCTGTGAGGACATTATATTATATGTGGGTCTGTGAGGATATTATATTATATGTGGGTCTGTGAGGAAATTATATTATATGTGGGTCTGTGAGGACATTATATTATATGTGGGTCAGTGGGGACATTATATTATATGTGGGTCTGTGGGGACATTATATTATATGTGGGTCTGTGAGGATATTATATTATATGTGGGTCTGTGAGGACATTATATTATATGTGGGTCTGTGAGGACATTATATTATATGTGGGTCTGTGGGGACATTATATTATATGTGGGTCTGTGAGGACATTATATTATATGTGGGTCTGTGAGGACATTATATTATATGTGGGTCTGTGGGGACATTATATTATATGTGGGTCTGTGGTAACATATTATATGTGGGTCTGTGAGGACATTATATTATATGTGGGTCTGTGAGGACATTATATTATATGTGGGTCTGTGAGGATATTATATTATATGTGGGTCTGTGAGGACATTATATTATATGTGGGTCTGTGAGGACATTATATTATATGTGGGTCTGTGAGGATATTATATTATATGTGGGTCTGTGAGGAAATTATATTATATGTGGGTCTGTGAGAACATTATATTATATGTGGGTCAGTGGGGACATTATATTATATGTAGGTCTGTGGGGACATTATATTATATGTGGGTCTGTGAGGATATTATATTATATGTGAGTCTGTGAGGACATTATATTATATGTGGGTCTGTGAGGACATTATATTATATGTGGGTCTGTGGGGACATTATATTATATGTGGGTCTGTGAGGACATTATATTATATGTGGGTCTGTGGGGACATTATATTATATGTGGGTTTGTGGGAACATTATATTATATGTGGGACTGTGGGACATTATATTATATTTGGGTCTGTGGGGACAATATATTATATGTGGGAGTGTGGGACATTATATTATATGTGGGGTTGTGGGGACTTTATATTATATGTGGGACTGTTGGACATTATATTATATGTGGGTCTGTGAGGACATTATATTATATATGGGTCTGTGAGGACATTATATTTTATTTGGATCTGTGGGGACATATTATATGTGGGTCTTTGGGGACATTATATTATATGTGGGTCTGTGGGGACATTATATTATATGTGGGTCTGTGGGGTCATTACATTATATGTGGGTCTGTTGTAACATTATATTATATGTGGGTCTGTGGGAACATTATATTATATGTGGGTCTGTGAGGACATTATATTATATGTGGGTCTGTGGGGACTTTATATTATATGTGGGTCTGTGGGGACATTATATTATATCTGGGTCTGTGGTAACATTATATTATATGTGGGTCTGTGAGGACATTATATTATATGTTGGTCTGTGGGGACATTATATTATATGTGGGTCTGTGAGGACATTATATTATATGTGGGTCTGTGAGGACATTATATTATATGTGGATCTGTGAAGATATTATATTATATGTGGGTCTGTGAGGACATTATATTATATATGGGTCTTTGAGGATATTATATTATATGTGGGTCTGTGAGGACATTATATTATATGTGGGTCTGTGGGGACAATATATTATATGTGGGACTGTGGGACATTATATTATATGTGGGGCTGTGGGGACATTATGTTATATGTGGGACTGTGGGACATTATATTATATGTGGGTCTGTGAGGACATTATATTATATGTGGGTCTGTGGGGACATTATATTATATGTGGGTGTCTGTGGGGACATTATATTATATGTGGGTCTGTGAGGACATTATATTATATGTGGGTCTGTGGGGACATTATATTATATGTGGGTCTGTGGGGACCTTATATTATATGTGGGTCTGTGGGGACATTATATTATATCTGGGTCTGTGTTAACATTATATTATATGTGGGTCTGTGAGGACATTATATTATTTGTGGGTCTGTGGGAACCTTATATTATATGTTGGTCTGTGAGGACATTATATTATATGTGGGTCTGTGAGGACATTATATTATATGTGGGTCTGGGAGGACATTATATTATATGTGGGTCTGTGGGGACATTATATTATATGTGGGTCTGTGAGGACATTATATTATATGTGGGTCTGTGAGGACATTATATTATATGTGGGTCTGTGGGGACATTATATTATATGTGGGTCTGTGGTAACATTATATGTGGGTCTGTGAGGACATTATATTATATGTGGGTCTGTGAGGACATTATATTATATGTGGGTCTGTGAGGATATTATATTATATGTGGGTCTGTGAGGACATTATATTATATGTGGGTCTGTGAGGACATTATATTATATGTGGGTCTGTGGGGACATTATATTATATGTGGGTCTGTGAGGACATTATATTATATGTGGGTCTGTGAGGACATTATATTATATGTGGGTCTGTGAGGACATTATATTATATGTGGGTCTGTGGGGACATTATATTATATGTGGGTCTGTGAGGACATTATATTATATGTGGGTCTGTGAGGACATTATATTATATGTGGGTCTGTGAGGACATTATATTATATGTGGGTCTGTGGGGACATTATATTATATGTGGGTCTGTGAGGACATTATATTATATGTGGGTCTGTGAGGACATTATATTATATGTGGGTCTGTGGGGACATTATATTATATGTGGGTCTGTGGTAACATATTATATGTGGGTCTGTGAGGACATTATATTATATGTGGGTCTGTGAGGACATTATATTATATGTGGGTCTGTGAGGATATTATATTATATGTGGGTCTGTGAGGACATTATATTATATGTGGGTCTGTGAGGACTTTATATTATATGTGGGTCTGTGAGGATATTATATTATATGTGGGTCTGTGAGGAAATTATATTATATGTGGGTCTGTGAGGAAATTATATTATATGTGGGTCAGTGGGGACATTATATTATATGTGGGTCTGTGGGGACATTATATTATATGTGGGTCTGTGAGGATATTATATTATATGTGGGTCTGTGAGGACATTATATTATATGTGGGTCTGTGAGGACATTATATTATATGTGGGTCTGTGGGGACATTATATTATATGTGGGTCTGTGAGGACATTATATTATATGTGGGTCTGTGGGGACATTATATTATATGTGGGTTTGTGGGAAC
The DNA here is from genome assembly GCF_046119375.1 of Phyllobates terribilis. Classification (NCBI taxonomy): domain Eukaryota; kingdom Metazoa; phylum Chordata; class Amphibia; order Anura; family Dendrobatidae; genus Phyllobates; species Phyllobates terribilis. Next base: position 94,207 of record NW_027363901.1, on the reverse strand, counting down.
ATTATATTATATGTGGGACTGTGAGGACATTATATTATATGTGGGTCTGTGAGGACATTATATTATATGTGGGTCTGTGAGGACATTATATTATATGTGGGTCTGTGGGGACATTATATTATATGTGGGTCTGTGAGGACATTATATTATATGTGGGTCTGTGGGGACATTATATTATATGTGGGTCTGTGGGGACCTTATATTATATGTGGGTCTGTGGGGACATTATATTATATCTGGGTCTGTGTTAACATTATATTATATGTGGGTCTGTGAGGACATTATATTATTTGTGGGTCTGTGGGAACCTTATATTATATGTTGGTCTGTGAGGACATTATATTATATGTGGGTCTGTGAGGACATTATATTATATGTGGGTCTGGGAGGACATTATATTATATGTGGGTCTGTGGGGACATTATATTATATGTGGGTCTGTGAGGACATTATATTATATGTGGGTCTGTGAGGACATTATATTATATGTGGGTCTGTGGGGACATTATATTATATGTGGGTCTGTGGTAACATTATATGTGGGTCTGTGAGGACATTATATTATATGTGGGTCTGTGAGGACATTATATTATATGTGGGTCTGTGAGGATATTATATTATATGTGGGTCTGTGAGGACATTATATTATATGTGGGTCTGTGAGGACATTATATTATATGTGGGTCTGTGGGGACATTATATTATATGTGGGTCTGTGAGGACATTATATTATATGTGGGTCTGTGAGGACATTATATTATATGTGGGTCTGTGAGGACATTATATTATATGTGGGTCTGTGGGGACATTATATTATATGTGGGTCTGTGAGGACATTATATTATATGTGGGTCTGTGAGGACATTATATTATATGTGGGTCTGTGAGGACATTATATTATATGTGGGTCTGTGGGGACATTATATTATATGTGGGTCTGTGAGGACATTATATTATATGTGGGTCTGTGAGGACATTATATTATATGTGGGTCTGTGGGGACATTATATTATATGTGGGTCTGTGGTAACATATTATATGTGGGTCTGTGAGGACATTATATTATATGTGGGTCTGTGAGGACATTATATTATATGTGGGTCTGTGAGGATATTATATTATATGTGGGTCTGTGAGGACATTATATTATATGTGGGTCTGTGAGGACTTTATATTATATGTGGGTCTGTGAGGATATTATATTATATGTGGGTCTGTGAGGAAATTATATTATATGTGGGTCTGTGAGGAAATTATATTATATGTGGGTCAGTGGGGACATTATATTATATGTGGGTCTGTGGGGACATTATATTATATGTGGGTCTGTGAGGATATTATATTATATGTGGGTCTGTGAGGACATTATATTATATGTGGGTCTGTGAGGACATTATATTATATGTGGGTCTGTGGGGACATTATATTATATGTGGGTCTGTGAGGACATTATATTATATGTGGGTCTGTGGGGACATTATATTATATGTGGGTTTGTGGGAACATTATATTATATGTGGGACTGTGGGACATTATATTATATTTGGGTCTGTGGGGACAATATATTATATGTGGGAGTGTGGGACATTATATTATATGTGGGGTTGTGGGGACTTTATATTATATGTGGGACTGTTGGACATTATATTATATGTGGGTCTGTGAGGACATTATATTATATATGGGTCTGTGAGGACATTATATTTTATTTGGATCTGTGGGGACATATTATATGTGGGTCTTTGGGGACATTATATTATATGTGGGTCTGTGGGGACATTATATTATATGTGGGTCTGTGGGGTCATTACATTATATGTGGGTCTGGCGTAACATTATATTATATGTGGGTCTGTGGGAACATTATATTATATGTGGGTCTGTGAGGACATTATATTATATGTGGGTCTGTGGGGACTTTATATTATATGTGGGTCTGTGGGGACATTATATTATATCTGGGTCTGTGGTAACATTATATTATATGTGGGTCTGTGAGGACATTATATTATATGTTGGTCTGTGGGGACATTATATTATATGTGGGTCTGTGAGGACATTATATTTTATGTGGGTCTGTGAGGACATTATATTATATGTGGGTCTGTGAGGACATTATATTATATGTGGGTCTGTGAGGACATTATATTATATATGGGTCTTTGAGGATATTATATTATATGTGGGTCTGTGAGGACATTATATTATATGTGGGTCAGTGCGGACATTATAGTATATGTGGGTCTGTGGGGACATTATATTATATGTGGGTCTGTGAGGACATTATATTATATGTGGGTCTGTGGGGACATTATATTATATGTGGGTCTGTGAGGACATTATATTATATGTGGGTCTGTGGAGACATTATATTATATGTGGGTCTGTGAGGACATTATATTATATGTGGGTCTGTGGGGACATTATATTATATGTGGGTCTGTGGGAACATTATATTATATGTGGGTCTGTGGGGACATTATATTATATGTGGATCTGTGGGGACAATATATTATATGTGGAACTGTGGGACGTTATATTATATGTGGGGCTGTGGGTACATTATATTATATGTGGGACTCTGGGACATTATATTATATGTGGGTCTGTGAGGGCATTATATTATATGTGGGTCTGTGGGGACATTATATTATATGTGGGTCTGTGGGAACATTATATTATATGTGGGTCTGTGAGGACATTATATTATATGTGGGTCTGTGAGGACATTATATTATATGTGGGTCTGTGGGAACATTATATTATATGTGGGTCTGTGGTAACATTATATTATATGTGGGTCTGTGGGAACCTTATATTATATGTGGGTCTGTGGTAACATTATATTATATGTGGGTCTGTGGTAACATTATATTATATATGGGTCTATGGGGTCATTACATTATATGTGGGTCTGGGGTAACATTATATTATATGTGGGTCTGTGGGAACATTATATTATATGTGGGTCTGTGGTAACATTATATTATATATGGGTCTATGGGGTCATTACATTATATGTGGGTCTGGGGTAACATTATATTATATGTGGGTCTGTGGGAACATTATATTATATGTGGGTCTGTGAGGACATTATATTATATGTGGGTCTGTGAGGACATTATATTATATGTGGGTCTGTGGGAACATTACATTATATGTGGGTCTGGCGTAACATTATATTATATGTGGGTCTGTGGGAACCTTATATTATATGTGGGTCTGTGGTAACATTATATTATATGTGGGTCTGTGGTAACATTATATTATATATGGGTCTATGGGGTCATTACATTATATGTGGGTCTGGGGTAACATTATATTATATGTGGGTCTGTGGGAACATTATATTATATGTGGATCTTTGGGGTCATTACATTATATGCGGGTCTGGGGTAACATTATATTATATGTGGGTCTGTGGGAACATTATATTATATGTGGGTCTGTGGTAACATTATATTATATGTGGGTCTGTGGTAACATTATATTATATATGGGTCTATGGGGTCATTACATTATATGTGGGTCTGGGATAACATTATATTATATGTGGGTCTGTGGGAACATTATATTATATGTGGGTCTGTGGGGTCATTACATTATATGTGGGTCTGGGATAACATTATATTATATGTGGGTCTGTGGTAACATTATATTATATATGGGTCTGTGGGGTCATTACATTATATGTGGGTCTGGGATAACATTATATTATATGTGGGTCTGTGGGAACATTATATTATATGTGGGTCTGTGGGGTCATTACATTATATGTGGGTCTGGGGTAACATTATATTATATGTGGGTCTGTGGTAACATTATATTATATATGGGTCTGTGGGGTCATTACATTATATGTGGGTCTGGGATAACATTATATTATATGTGGGTCTGTGGGAACATTATATTATATGTGGTCTGAGGTAACTAGTGTTGAGCGATACCTTCCGATATCGGGAAATATCGGATCGGATTGGATCGGACCGATACCGAAAAAGTATCGGATATCGCCGATTCCGATACCGGAAACCAATGCAAGTCAATGTGACAGAAATATCGGAATGAAAATAAACCCTTTCTTTCCTTGTAGGTTAATTCTACATGAAGGAAAACAACTAAGAATAATGTAGAATGTATTGGGGGAGGTGGGGGAGACAATAAAGGCATAGAGGTTTAGCCCAATCAAATGGAATAGCAGGAATTAATATTTTTTTTAAGACTTTCTGAGTTACGGAAATATTGACTATGTTAAGTATTTTTATATTTTGTCAGATATTTATGTTTCACTACTTCCATGCTCTTCACCTTCTTTTTTACTTCTCCCACACTTTCTCCTTCATCATCCTCAGCATCTTTTTCATCCTCTTCTTCTTCACATTCTTCATCTTCTTCTTCTTCACCTTCTTCGTATTATTCTTTTTTTTTTACATTCTTCATATTCTACTTCTTCATCTTCTTCATATTCTTCTTCTTCATCATATTCTTATTTGTGACAGGCATTCCTGTAGCTGTTATCTATAAAATGTTGGACATTACACCTTTCGTTCTGCCCGTCACAAAAGATTTACAACAGGATTTGTCCGCGTTCAGTTTGGCCTGCAGCAGCAGGTCTTTTCCAGGGGCACCACGAGGAGGAACGGACTCACCCCCATACACTGCTTAGTCATCTTCTGATTATAATTTAGATATTATCTTTTGCTCTGATTTTTAGTCTTATGCTTAATGTTCTTCCGCTTTTTGTTCTGCAGCTTCTTGTATTTCTGCGTCTTGGTTTTCTGTCTCTTGTTCTTCTGTATCTTGGTGCTTGTCTTCTCTTCTTTGTCCTCTTGGTCAACTTCTTCAGGGTCATCTTCTTGGTCTTCTTCGGGGTGGTCTTCAGGGTCGTCGTCTTCGGGGGTCCTCGTCTTCGGGGTCCTCGTCTTCTTCGGGTTGGTCTTCTGGGTCCTCGTCTTCGGGGTGGTCTTCAGGGTCCTCGTCTTCTTCGGGGTGGTCTTCAGGGTCCTCGTCTTCAGGGTCCTCGTCTTCGGGGTCCTCGTCTTCTTAGGGTTGGTCTTCAGGGTCCTCGTCTTCAGCGTCCTCGTCAGGGAGATCCAGAGTGATTACCAAGAACCATTTCAAAAAGCTTGAACTTCGAAATGTAGCAGAAGGTACAAGAAAGCTGAGGAACTACCGAGGACCAGCTGACGGTACTGGAACCCGGATGGGTAGCAGAAGGTACAAGAGCCAATTGAACTGCCGAAGACCAGCTGACGGTACTGGAACTCGGTTACTAAGCAGGAGGTACCTGTGCCAGAAAGCACTACCAAGGACCAGCAGACGTTGGTGGAACTTGGATACCGAGAAGGAGGCACCTAATCCAAAGGCACTGCCGAGAACCAGCTGACGGTACTGGAACCCGGATGGGTAGCAGAAGGTACCCATATAAAAAAAAGTTCAAGGCCGCGAGCCGGCCGCAGTTACCAAAACCCACAGTCCTACAAGGGGTGCTTGTCCTATTGGCACTATGGAACCAGCCTTCATTGCCAGATCCCGCAGCCCACATAGGAGTCACCTAAACTGCAGGCACCATAGAGTCGGCTAACCCGACCGCAACACGACAGGACAACGCATTGGAGGCAAAGTGACGTTGACACTACCCGGAAACAGCTGGCGTGCTGGAACCAGGCTGGGCAGGAGGGAGTACCCGTGCCAAAGACACTGCCGAGAACCAGCTGACGGTACTGGAACCCGGATGGGTAGTAGAAGGTACAAGAGCAAATGGAAGTACCGAGGACCAGCTGACGGTACTGGAACCCGGATGGGTAGAAGAAGGTACAAGAGCCTTTGGAACTGCCGAAGACCATCTGACGGTACTGAAACTCGGTTACTAAGCAGGAGGTACCTGTGCCAGAAAGCACTACCAAGGAGCTGCCGACGTTGGTGGAACTTGGATACCGAGAAGGAGGCACCTAATCCAAAGGCACTGCCGAGAACCAGCTGACGGTACTGGAACCCGGATGGGTAGCAGAAGGTACCCATGTAAAAAAAAGTTCAAGGACGCGAGCCGGCCGCAGTTACCAAAACCCACAGTCCTACAAGGGGTGCTTGTCCTATTGGCACTATGGAACCAGCCTTCATTGCCAGATCCCGCAGCCCACATAGGAGTCACCTAAACTGCAGGCACCATAGAGTCGGCTAACCCGACCGCAACACGACAGGACAACGCATTGGAGGCAAAGTAACGTTGACACTACCCGGAAACAGCTGGCGTGCTGGAACCAGGCTGGGCAGGAGGGAGTACCCGTGCCAAAGACACTGCCGAGAACCAGCTGACGGTACTGGAACCCGGATGGGTAGTAGAAGGTACAAGAGCAAATGGAAGTACCGAGGACCAGCTGACGGTACTGGAACCCGGATGGGTAGAAGAAGGTACAAGAGCCTATGGAACTGCCGAAGATCAGCTGACGGTACTGGAACTCGGTTACTAAGCAGGAGGTACCTGTGCCAGAAAGCACTACCAAGGACCAGCAGACGTTGGTGGAACTTGGATACCGAGAAGGAGGCACCTAATCCAAAGGCACTGCCGAGAACCAGCTGACGGTACTGGAACCCGGATGGGTAGCAGAAGGTACCCATGTAAAAAAAAGTTCAAGGCCGCGAGCCGGCCGCAGTTACCAAAACCCACAGTCCTACAAGGGGTGCTTGTCCTATTGGCACTATGGAACCAGCCTTCATTGCCAGATCCCGCAGCCCACATAGGAGTCGCCTAAACTGCAGGCACCATAGAGTCGGCTAACCCGACCGCAACACGACAGGACAACGCATTGGAGGCAAAGTGACGTTGACACTACCCGGAAACAGCTGGCGTGCTGGAACCAGGCTGGGCAGGAGGGAGTACCCGTGCCAAAGACACTGCCGAGAACCAGCTGACGGTACTGGAACCCTGATGGGTAGTAGAAGGTACAAGAGCAAATGGAAGTACCGAGGACCAGCTGACGGTACTGGAACCCGGATGGGTAGCAGAAGGTACAAGAGCCAATGGAACTGCCGAAGACCAGCTGACGGTACTGGAACTCGGTTAGTAAGCAGGAGGTACCTGTGCCAGAAAGCACTACCAAGGACCAGCAGACGTTGGTGGAACTTGGATACCGAGAAGGAGGCACCTAATCCAAAGGCACTGCCGAGAACCAGCTGACGGTACTGGAACCCGGATGGGTAGCAGAAGGTACCCATGTAAAAAAAAGTTCAAGGCCGCGAGCCGGCCGCAGTTACCAAAACCCACAGTCCTACAAGGGGTGCTTGTCCTATTGGCACTATGGAACCAGCCTTCATTGCCAGATCCCGCAGCCCACATAGGAGTCACCTAAACTGCAGGCACCATAGAGTCGGCTAACCCGACCGCAACACGACAGGACAACGCATTGGAGGCAAAGTGACGTTGACACTACCCGGAAACAGCTGGCGTGCTGGAACCAGGCTGGGCAGGAGGGAGTACCCGTGCCAAAGACACTGCCGAGAACCAGCTGACGGTACTGGAACCCGGATGGGTAGTAGAAGGTACAAGAGCCAATTGAACTGCCGAAGACCAGCTGACGGTACTGGAACTCGGTTACTAAGCAGGAGGTACCTGTGCCAGAAAGCACTACCAAGGACCAGCAGACGTTGGTGGAACTTGGATACCGAGAAGGAGGCACCTAATCCAAAGGCACTGCCGAGAACCAGCTGACGGTACTGGAACCCGGATGGGTAGCAGAAGGTACCCATATAAAAAAAAGTTCAAGGCCGCGAGCCGGCCGCAGTTACCAAAACCCACAGTCCTACAAGGGGTGCTTGTCCTATTGGCACTATGGAACCAGCCTTCATTGCCAGATCCCGCAGCCCACATAGGAGTCACCTAAACTGCAGGCACCATAGAGTCGGCTAACCCGACCGCAACACGACAGGACAACGCATTGGAGGCAAAGTGACGTTGACACTACCCGGAAACAGCTGGCGTGCTGGAACCAGGCTGGGCAGGAGGGAGTACCCGTGCCAAAGACACTGCCGAGAACCAGCTGACGGTACTGGAACCCGGATGGGTAGTAGAAGGTACAAGAGCAAATGGAAGTACCGAGGACCAGCTGACGGTACTGGAACCCGGATGGGTAGAAGAAGGTACAAGAGCCTTTGGAACTGCCGAAGACCATCTGACGGTACTGAAACTCGGTTACTAAGCAGGAGGTACCTGTGCCAGAAAGCACTACCAAGGAGCTGCCGACGTTGGTGGAACTTGGATACCGAGAAGGAGGCACCTAATCCAAAGGCACTGCCGAGAACCAGCTGACGGTACTGGAACCCGGATGGGTAGCAGAAGGTACCCATGTAAAAAAAAGTTCAAGGCCGCGAGCCGGCCGCAGTTACCAAAACCCACAGTCCTACAAGGGGTGCTTGTCCTATTGGCACTATGGAACCAGCCTTCATTGCCAGATCCCGCAGCCCACATAGGAGTCACCTAAACTGCAGGCACCATAGAGTCGGCTAACCCGACCGCAACACGACAGGACAACGCATTGGAGGCAAAGTGACGTTGACACTACCCGGAAACAGCTGGCGTGCTGGAACCAGGCTGGGCAGGAGGGAGTACCCGTGCCAAAGACACTGCCGAGAACCAGCTGACGGTACTGGAACCCGGATGGGTAGTAGAAGGTACAAGAGCAAATGGAAGTACCGAGGACCAGCTGACGGTACTGGAACCCGGATGGGTAGAAGAAGGTACAAGAGCCTATGGAACTGCCGAAGATCAGCTGACGGTACTGGAACTCGGTTACTAAGCAGGAGGTACCTGTGCCAGAAAGCACTACCAAGGACCAGCAGACGTTGGTGGAACTTGGATACCGAGAAGGAGGCACCTAATCCAAAGGCACTGCCGAGAACCAGCTGACGGTACTGGAACCCGGATGGGTAGCAGAAGGTACCCATGTAAAAAAAAGTTCAAGGCCGCGAGCCGGCCGCAGTTACCAAAACCCACAGTCCTACAAGGGGTGCTTGTCCTATTGGCACTATGGAACCAGCCTTCATTGCCAGATCCCGCAGCCCACATAGGAGTCGCCTAAACTGCAGGCACCATAGAGTCGGCTAACCCGACCGCAACACGACAGGACAACGCATTGGAGGCAAAGTGACGTTGACACTACCCGGAAACAGCTGGCGTGCTGGAACCAGGCTGGGCAGGAGGGAGTACCCGTGCCAAAGACACTGCCGAGAACCAGCTGACGGTACTGGAACCCTGATGGGTAGTAGAAGGTACAAGAGCAAATGGAAGTACCGAGGACCAGCTGACGGTACTGGAACGCGGATGGGTAGAAGAAGGTATAAGAGCCTATGGAACTGCCGAAGACCAGCTGACGGTACTGGAACTCGGTTACTAAGCAGGAGGTACCTGTGCCAGAAAGCACTACCAAGGACCAGCAGACGTTGGTGGAACTTGGATACCGAGAAGGAGGCACCTAATCCAAAGGCACTGCCGAGAACCAGCTGACGGTACTGGAACCCGGATGGGTAGCAGAAGGTACCCATGTAAAAAAAAGTTCAAGGCCGCGAGCCGGCCGCAGTTACCAAAACCCACAGTCCTACAGGGGGTGCTTGTCCTATTGGCACTATGGAACCAGCCTTCATTGCCAGATCCCGCAGCCCACATAGCAGTCACCTAAACTGCAGGCACCATAGAGTCGGCTAACCCGACCGCAACACGACAGGACAACGCATTGGAGGCAAAGTGACTTTGACACTACCCAGAAACAGCTGGCGTGCTGGAACCAGGCTGGGCAGGAGGGAGTACCCGTGCCAAAGTCACTGCCGAGAACCAGCTGACGGTACTGGAACCCGGATGGGTAGTAGAAGGTACAAGAGCAAATGGAACTACCGAGGACCAGCTGACGGTACTGGAACCCGGATGGGTAGCAGAAGGTACAAGAGCCAATGGAACTGCCGAAGACCAGCTGACGGTACTGGAACTCGGTTAGTAAGCAGGAGGTACCTGTGCCATAAAAGCACTACCAAGAACCAGCAGACGTTGGTGGAACTTGGATACCGAGAAGGAGGCACCTAATCCAAAGGCACTGCTGAGAACCAGCTGACGGTACTGGAACCCGGATGGGTAGTAGAAGGTACAAGAGCAAATGGAACTACCGAGAACCAGCTGGCGGTGTTGGAACCCAGGGTAAATACTAAAAATAGAGTGGAGCCAGAGGTGTAATTGGAGCAAGTCTTAAATCAGTAGTACAGTGGATGTGGACAAAGCAGGAGAATTTGCCGGACACACAGCAGGGGAACAGCTGACGTTACTGAACCCCAATAACACTGGAGCAAGCGTTGACTGTGCAGACGGCACTTCTGAGCAGCAACTAGCGGTATTGGAGCCCAGGGTAAATACTAAAAACAGAGGAGCCAGACGTGTATTTGGAGGAGGTTTTAAATCAGTAGTACAGTCGATGTGGACAAAGCAGGAGAATTTGCCGGACACACAGCTGGGGATCAGCTGACGTTACTGAACCCCAATAACACTGGAGCAAGAGTTGACTGTGCCGACGGCACTTCTGAGCAGCAACTAGCGGTATTGGAGCCCAGGGTAAATACTAAAAACAGAGGAGCCAGAGGTGTATTTGGAAAAGGTTTTAAATCAGTAGTACAGTGGATGTGGACAAAGCAGGAGAATTTGCCGGACACACAGCTGGGGATCAGCTGACGTTACTGAACCCCAATAACACTGGAGCAAGCGTTGACTGTGCAGACGGCACTTCTGAGCAGCAACTAGCGGTATTGGAGCCCAGTGTAAATACTAAAAACAGAGGAGCCAGAGGTGTATTTGGAGGAGGTTTTAAATCAGTAGTACAGTGGATGTGGACAAAGCAGGAGAATTTGCCGGACACACAGCTGGGGATGAGCTGACGTTACTGAACCCCAATAACACTGGAGCAAGCGTTGACTGTGCAGACGGCACTTCTGAGCATCAACTAGTGGTATTGGAGCCCAGGGTAAATACTAAAAACAGAGGAGCCAGAGTTGTATTTGGAGGAGGTTTTAAATCAGTAGTACAGTGGATGTGGACAAAGCAGGAGAAATTGCCGTCCGCACAGCAGGGGAACAGCTGACGTTACCGAACCCCAATAACACTGGAGCAAGTGTTGACTGTGCAGACGGCACTTCCGAGCGCCAACTGGCGGTGTTGGAGCTCAGGGATAATACTGAAAACAGAGGAGCCAGAGGTGTAATTGGAGCAACTTTAAAATCTGTAGTAGTGAGAATGTGGACAGAGCAGGAGAAATTGCCGTCCGCACATCAGGGGAACAGCTGACGTTACTGAACCCCAATAACATGGCAGCAAGTGTTGACTGTGCAGACGGCATTTCCGAGCGCCAACTGGCGGTGTTGGAGCTCAGGGATAATACTGAAAACAGAGGAGCCAGAGGTGTATTTGGAGGAGGTTTTAAATCAGTAGTACAGTGGATGTGGACAGAGCAGGAGGAATTGCCGTCCACACAGCAGGGGAACAGCTGACGTTACTGAACCCCAATAATACGGCAGCAAGTGTTGACTGTGCAGACGGCACTTCCGAGCGCCAACTGGCTGTGTTGGAGCTCAGGGATAATACTGAAAACAGAGGAGCCAGAGGTGTAATTGGAGCAACTTTAAAATCTGTAGTAGTGAGAATGTAGACAGAGCAGGAGAAATTGCCGTCCGCACAGCAGGGGAACAGCTGACGTTACTGAACCCCAATAACATGGCAGCAAGTGTTGACTGTGCAGACGGCACTTCCGAGCGCCAACTGGTAGTGTTGGAGCTCAGGGATAATACTGAAAACAGAGGAGCCAGAGGTGTATTTGGAGGAGGTTTTAAATCAGTAGTACAGTAGATGTGGACAGAGCAGGAGAAATTGCCGTCCGCACAGCTGGGGAACAGCTGACGTTACTGAACCCCAATAACATGACAGCAAGTGTTGACTGTGCAGACGGCACTTCCGAGCGCCAACTGGCGGTGTTGGAGCTCAGGGATAATACTGAAAACAGAGGAGCCAGAGGTGTATTTGGAGGAGGTTTTAAATCAGTAGTACAGTGGATGTGGACGGAGCAGGAGAAATTGTCGTCCGCACAGCAGGGGAACAGCTGACGTTACTGAACCCCAATAACACGGCAGCAAGTGTTGACTGTGCAGACGGCACTTCCGAGCGCCAACTGGCGGTGTTGGAGCTCAGGGATAATACTGAAAACAGAGGAGCCAGAGGTGTATTTGGAGGAGGTTTTAAATCAGTAGTACAGTGGATGTGGACAGAGCAGGAGAAATTGCCGTCCGCACAGCAGGGGAACAGCTGACGTTACTGAACCCCAATAACACGGCAGCAAGTGTTGACTGTGCAGACGGCACTTCCGAGCGCCAACTGGCGGTGTTGGAGCTCAGGGATAATACTGAAAACAGAGGAGCCAGAGGTGTAATTGGAGCAACTTTAAAATCTGTAGTAGTGAGAATGTGGACAGAGCAGGAGAAATTGCCGTCCGCACAGCAGGGGAACAGCTGACGTTACTGAACCCCAATGACACGGCAGCAAGTGTTGACTGTGCAGACGGCACTTCCGAGCGCCAACTGGTGGTGTTGGAGCTCAGGGATTACAGTTCAGGTGGTAGAAACATGAACAGAACAGGAGACCTGGATACTCTTTCCAACCAATTATTTATTCTGGAAGAGGACTGGCAAATTCATGAGAGATCCAGGCCTTGTTCATTTTGAGAAAAGTAAGCTGGTCAACGTTATCGGAGGATAGTCGCATGCGACGGTCTGTTAGTACACCACCTGCGGCACTAAAGACGCGTTCCGATAATACACTAGCAGCAGGGCAAGCTAGCACCTCCAATGCATACTGACTAAGCTCTGGCCATGTATCCAGCTTACAGACCCAAAACTTGAAGGGAGAAGAGCCGTCTGGGAGTACACTAAGAGGGCAAGACATGTAGTCTGTCACCATCTGACGGAAACGTTGCCTCCTGCTGACTGGAGCCGTCTGTGATGGTGTAGACATTTGTGGCGGCGGGGACACAAAACTTTGCCACATTTCGGCCATACTGGTCTTGCCTTGTGCTGAGGCGCTGCTTCTGCTCCCTCTTTGTGCAGAGCTTCCTCCACTGCCTCGACGCACTGAGCTTCTTTGTAAAGCACTAGCAGCACTGCTCTCGGTTGGAATGGAGAACATGATGGAATGCACCAGTGCGTCTTGTTACTCCCGCATTTTACGCTCCCGGTTCAACGGTGTTATGAGGCTTTGTAAGTTGCCCCAGTAGCGAGGATCTAGGAGGGTGGACACCCAATAATCAGCCGTGTTGAGAATGTGGGCGATGCGGCGGTCGTTTCTCTGGCACTGCAGCATGAAATCAACCATGTGCTGCAGACTGCCAACTGGCCAAGAAACGCTGTCCCCTGCTTGAGGCGTGATCTCTGCCTGCTCTGCATCACCCCACCCTTGCTCTAGATACTGACTACTAGAGCATTGTGTACCTCCCTCCTCTGGACAGATGTCTTCCTCATCCATTGACTCCTCCTCATCCTCCTCACAAAGTGTCCCCTGCCTAGGCCTTTGTGAGGAACCACGTTGCGCAGACTGTAGAGAAGCAGATGGCATTTGTGACTCCTCATCCTCCACCTCTTCCAAAACCTCGTCCCTTAGTGCTTGCAGTGTTTTTTCAAGCAGGCAGATAAGGGGGATAGTCATGCTGACTAGTGCATCATCTGCACTCGCCATCCGCGTGGAATAATCGAAGGCACGCAAAACGTGGCAAATGTCCTTCATAGAGGCCCACTCAGTGGTGGTGAAGTGTGAACGGCGCGCACTGCGACTTGTTTGCGCCTGCTGCAGCTGGTACTCCATTACTGCTGCCTGCTGCTCACACAACCTCTCCAACATATGTAACGTTGAATTCCACCTGGTGGGTAGGTCACATATGATGCGATGTTCCGGAAGATGTGATCGGCGCTGCAGAGCTGCAATGCGTGATCTTGCTTTGCTGGAACGCCGCAAGTGAGCGCACTCTATGCGGACCTTGTGAAGCAGTGCATCAAGATCCGGATAGTCCCTCAAAAAACTCTGCACGACCAAGTTGAGCACATGTGCCAGACATGGGATGTGAGTGAGGTTGCCTATGCCCAGAGTTGCCACCAGATTTCGGCCATTGTCACACACTACCATGCCTGGCTGGAGATTCGCTGGCACAAACCACACGTCGCTCTGCTGCTTGATGGCATTCCAGAGCTCCTGCGCTGTGTGGCTTCGATTCCCCAAAGAAATTAATTTTAATACGGCCTGTTGACGTTTGGCCACGGCTGTGCTCATATTGGTCACCATAACAGGTAACCGTTCACGGGTCGATGTGGAGGTAGACCGTGACGGCTCCTGCAGCGCTGATTCAGAGGAACTGGAGTATGAGGAGGAGTCAATGTGTACAGACTGGATTCCTGCAATCCTTGGAGTTGGCAGAACACGTACAGCGCCACTCTCAAGATCTGTACCCGGCTCCACAACATTTACCCAATGGGCAGTGAGGGAAAGGTATCGTCCCTGTCCATGCTTACTGGTCCACGCATCGGTGGTCAGGTGGACCTTGCTACTGACGGCGTTTTGTAGCGCATGTTTAATTTTTCCCTCCACATGATGTTGCAGGGCAGGGACGGCTTGCCTGCTGAAATAAAAGCGGCTGGGCACGTTGTATTGTGGGACTGCCAATGCCATAAAGTTACGGAATGTGTCAGTCTCCACCAGCCTGACTGATAGCATTTCAAGGGCCAGTAGTTTAGCAATGCCAGCATTCAGAGCCTGTGCTCGGGGGTGGTTTGCCGAGTATGGGCGCCTTTTCTTCCATGCCTGTTCTAATGATGGCTGTAGACTGGCCTGGGAGTGTGAGGATGACTGGGAAAGTGGTGCTGTGGGTGGAATTACACTGTGTCTCTGTACAACAGTGCCAGAGATTCTTCCATGGCGATCCTGTGAGGAAGCCGAACCAGCTGTGTGTGAGCTGGAGGAAGAGGCTACAACACGAGCTGAAGAGGTGGTAGGTGGCGCTGTAGGTTGGCCTAGGTCTTCAGTGTGTTTTTGTAACTCCACCACGTGCTTGGTCCGCACATGTTTCCACATATTTGTGGTATTGAGGTTGCTGACACTTTGCCCTCTTTTCACCTTCTGATTACACAGCTTGCATTTGACAAAGCAAATGTCATCTGCAACTGTGTCAAAAAAGGACCAGGCACTGCAAGTCTTGGGAGCGCCCGGTTTGGATTTTGGAAGAGCCATGCTCCTAATGGGTGCCGAAGTGGAGGCTACAGGCAACTAAGTCCTCCCCCTCCCTCTCCCTCCTTTTTGTGCTGTTCGGGGAATCTCTTTCTCAGAGCTGCTCCCACCACCTTCCTGTCCCTCACGCCATGATGGGTCAAGGACCTCATCATCTACACCACCCTCTTCAAACAACTGCTTCTCCTGGGTAGTCTCGACAGCACAGTACGCACCAGAAAGTGGCACCTGAGTCTCATCATCAGATGCGTACTGAGGTGTGCTGCTGACCATAGGCACTGGCCCACCCGCCTCTTCAGATTCAGAGAGACAAAACTGTTGCGCATCGCTGCATACTACCTCTTCTTCAAATTCTCGAATTCTGCTTGGCTGGCCCCCTCTTTCCAAGCCAAGAGATTCAGAGAACAGAAGTAGAGATGGCTCCTGTCCAGGGCTCTCTGACTGCCTGGGCAATTTGGCAGGTGGTGAAGAGACAGATGGGTGCTCTTCAGTGCTCAGGACCTGAGAGGATCTGGAACTAATTGAAGTCGATGCATTAGCTGCCATCCATCCGACAACGGCTTCAATTTGGTCCTCCCGCAGCAGTGGGGTACGGCTAGCTCCTACAAAGCTGTGCATAAAGGACTGTTCCCTGGTAAAACTGGGGGATGCTGAATCACTGGTGCCCGCAGCAGGCACAGAATCCCCACGTCCTCTCCCTGCAGGCACAGAATCCTCACGTCCTCTCCCTGCAGAAACTCCACGACCACATGCCTTACTCCCTGCCTTCTTCATCTTGGTAGACTGATAAAGATAGGCAGAAAAGTACTAAGGGCTTAGTGTGCTTATTCCTGAACAGCTGCTAACAGGTATAAGAAACACTAATTTTATAAAGTGTTGGCTAGACTTTAATATGAGCTAATGTGGCCTACACAACTGTAAAGTGGAGTGTTTGGTGAACTTTATTTAGGTTTTTTTTGTCACAAAAAGACACTGGATGTGCCTAAAGATGTAATAACGATAGTATCACAAACTTTTTGTAGCTATTACAATGTAGGAAGGTAACCTACAATGCAATAGGTGAGGCTACAAAAAATAGGCTAATACTAATCTGGCTGGGGCTGCAGGGCCCAATGCTGCAGAAAGGCTCCTCTAACTACTCCTATATAGTGTGTTTGGAACCAATTTAGCTGAATACGGATGGAACCACCACACTAATAGGAGATATCAGGAAAAATTATGAATTGGCAAAAAAGGACAATGTATGAGGCAGTGACACACACTGAGTGCACTATAACCAGACGTGGCTGAAGCACACACTACAGGGTGAGCTGCACTCACACACCAGACCTTGCAGACAGCGGTGAACAGTACAGATGCAGAGCACTGTGCACTAGCACTGCAAGACCAAAAAAATTTCTCTATCTACTCCTATATAGTGTGTTTGGGACCAATTTAGCTGAATACGGATGGAACCACCACACTAATAGGAGATATCAGGAAAAATTATGAATTGGCAAAAAAGGACAATGTATGAGGCAGTGACACACACTGAGTGCACTATAACCAGACGTGGCTGAAGCACACACTACGGGGTGAGCTGCACTCACACACCAGACCTTGCAGAAAGCGGTGAACAGCACAGAGAACTGTGCACTAGCACTGCAAGGCACAGCGATTTATAAAGTAGCTTGGGTAAAGCAGAATAGACCAAATAGGTAGCTAAAACTGTCCCTCAGAACAACAGCGTCCAATCCCTAACTGAATTCACAGCAGAGTGAGCTCAAAATGGCGGCGGCTTTTATAGTGCATCATGACATAATTACAGCAGCCAATCACAGCCATGCCATTAGTTAAGATGCCTACATGCCTAACAGGATGTGCCCACACTTCTTAGGATCCTCATTGGCTGAATAAAATGAAAATGGCTCATTGCATTATGGGAACTTCCGATTCCAGTATACGATATTGCAAAAGTATCGGAATTAAGTATCGGAATTCCGATACCGCGAATATCGGCCGATACCCGATATTTCAGTATCGGAATGCTCAACACTAGTGGTAACATTATATTATATGTGGGTCTGTGGTAACATTATATTATATGTGGGTCTGTACGGACATTATAATATATGTGGGTCTGTGGTAACATTATATTATATGTGGGTCTGTGGTAACATTATATTATATGTGGGTCTGTGGGAACATTATATTATATGTGGGTCTGTGGTAACATTATATTATATGTGGGTCTTTGGTGACATTATGTTATATGTGGGTCTGTGAGGACATTATATTATTTATGGGTCTGTGGGAACATTATATTATATGTTGGTCTTTGGTGACATTATATTATATGTGGGTCTGTGGGGTCATTATATTATATGTGGGTCTGTGGGGACATTATATTATATATGGGTCTTTGGGGACATTATATTATATGTGGGTCTGTGAGGACATTATATTATATGTGGGTCTGTGGGGACATTATATTATATGTGGGTCTGTGAGGACATTATATTATATGTGGGTCTATGAGGACATTATATTATATGTGGGTCTGTGGGGACATTATATTTATATGTGGGTCTGTGGGGACATTATATTATATGTGGGTCTGTGGGGACATTATATTATATGTGGGTCTGTGAGGACATTATATTATATGTGGGTCTAAGGACATTATATTATATGTGGGTCTGTGGGGTCATTATATTATATGTGGGTCTGTGAGGACATTATATTATATGTGGGTCTGTGAGGACATTATATTATATGTGGGTCTGTGAGGACATTATATTATATGTGGGTCTGTGGGGACATTATATTATATGTGGGTCTATGAGGACATTATATTATATGTGGGTCTGTGGGTACATTATATTATATGTGGATCTGTAGGGACATTATATTATATGTGGGTCTGTGAGGACATTATATTATATGTGGGTCTGTGAGGACATTATATTATATGTGGGTCTGTGGGGACAATATATTATATATGGGTCTGTGAGGACATTATATTATATGTGGCTCTGTGGGGACATTATATTATATGTGGGTCTGTGAGGACATTATATTATATGTGGGTCTGTGGGGACATTATATTATATGTGGGTCTGTGGGACATTATATTATATGTGGGTCTGTGAGGACATTATATTATATGTGGGTCTGTGAGGACATTATATTATATGTGGGTCTGTGGGGACATTATATTATATGTGGGTCTGTGAGGACATTATATTATATGTGGGTCTGTTAGGACATTATATTATATGTGGATCTGTAGGGACATTATATTATATGTGGGTCTGTGAGGACATTATATTATATGTGGGTCTGTGAGGACATTATATTATATGTGGGTCTGTGAGGACATTATATTATATGTGGGTCTGTGGGGACATTATATTATATGTGGGTCTGTGAGGACATTATATTATATGTGGGTCTAAGGACATTATATTATATGTTGGTCTGTGAGGACATTATATTATATGTGGGTCTGTGAGGACATTATATTATATGTGGGTCTGTGAGGACATTATATTATATGTGGGTACATTATATTATATGTGGATCTGTAGGGACATTATATCATATGTGGGTCTGTGAAGACTCGTATATTTTATGTGGGTCTGTGGTAACGTTATATTATATGTGGGTCTGTGGGGACATTATATTATATGTGGGTCTGTGGGGACATTATATTATATGTGGGTCTGTGGGGACAATATATTATATGTGGGACTGTGGGGACATTATATTATATGTGGGTCTGTGTAACATTATATTATAAGTGGGTCTGAGGGAACATCCTACTAATATTATAAATGCGAAAGTTTGTGAGTATGTATGTTTGTTACTCTTTCACGAAAAAACTACTGGACGGATTTGCATGAAACTTTACAGTAATATAGATTATACATCGGAATAACATATAGGCTACAATTTCTAATGATTTTATGTAATTTTGGTCGTAATATAACGATACATGTCAATTAAGTCGGAAAAAAATCTGGCCTCTGAGAGCTATCTTGGCGTACGCTGCCTAAACCGTTGGAGTTACACAAAGATGATGTACCGTAGAATTGTTTGTCTTGAATAGTTCTAAATAAAAGTCCGAGACAGCTTATATCTACCTTTTATGTGGAAGCCACTATGACCAAAATTGTGAACCATAAATTTAATTAAATTAGATACTATTTTACTATTTTACAATGCACATTTTAGTACATTTATCAAACTTTTTAGTATATTTATCAAACTCTTATATACACACATACACAGGTGATGTTTAAATGGCTGATTTACAGAAGTCAGAAGAGATTGATAATACAATAATTTGCCCATATTGGATCATTGTATAGTGAGGTCACAGTTGCCGCCTGTCCACAGTCAGAATACAGGGGTGATCATATACCGTGGCCAGGTACAAGTGTGGCACAGGGGGTTCACACACGACCCCCAGGGACTGACATTTCCTAGAAACTTTGGCAGCTGTCAGTCATGAGCTCACCCTGATACATTACACTCTGGAAACAGCTGAAGGAGAAGGATAATTTATGACATTTTCTCAGACTTAAAAAAAAAAAAAAATAGCCCAGAAAACAGCCCATATGTCAGGAACAGGTTACTAGGGAACTACACGTCCCAGCACGGCCTGCCCGCGCCCACAGCCCGGGGGGAGTGTGAGGCTTCCTCCTGCAGGTTGCCCGGCAGCACCGGGCCGTCATTGTCCTCACACAGGGGGTCCCCGCCGCCATTGTCCCTCCACATAACACCGTATAATAAAACATGCGCTCACCTGCGCCAGCTGCTGCAGCCGGGAAAGTTCCGAGCGCCTCACCTGGGCGGAGGGGAAGTGACTCACACACGGGGAGGGGCAGTAACCTGAGCGCGGCTCCATGGAGGATGCACACACTGCAGCCTGACAGCACCGGCAGCAGCGCTACACAAATGGCGTCCTCCCCTCCTGTGTGCAGCACAGCCCTGTGTGTGTGCAGCGCAGCATGTCACCCACAGCACCAGCAGGCTGCTCTCAGCTCCCACAGAGCACTGGGAATGGTTGCTATGGGTAACCGCGCCACAGCTGCTCCTCATAGACCAGTCATATACAACTGATATCGTCTGTACAGCGATCGTAATATAACTAATTAGATTGTTTTAGTATTTTGTTTGAACTTTACTAAGTACCTATTTTGTAATTAGTACTTATAAAAATGCCGCGAAAGCGTAAGTCTAACATTTTGCAAAGCTCTAATAAAGCCCGAGCTATGAAAATAATTAGACGTGATGAGACGTCTCAACAAGCTGAGCAACGAAGGCTTGAGCAGGCGGTGCGTTGTGCGGCACATAGAGCTGCAGAGACTCCAGAACAATCCCAAGCCCGACGTGAACGGAATGCGGAGTTTTTGGCATCTCAACGGGCTGCTGAAACTCAAGAACAGTCCCAAGCCCGACGTGAACAGCATGCGGAGTATCTGGCGTCTCAGCGGGCTGCTGAAACTCCAGAACAGTCCCAAGCTCGACGTCAGCAGCAAGCGACTTACATGGCGTCCCAAAGAGCCACGGAAACTTATGAAATGGCCGAATCTCGCAGACGCACTGTTGCTGAAAGGGCAGCACAGCGACGTCAAACATTTACAAGAAATACATGGATATTGTTTAATAAAGCTGCATTTGAGTATGACGAGACTCTTGATTATGAAACTCACAAGCTTATAAAAATAGAAGCAATGACCATAGATTGCAAATATTGCGGAGCTCTTAACCACTTCGCACCAGAGCCTGTTTTTGCCTTTGTGACCGGGCCAATTTTTTCAATTCTGACCACTGTCACTTTATGAAGCAATTACTCTGGAACGCTTCAACGGATCCCCCTGATTCTGAGATTGTTTTTTCGTGACATATTGTACTTCATGATAGTGGTAAAATTTCTTTGATATCACATGCGTTTATATGTGAAAAAATCGGAAATTTGGCAAAAATTTTGAAAATTTTGCAATTTTCAAACTTTGAATTTTCATGCCCTTAAATCAGAGAGATATGTCACACAAAATACTTAATAAATAACATTTCCCACATGTCTACTTTACATCAGCACAATTTTGGAACCAAAATTTTTTTTTGTTAGGGAGCTATAAGGGTTAAAAGTTGACCAGCGATTTCTCATTTTTCCAACAAAATTTACAAAAACATTTTTTTAGGGACCACATCATATTTGAAGTCACTTTGAGGGGTCTTTATGACAGAAAATACCCAAAAGTGACACCGTTCTAAAAACTGCACCCCTCAAGGTGCTCAAAACCACATTGAAGAACTTTATTAACCCTTCAGGTGCTTCACAGGAATTTTTGGAATGTGGAAGAAAAAAATTAACATTTAACTTTTTTCACAAAAATGTTGCTTTAGACCCAATTTTTTTTATTTTCACAGGGGTAACAGGAAAAAATGGACCCCAAAATTTTTTGTGCAATTTCTCTTGAGCGTGCTGATACCCCATATGTGAGGGAAAACCACTGTTTGGGCGCACGGCAGGGCTCGGAAATGAAGGAGCGCCATTAGACTTTTTGACTGTAAAATTTGTCTGAATAATTAGCAGACACCATGTTGTGTTTGGAGAGCTCCTGATGTGACTAAACAGTGGAAACCCCCCACAAGTGACACCATTTTGGAAACTAGACCCCTTAGGGAACATATCTAGATGTGTGGTGAGCACCTTGAACCCCAAGGTGCTTCACAGAAGTTTATAATATTGAGCTATAAAAATAAAATTTTCACATTTTTCCCACAAAAACGTTTTTCATCCCTTAATTTTCCATTATCATAATGGTAATAGGATAAATTGCACCATGAAATTTGTTGTGCAATTTCTCCTGAACACGCCGATACCCCATATGTGGGGGAAAACCACTGTTTGGGCGCACTGCAGGGTTTGGAAGGGAAGGAGCGCCATTTGACTTTTTGAATGTAAAATTTGTCTGAATAATTAGCAGACGCCATGTTGTGTTTGGAGAGCCTCTGATGTTCCTAAACAGTGGAAACCCCCCACAAGTGACACCATTTTGGAAACTAGACCCCGTAGGGAACTTATCTAGATGTGTGGTGAGCACCTTGAACCCCAACGTGCTTCACAGAAGTTTATAATAATCAGCTGTAAAAATAAAATTTTCACATTTTTCCCTCAAAAACGTTTTTCATCCCTTAATTTTGCATTATCATAAGGGTAATAGGATAAATTGCACCATGAAATTTGTTGTGCAATTTCTCCTGAACACGCCGATACCCCATATGTGGAGGCAAACCACTGTTTGGGTGCACGGCAGGGCTCGGAAGGGAGGGAGCGCCATTTGACTTTTTGAATGTAAAATTTGTTTGAATAATTAGCGGACGCCATGTTGCAATTGGGGAGCCCCTGATGTGCCTAAACAGTGGAAACCCCCCACAAGTGACACCATTTTGGAAACTAGACCCCTTAGGGAACTTATCTAGATATGTGGTGAGCACCTTGCACCCCCAGCTGCTTCACAGAAGTTTATAATATTGAGCCATAAAAATAAAATTTTCACATTTTTCCCACAAAAAATGTTTTCCTTTCCCTAATTTTGTACTATCATAAGGGTAACAGGATAAATTGCACCATGAAATTTGTTGTTCAATTTCTCCTGAACACGCAGATACCCCATATGTGGGGGAAAACCACTGCTTTGGTGTACGGCAGGGTTCGGAAGAGAAAGGAGCGCTATGTTGGCTGGGATAGGCAGCAGACACCGTGTCACATTTGAAGAGTCGCTGACATGCAGAAACCCCCACAAGTGACCCCATTTTGTAAACTACACCTCTCAAGGAATTCATCTAGGGAAGTAGTGAGTATTTTTTAATTTTTAAATTTATACCATTGGGCAGTGAAAAAAGCATAATTATATTTTTACCACAAAAAAATGTTTTACCCTCAGATTTTACATTTTCACACAGGGCAATGGGTAAAAATGGTGCCGAAATGTGTCACACAATTTCTTCTAAAAGTGGCAATACCCCATATGTGGCTGTATCGTACCACTCAGCCATATGGCGAGATCTGGGGGGGACAGAGTGCTATTTGACAATTGGAGAACAAATTATTGTAGAATAGGCATTTGGATTTGGGAGCACAAAATTTTTTGAATTTCTTTTGGGGGGCAAGGGCCATTTCGCTTTTCCAGAGCCTTTCTGCTACCAGTAACTTGGAAGTCCCTTATATTTTTAACAGATGATGGACCTGTAATTCAGATGAAACCCCTGCGGGATCCATTCACTGTAATGAGGCAGCAGAGTTACTCTGGACTCCGTCTGGCCTCTGTTTAGCGGTGTCTTTTTTTTCAGAAGTGCACAAAACTGTGGCCAACCGCACTTTTATGCACGCCTAAAACAAATGACACCATGGGATCACAGGCCAGACGGCATCCACAGTGGCCTATATCTGCCTCATTACAGGGAATCTTCCGTCATGGGTTCCGGCTGAATCACATAGTTCAGAGATTTACATGGAAACTCTGGCGTAAGTGCTCAGCGCAGAGCGCAGGATAAATGTGTGCCGAGCCAGATCTTTGGGAGACATAATAAACAAATCAGTAGCAGGTGAAGAATTGGTTTTATTTATTTTTTTACGCCGTTCCTAGTGTGATATAACTGATTAGATTACTTTATTCTTCGGGTCGGTGCAATTACAGAGATACCAGATTTATATCGGGTTTTTATGACTGACAGCTGTCACACACTAAGAGACGCTTTTTTTTTGCAAAATCTAGTTTTTGCATCGCCATATTTTGAGAGCTATAATTTTTCCATATTTCGGCCGACAGAGTCATGTGATGGCTTGTTTTTTGCGGGACGAGTTGACATTTTTATTAGTACCATTTGTGGGTACGTGACATTTTTTGATCGCTTTCTATTCCGTTTTTTTGGGAGGTAAAATTAACAAAAACCAACAATTCAGGAATTGTTTTTTGAGGTTTTTTTTTATGCCGTTCTGCGTGTGGTAAAAGTGATCAGGCAGCGTTATTCTTCGGGTCAGTATGTTTACAGCGATACTACACTTACTGTATATTTTTTTATGTTTTGGCGCTTTTACACAATAAAACAATTTTATAGAAAAAATTTTTTTTGCATTGCTTTATTCTGAGAGGTATAACTTTTTTATTTTTTGGCTGATGGAGCTGTATAGCGGCTTGATTTTTGTGGAACAAGATGACTTTTTCAGCGGTACCATTTCTATTTCCATTTTGCTTTTTGATCGCATTTTTTTCCACTTTTTGTTTGGCGATATGAGGAAAAAGCATAGTTTTTTGCTCCGTTTTTTATTTATTTTTATTACGGTGTACACATAAGGAGTTAATTAGTGTGACAGTTTTATAGCTCGGGTTGTTTCGGACGCGGCAATACCAAATATGTGTACTTTTTTTATTTTTGCATAACTATATGGATTTATCGGTTTAATATTTTATTTATTTTTATTTATTTTGTATTTTTTTTAACAGTTTCAAAACATTTTTTTTTACTTTTTTTTACATTTTTACTTAGTCCCTGTATGGGACATTAATTTTTATTTTTCTGATCCCTGATCTCATGTAATGTAATAGACATATATTACATTATATGAGATCTTCACTGACTGTTTCACAGTCTCCTGTCTGGCATCAGCTACAGGCTGAAGCCAGACAGGAAGGACACCATATATGGCAGAGCTGGAGGCGGTCATGTGACCTCCAGCTGCCATAGCAACGCCAGGTCCTGAAAGCAATCAAGGGGTCGTCGGAGAGGTAAGTGGACGACCCCCTCTCCTCCTGCTGTCTCCTATATGCCGCGATCACTATAGATCGCAGCATATAGAAGACAGCAAAGGGTTAACATCACTGGGACCTGATCTAATCAGATCCCGATGATGTTCCCTGTCAGAGCTAACGCTCTGCACCGCTCTCACAGCGCTTGCAGGACCCAGGGGGTCCTGAGCACTGCGAGACCACCCACCGTTTTTAAACGTCCGCGCTGCACAGAGCCCAGGCAGCGCGGACGTTTATCTACAGTGGGTGGTCGGGAAGCGGTTAAGTGGAAAGAGGAAGCAGCAGGTATGTGTTGTCTGGGCGGGAAAGTAGCTCTTCCATATATAGACGAGCCAGTTCAACCTTTAAAAGAGCTTATCTCCAATGAAACTGATGAATCTCGCCTTTTTCTAAATAATATAAGAAAATACAACATGTGCTTTCATATGACGTCTTCTGGAGCAGATCAAATTGTCTCAATGCCAGGGTTTTGCCCGACCTTTACAATACAAGGACAAGTATACCACCGTATCGGTTCTTTAATTCCTATGTCCATTTCGCAACCACAATTTTTACAAGTTTATTTCATAGGTGACGAAGAAGAACAAATCAACAGGCGTACTGAGTGCGTGCAAAGCGTAGATAGAAACATAGTTAAACAATTACAACGAGTACTTCACAACCACAACATTTTGGTGCATGAATTTAAAACGGCTAGAGACAGAATGATCAATGACGATCATTTCAAAGTAGTGATTCACCCAGACCGTGTACCACGTGGTCAACATGAGAGACGATTCAATGCCCCTACTACAAATGAAATAGCTGCTGTAATAGTTAGTAGCGAACAAACTATGTCTCGGGACATCGTTGTGCAGCCGCGCGATGGCATGCTCACTATGATTCCCGATACACATAGATTCTATGACGCTCTCGAGTACCCAATAATTTTTTGGAAAGGACAAGAGGGGTACAGCATTGATATTCCTCAGATAAATCCAATTACCAAACAAGCAATGCCAAGCAAAAAGGTGTCCTGCAAAGATTTTTATGCCTTTCACTTGATGGTCCGTCGCAGCGATTTTAATTTGATGCTTAAGTGTAGGCTCCTACTTCATCAGTTTCTGGTCGACATGTATGTAAAGATGGAAAGTGAGCGCTTAAGGTTCATTTCTTTAAATAAAAAAAAACTGCGCGCAGAAAATTAAATTCACTTGCAAGATGCAATAAGAAATGATGCGGATTTGGATCCAAATAACTTAGGTCAGATGGTGATTCTCCCGTCATCATTTGTAAATAGCCAGAGATACCTACACGAATATACACAAGATGCGTTCACATACGTACGTAATTATGGGAGGCCTGATTAATTTATTACAATGACTTGCAACCCCGCTTGGCCAGAAATCACCAAAGAGCTTATGGCTGGTCAAAATTCAACGGACAGACATGACTTAACAGCCGGAGTATTTAGAATAAAAGTACAGAAGTTGGTAGCTCTACTTACAAAAGGTAACATATTTGGTGATATGCAATGCTTCATGTACTCGATCGAGTGGCAAAAGCGAGGTTTGCCTCATGTGCACTTACTGCTGTGGTTAAAGGAAAAATTGCATCTGAACCAAATTGACGAAATCATATGTGCTGAGATACCAAACCCAGAAACTGATCAAAAGCTCTATGATACAGTGACAAAGAATATGATTCACGGGCCATGTGGTACATTCAATTCTTCATCGCCATGCATGAAGGAAGGAAAATGTACCAAAAAATATCCGAGGAAGCTTTTAAAAGATACTCAAACCAATGACAAAGGTTATCCTTTGTACAGGCGCAGAGCACCAGAGAATGATGGACGCACGACGATTATAAAAACCCGTAGAGGAACACAGGAAATATTGGTGGACAATAGCTGGGTGGTCCCATATTCTCCACTCTTATCAAAAAATGTTAATTCTCATTTAAATGTAGAGTTCTGTAATACGGTACAGGCGATAAAATATATTTGTAAATATATTAATAAGGGTAGCGACCAGGCTATTTTTAACATCCGCCAGCAAGGGAATGTTAACATTGACCCAAGAGATGAGGTGCAGACCTTTAGAACCGGCCGATATGTTAATAGTAACGAAGCAGAGTGGCGGATCTTAGGTCTGCCTCTGCACGAGAGACACCCAACCGTCACTCATCTCGCGATTCATTTACCCAATGGCGAGAGGGTTTACTTTACGGAAAATAATTTTAGAGAGAGATTAGAAGCACCACCTAAAACTACACTAACTGCATTTTTCCTGTTGTGCCAAAGTGATACGTTTGCAAAAACATTACATTGACGTGCCTCGCTACTATACTTGGAATGTGGCACGGAAGCAATGGAAACGTCATTTACAAGGAACACCTGTCGATGGTTGGCCAGGTGTGAAGGCAGGAGACGCTCTAGGTCGCATTTACACGGTGCACGTTAGCAATTTTGAATGTTATTGCTTGCGTATGCTGCTGAATGTAATAAGGGGTCCAACCAACTTCTCGGATTTAAAAACATTTGAAGGTCAAGAACTTGCAACTTTTCGGCAGGTGTGTGAGAAGATGGGGTTGTTGGAAGATGATAACCACTGGGAAATCAAAGAGAGATTTATCACAAAATAGTAGGACGAGTTGAGAATGGTGAAGGCGGACTTTTTTTCCTTGATGCCCCGGGTGGTACAGGAAAAACTTTCTTGCTTAATTTACTTTTAGCAAAAATTCGTAGCGGTCATAACGTTGCATTAGCTGTGGCTTCCTCTGGAATTGCTGCAACATTGCTAAGCGGTGGACGGACGGCACATTCAGTCTTTAAATTACCTCTTAATCTGGTGAACGAAGAAACCCCATCGTGTAATATCAGCAAGAGCAGTGCCCGTGGCCTCCTGTTGCAACAGTGCAAACTAATCGTGTGGGACGAGTGCACAATGTCACACAAACGCGCCATCGAAGTTCTTGATCGTTGTCTACAAGACTTACACAGTAAACAAACAATAATGGGTGGTGTGGTTGTTTTATTGGCTGGGGACTTTAGGCAAACTTTGCCTGTCATCGAGCGAGGCACTGCAGCAGACGGAATTAACGCATGTCTGAAATCCTCATATTTATGGACCAAAGTTGAAAAGCTGCACCTCACCACCAACATGCGTGTCCAGTTATTCAGTGATCTAGAGTCGGGCGCGTACGCTGAGAAGCTGCTCGAGATCGGTGAAGGTCGAATCGAAACTGACGAAGAAGGTATGGTTCTATTCACTAACCAATTTTGTCATGTTGTGGATTCGGAAGACGCACTTATTGCTCAAGTTTTTCCAAATTTGCAACAAAACATCCACGATGAAAATTGGCTATGTGAAAGAACTATACTAGCACCAAGAAATGAAACAGTTGCGAAAATCAATAAAATTATCTTGGACCAAGTAACCAGCGATGCAACAACCTACAACTCCGACACAGTCATGTCATCTGAAGACTGTACGCGCTACCCCGTGGAGTTTCTTAACTCTTTGGAGCTATCCGGGGTCCCATCTCATAAGCTCGAATTAAAGGTCGGTATACCCGTTTTGTTAATGCGCAACTTGGACGCCCCGAGATTATGTAATGGCACTAGATTGCGAGTCACTGAACTAGGCAGGCACATTGTAAAGGCCACAATTTTAACTGGAGAAGCTAAGGGTGAAAATATTCTTATACCGCGCATCCCAATAATACCCAATAACTTACCCTTTAATTTCAAACGTTTGCAGTTCCCACTTAAAGTTGCATTTTCAATGACCATCAATAAATCGCAAGGGCAAACTTTGAAGGTAGCGGGGATACATTTAGGCACGCCCTGTTTTTCCCACGGTCAGCTATACGTAGCTTGCTCACGTATTTCTAAATCGCAAAATCTACATATTTTCGCTGAACGAAAGAAATCAAATAACATAGTTTACAGGAGTATATTGCAGTAAAAACACATAGATAAATTACCTGCAGATGTCCATTATTCCAATTACATACTAATTCTTTACTAACACGAACAATATTAAATGCAAGTAACTTCAGTCCGACCTGTTTATTAATCAGTGTTTAGTAATCCGTTTGTGATGAAATTTGATATGGATAATTTCAAGCCTGGGGAAGGACATAGGGCTACTTTTTATAAACACACCATACAGGCGAAGATTATATAAAACTGTAAACCTGATTGACTGACACAACTAGCGGTCAACGCACAGCCGAAACCACTGAACTTAGCATCTTGAAATTTGCAGATAGGTTCTATTATAGCTTAAATGAGCACTAAGAAAGGAATTTTGATAATTCCACCCTCAAGAGTTTCCCTCTTAATATTATAGGGGTTCAAAGATTGTATGGAATCAGTCAGTTTTGAAGTTAGACATCTGAAATTTTGGATGTACGAGTAACTAAATAAGATTATTTTTTTTTACTATTAAGATTATTTTTTTTTACTGTTAAGATTTTTTTTTTTTTTACTATTAAAATGATCTGTCACGAAATGTGAGCGAAGCCGCGGGTAAAAGCTAGTTATATTATATGTGGGTCTGTGAGGACATTATATTATATGTGGGTCTGTGGAGACATTATATTATATGTGGGTCTGTGGGGACATTATATTATATGTGGGTCTGTGAGGACATTATATTATATGTGGGTCTGTGAGGACATTATATTATATGTGGGTCTGTGGGGACATTATATTATATGTGGGTCTGTGAGGACATTATATTATATGTGGGTCTGTGAGAACATTATATTATATGTGGGTCTGTGAGGACATTATATTATATGTGGGTCTGTGAGGACATTATATTATATGTGGGTCTGTGAGAACATTATATTATATGTGGGTCTGTGAGGACATTATATTATATGTGGGTCTGTGGGGACATTATATTATAAGTGGGTCTGTGAGGACATTATGTTATATGTGGGTCTGTGGGGACATTATATTATATGTGGGTCTGTGGTAACATTATATTATATGTGGGTCTGTGGGAACATTATATTATATGTGGGTCTTTGGTGATATTTTATTATATGTGGGTCTGTAGGGTCATTATATTATATGTGGGGCTGTTGGGACATTATATTATATGTGGGTCTGTGAGGACATTATATTATTTGTGGGTCTGTGGGGACATTATATTATATGTGGGTCAGTGGGGACAGTATATTATGTCTGGGTCTGTGGTGACATTATATTATATGTGGGTCTATGGGGACATTATATTATATGTGGGTCTGTGGGTAACATTATATTATATTTGGGTCTGTGAGGACAATATATTATATGTGGGAGTGTGGGACATTATATTATATGTGGGGACATTATATTATATGTGGGACTGTGGGACATTATATTATATGTGGGTCTGTGAGGACATTATATTATATATGGGTCTGTGAGGACATTATATTATATGTGGATCTGTAGGGACATTATATTATATGTGGGTCTGTGGGGACATTATATTATATGTGGGTCTGTGGGGACATTATATTATATGTGGGTCTGTGAGGACATTATATTATATGTGGGTCTGTGGGGATATTATATTATATGTGGGTCTGTGAGGACATTATATTATATGTGGGTCGGTGGTAACATATTATATGTGGGTTTGTGGGGACATTATATTATATTTGGGTCTGTGAGGACATTATATTATATGTGGGTCTGTGGGGACAATATATTATATGTTGGTCTGTGGTAACATTATATTATATGTGGGTCTGTGAGGACATTATATTATATGTGGGTCTGTGGGGACATTATATTATATGTGGGTTTGTGGGGACATTATATTATATGTGGGTCTGTGGGGACAATATATTATATGTGGGACTGAGGGACATATTATATGTGGTGCTGTGGGGACATTATATTATATTTGGGACTGTGGGACATTATATTATATGTGGGTCTGTGACGACATTATATTATATGTGGATCTGTGAGGACATTATATTATATATGGGTCTATGAGGACATTATATTATATGTGGGTCTGTGGGGACATTATATTTATATGTGGGTCTGTGGGGACATTATATTATATGTGGGTCTGTGGTAACATATTATATGTGGGTCTGTGAGGACATTAAATTATATGTGGGTCTGTGAGGACATTATATTATATGTGGGTCTGTGAGGATATTATATTATATGTGGATCTGTGAGGGCATTATATTATATGTGGGTCTGTGAGGACATTATATTATATGTGGATCTGTGGGGACATTATATTATATGTGGGTCTGTGAGGACATATTATATGTTGGTCTGTGGTAACATTATATTATATGTGGGTCTGTGGGGACATTATATATGTGGGTCTGTGAGGACATTATATTATATGTGGGTCTGTGGGGACATTATATTATATGTGGGTCTGTGAGGACATTATATTATATGTGGGTCTGTGGGGACATTATATTATATGTGGGTCTGTGGTAACATATTATATGTGGGTCTGTGGGGACATTATATTATATGTGGGTCTGTGGGGACATTATATTATATGTGGGTCTATGGGAACATTATATTATATGTGGGTCTTTGGTGACATTATATTATATGTGGGTCTGTGGGGACATTATATTTATATGTGGGTCTGTGGGGACATTATATTATATGTGGGTCTGTGGTAACATATTATATGTGGGTCTGTGAGGACATTAAATTATATGTGGGTCTGTGAGGACATTATATTATATGTGGGTCTGTGAGGATATTATATTATATGTGGATCTGTGAGGACATTATATTATATGTGGGTCTGTGAGGACATTATATTATATGTGGGTCTGTGGGGACATTATATTATATGTGGGTCTGTGGTAACATTATATTATATGTGGGTCTGTGAGGACATTATATTATATGTGGGTCTGTGGTAACATTATATTATATGTGGGTCTGTGGGGACATTATATATGTGGGTCTGTGAGGACATTATATTATATGTGGGTCTGTGTGGACATTATATTATATGTGGGTCTGTGGTAACATATTATATGTGGGTCTGTGGGGACATTATATTATATGTGGGTCTGTGGGGACATTATATTATATGTGGGTCTGTGGGAACATTATATTATATGTGGGTCTTTGGTGACATTATATTATATGTGGGTCTGTGGGGACATTATATTTATATGTGGGTCTGTGGGGACATTATATTATATGTGGGTCTATGGTAACATATTATATGTGGGTCTGTGAGGACATTAAATTATATGTGGGTCTGTGAGGACATTATATTATATGTGGGTCTGTGAGGATATTATATTATATGTGGATCTGTGAGGACATTATATTATATGTGGGTCTGTGAGGACATTATATTATATGTGGGTCTGTGAGGACATTATATTATATGTGGGTCTGTGGGGACATTATATTATATGTGGGTCTGTGAGGACATATTATATGTGGGTCTGTGGGGACATTATATTATATGTGGGTCTGTGGTAACATTATATTATATGTGGGTCTGTGAGGACATTATATTATATGTGGGTCTGTGGTAACATTATATTATATGTGGGTCTGTGGTGACATTATATATGTGGGTCTGTGAGGACATTATATTATATGTGGGTCTGTGTGGACATTATATTATATGTGGGTCTGTGAGGACATTATATTATATGTGGGTCTGTGGGGACATTATATTATATGTGGGTCTGTGAGGACATTATATTATATGTGGGTCTGTGGGGACATTATATTATATGTGGGTCTGTGGTAACATATTATATGTGGGTCTGTGGGGACATTATATTATATGTGGGTCTGTGGGGACATTATATTATATGTGGGTCTGTGGGAACATTATATTATATGTGGGTCTTTGGTGACATTATATTATATGTGCGTCTGTGGGGACATTATATTATATGTGGGTCTGTGGTAACATTATATTATGTATGGGTCTGTGTGGTCATTATATTATATGTGGGTCTGGGGTAACATTATATTATATGTGGGTCTGTGGGAACATTATATTATATGTGGGTCTGTGGTAACATTATATTATATGTGGGTCTGTGGTAACATTATAATATATGTGGGTCTGTGGGGTGATTATATTATATGTGGGTCTGTGGTAACATTATATTATATGTGGGTCTGTGGGAACATTATATTATATGTGGGTCTGTGGGAACATTATATTATATGTGGGTCTTTGGTGCCATTATATTATATGTGGGTCTGTGGGGTCAATATATTATATGTGGGTCTGTGGGGACATTATATTATTTATGGGTCTGTGGGGACATTATATTATATGTGGAACTGTGGGGACATTATATTATATGTGGGTTTGTGGTAACATATTATATGTGGGTCTTTGGGAACATTATATTACAGTGCTGGCCAAAAGTATTGGCACCCCTGCAATTCTGTCAGATAATACTCAGTTTCTTCCTGAAAATGATTGCAATCACAAATTCTTTGGTATTATTATCTTCATTTAATTTGTCTTCAATGAAAAAAACACAAAAAGAATTGTCCTAAAGCCAAATTGGATATAATTCCACAGCAAACCTAAAAAAGGGGGTGGACAAAAGTATTGGCACCGTTTGAAAAATCATGTTATGCTTCTCTAATTCGTGTAATTAACAGCACCTGTAACTTACCTGTGGCACCTAACAGGTGTTGGCAATAACTAAATCACACTTGCAGCCAGTTAACATGGATTAAAGTTGACTCAACCTCTGTCCTGTGTCCTTGTGTGTACCACATTGAGCATGGAGAAAAGAAAGAAGACCAAAGAACTGTCTGAGGACTTGAGAAACCAAATTGTGAGGAAGCATGAGCAATCTCAAGGCTACAAGTCCATCTCCAAAGACCTGAATGTTCCTGTGTCTTCCGTGCGCAGTGTCATCAAGAAGTTTAAAGCCCATGGCACTGTGGCTAACCTCCCTAGATGTGGACGGAAAAGAAAAATTGACGAGAGATTTCAACGCAAGATTGTGCGGATGGTGGATAAAGAACCTCGACTAACATCCAAACAAGTTCAAGCTGCCCTGCAGTCCGAGGGTACAACAGTGTCAACCCGTACTATCCGTCGGCGTCTGAATGAAAAGGGACTGTATGGTAGGATACCCATGAAGACCCCACTTCTTACCCCGAGACATAAAAAAGTCAGGCTGGAGTTTGCCAAAACTTACCTGAGAAAGCCTAAAACGTTTTGGAAGAATGTTCTCTGGTCAGATGAGACAAAAGTAGAGCTTTTTGGGAAAAAGCATCAACATAGAGTGTACAGGAAAAAAAAAGAGGCATTCAAAGAAAAGAACACGGTCCCTACAGTCAAACATGGCGGAGGTTCCCTGATGTTTTGGGGTTGCTTTGCTGCCTCTGGCACTGGACTGCTTGACTGTGTGCATGGCATTATGAAGTCTGAAGACTACCAACAAATTTTACAGCATAATGTAGGGCCCAGTGTGAGAGGTCATGGGTCTTCCAGCAGGACAATGACCCAAAACACACTTCCAAAAGCACTATAAAATGGTTTGAGAGAAAGCACTGGAGACTTCTAAGGTGGCCAGCAATGAGTCCAGACCTGAATCCCATAGAACACCTGTGGAGAGATCTCAAAATGGCAGTTTGGAGAAGGCACCCTTCAAATATCAGGGACCTGGAGCAGTTTGCCAAAGAAGAATGGTCTACAATTCCAGCAGAGCATTGTAAGAAACTCATTGATGGTTACCGGAAGCGGTTGTTCGCAGTTATTTTGGCTAAAGGTTGTGCAACCAAGTATTAGGCTGAGGGTGCCAATACTTTTGTCCGGCCCTTTTTTGGAGTTTTGTGTGAAATGATCCATGATTTGATTTTTGCTTCATTCTCTTTTGTGTTTTTTCCTTGCAAGCAAATTAAATGAAGATAATAATACCAAAGAATTTGTGATTGCAATCATTTTCAGGAAGAAACTGAGTATTATCTGACAGAATTGCAGGGGTGCCAATACTTTTGGCCAGCACTGTATATGTGGGTCTTTGGTGACATTATATTATATGTGGGTCTGTGGGGACATTATATTATATGTGGGTCTGTGGGGTAATTATTTTATTTGTGGGTTTTGGTAACATTATATTATATGTGAGTCTGTGGGGTCATTATATTATTTGTGGGTCTGTGGTAACATTATATTATATGTGAGTCTGTGGGATCATTATATTATACTAGATGGCGGCCCGATTCTAACACATCGGGTATTCTAAAATATGTATGCGGCCGACCGGGTGCATACAGCAGAGCGGTGTTTAAATCTTGCGCCAAAATCGCAGATTGGTCGCGGCCGGCAACCGCGACCAATCAGCAAAGCAGTGTTTAAATTTGGCGGCCATATCGGTGATTGGTCGCAGGCGGCGGCCACGACCAATCTGCAAACCGTGTTAGTGAGGACTGGAGAGCGTGTTTAAATTTGGCAGCAAAATCGCTGATTGGTCGTGGCCGGCAACCGTGACCAATCAGCAAAGCGGTGTTAAAATTTGGCGCCTATATCGCTGATTGTTCACGGCCGGTGGTCGCGACTAATCAGCAGAGCGGTATTTAAATTTGGCGCCAATAATGGTGATTGTTCATGGCCGCGACCAATCAGCAGAGCGGTGTTTAAATTTGGCGCCAATAATGCTGATTAATCGCGACCGGCAACCGCGACCAATCAGCAGAGCGGTGTTTAAATTTGGCGCCAATATCGCTGTTTGGTCGCGGCCGGCCACCGCGACCAATCAGCAAAGCGATGTTTAAATTTGGCGCCAATAATGCTGATTAGTCGCGGCCGGCCACCGCGACCAATAAGCAAAGCGGTGTTTAAATTTGGCGCCAATAATGCTGATTGATCAAGTTCGGCGACCACGACCAATCAGCAGAGCGGTGTTTAAATTTGGCGCCAATATCACTGTTTGGTCGCGGCCAGCCACCGCGACCAATCAGCAAAGCGGTGTTTAAATTTGGCGCCAATATCGCTGCTTGGTCGCGGCCGGCCACCGCGACCAATAAGCAAAGCGGTGTTTAAATTTGGCGCCAATAATGCTGATTGGTCAAGTTCGGCGACCGCGAGCAATCAGCAGAGTAGTGTTTAAATTTGGCGCCAATACTGCTGATTGGTGAACCACCAAACAATGAGGAGGGCACCATCTAATAAACGGGATCTACCTGCAGCATCTCATAAAATAGTAAGTATGAAAACAGCAAAAAGAAGAGATGCAAACTAGCAGTGATCACCCAAATAGTCAAAAAGTAACCAAATAATTATCAATAACAACAAAGATCCATAAAAATATATCAATTTCTTGAATACAAATAATTCCTGACACATATACACAAAATGACAAACCGACAAACAAATAAAACACCATTAAAAATAGTATAGTATAGTATAGTATTTTCATAAATACTGCTGATTGGTCGCGGCCGGCGACCGCGACCAATCAGCAGAGCGGTGTTTAAATTTGGCGCCAATATCGCTGATTGGTCGCAGCTGGCGGTCGCGACCAATCAGCAGAGGGGTGTTTAAATTTGGCGCCAATATTGCTGATTGGTCGCGGTCGCCGGCCGCGACCAATCAGCAGAGCGTTTTTTAAATTTGTCGCCAATCTCGCTGATTTGTCGCGGCTGGTGGCCGCCACCAATCAGCAGAGCGGTGTTTAAATTTGGCGCCAATCTCGCTGATTGGTCGCGGGCAGCGTCCACGACCAATCAGCACAGCAGTGTTTAAATGTGGCGCCAAAATTGCTGATTGGTAGCGGGCAGCGTCCGCGACCAATCAGCACAGCAGTGTTTAAATGTGGCGCTAAAATCAGCACATCAGTGTTTAACCCCTTAAGCCCCGAGGGTGGTTTGCACGTTAATGACCAGGCCAATTTTTACAATTCTGACCACTGTCACTTTATGAGGTAATTACTCTGGAACGCTTCAACGGGTCCCCCTGATTCTGAGATTGTTTTTTCGTGACATATTGTACTTCATGATTGTGGTAAAATTTCTTCGATATCACTTGCGTTTATTTGTGAAAAAAATGGAAATTTGCCGAAAATTTTGAAAATTTAGCAATTTTCAAAATTTAAATTTTTATGCCCTTAAATCAGAGAGATATGTCACGCAAAAGAGTTAATAAATAACATTTCCCACGTGTCTACTTTACATCAGCACAATTTTGGAACCAAAATTTTTTTTTGTTAGGAAGCTATAAGGGTTAAAAGTTGAGCAGCGATTTCTCATTTTTCCAACAAAATTTACAAAACCATCTTTTTAGGGACCACATCACATTTGAAGTCACTTTGAGAGGTCTTTATTAGAGATGAGCGTTGTTCTACTCGAACTGTTCGCCAATCTCAAATTCGAGCTGTTTTGGGCGGTGTTCGAGCCGTTCGGCGAACACGAACAATTTGATAAAAATTCGGCTGTTCGAGGTTATGTTCGATAACTGTTCGTGCACCAAAATCATAACTGGATTTTTTTGTCAGTAATGATGAAAATTAATGTTAATACGCAGTTTGAGTGTACAGCGGGGTGGGGGGAGGGGCAGGGGATGGATCTCTGCAGGAACAATGAAGATCTCCATTTTTTTTTCTCTTTCCCGCATTTGCAGTGGGGAGGTGCAATCTGTCAGCCTATCAGCAGCGCACACACGGAGCGAAGTGCTTTTTTTCACACAAGCAAGGGCATGTGTCATTGGCAGTGTATGTCACATGTCCTTGCCCTATAAGACCAAGCCATTTTCCCCGTCGCCACCATTTTCTCACTGCTGCAGCTGCGTGTTAGACGGCACCGCTGTTGCTGTGTGCGCTATACCTTGTTAATTTCAAGCCAATTTTCGCACAAATATACAGATAGCTTGGGAGTAGGGAATAGTTGTGATTGCAGTCCTTTTAAGGACTAGGTTACAGCATTTCCTACGACTTTTATCAGGGAGGTCTGTGCTCTTAAATAGATAGGTTGTGGGAGTAAAGACTAATTGTAATTGGAGTCCTTTTCAGGACTAGGTTACATCAGTTCCTATCAGTTTTTGCCAGGCAGGTCTGTGCCAGTGCTGTGCAAGTTTTTTTCACAGCATTTGGCTGAATCTAGCAAAGCTAATCCTTTTTGGCCTATTGCAGAGTGTGTTAGTCAGTGGAGTAGCCTATCTGTGCTGCAAGATATACCACCTGTGTATAGAATACCAATTTTTTTACTGCACCTAGTGAAGTAAAATCTTTTGGGCATAGCATCATTCTATTAGTCCATCTATACTGACCTCCATCAGGTTGCAAATTAAAACTAATTTTTATCTGCATCTACAGTACCTCTGAAAAAATATTTGGGCTTCTAGCTGTGTGTGGGACTTGTTGTATTAGTCCATCTATACTGACCTCCATCAGGTTGCAAACGGAATATATTTTTTTCTGCATCTACCTCTGAAAAAATATTTGGGCTTCTAGCTGTGTGTGGGTCTTGTTCTATTAATCCATCTATACTGACCTCCATCAGGTTGCAAACTGAATATAATTTTTTTCTGCATCTAGCTCTGAAAAAATATATGGCCTTCTAGCAGTGTGTCGGACTTTCTCTATTAGTCCATCTATACTGACCTCCATCAGGTTGCAAATTAAAAATAATTTGTATCTGCATCTACAGTACCTCTGAAAAAATATTTGGGCTTCTAGCTGTGTGTGGGACTTGTTGTATTAGTCCATCTATACTGACCTCCATCAGGTTGCAAATTAAAAATAATTTGTATCTGCATCTACAGTACCTCTGAAAAAATATTTGGGCTTCTAGCTGTGTGTGGGACTTGTTGTATTAGTCCATCTATACTGACCTCCATCAGGTTGCAAACTGAATATATTTTTTTCTGCATCTACCTCTGAAAAAATATTTGGGCTTCTAGCTGTGTGTGGGTCTTGTTCTATTAATCCATCTATACTGACCTCCATCAGGTTGCAAACTGAATATAATTTTTTTCTGCATCTAGCTCTGAAAAAATATATGGCCTTCTAGCAGTGTGTCGGACTTTCTCTATTAGTCCATCTATACTGACCTCCATCAGGTTGCAAATTAAAAATAATTTGTATCTGCATCTACAGTACCTCTGAAAAAATATTTGGGCTTCTAGCTGTGTGTGGGACTTGTTGTATTAGTCCATCTATACTGACCTCCATCAGGTTGCAAATTAAAAATAATTTTTATCTGCATCTACAGTACCTCTGAAAAAATATTTGGGCTTCTAGCTGTGTGTGGGACTTGTTGTATTAGTCCATCTATACTGACCTCCATCAGGTTGCAAACTGAATATATTTTTTTCTGCATCTACCTCTGAAAAAATATTTGGGCTTCTAGCTGTGTGTGGGACTTGTTGTATTAGTCCATCTATACTGACCTCCATCAGGTTGCAAATTAAAAATAATTTTTATCTGCATCTACAGTACCTCTGAAAAAATATTTGGGCTTCTAGCTGTGTGTGGGACTTGTTGTATTAGTCCATCTATACTGACCTCCATCAGGTTGCAAACTGAATATATTTTTTTCTGCATCTACCTCTGAAAAAATATTTGGGCTTCTAGCTGTGTGTGGGACTTGTTGTATTAGTCCATCTATACTGACCTCCATCAGGTTGCAAATTAAAAATAATTTGTATCTGCATCTACAGTACCTCTGAAAAAATATTTGGGCTTCTAGCTGTATGTGGGACTTGTTGTATTAGTCCATCTATACTGACCTCCATCAGGTTGCAAATTAAAAATAATTTGTATCTGCATCTACAGTACCTCTGAAAAAATATTTGGGCTTCTAGCTGTGTGTGGGACTTGTTGTATTAGTCCATCTATACTGACCTCCATCAGGTTGCAAATTAAAAATAATTTTTATCTGCATCTACAGTACCTCTGAAAAAATATTTGGGCTTCTAGCTGTGTGTGGGACTTGTTGTATTAGTCCATCTATACTGACCTCCATCAGGTTGCAAACTGAATATATTTTTTTCTGCATCTACCTCTGAAAAAATATTTGGGCTTCTAGCTGTGTGTGGGACTTGTTGTATTAGTCCATCTATACTGACCTCCATCAGGTTGCAAATTAAAAATAATTTGTATCTGCATCTACAGTACCTCTGAAAAAATATTTGGGCTTCTAGCTGTGTGTGGGACTTGTTGTATTAGTCCATCTATACTGACCTCCATCAGGTTGCAAATTAAAAATAATTTTTATCTGCATCTACAGTACCTCTGAAAAAATATTTGGGCTTCTAGCTGTGTGTGGGACTTTTTGTATTAGTCCATCTATACTGACCTCCATCAGGTTGCAAACTGAATATATTTTTTTCTGCATCTACCTCTGAAAAAATATTGGGCTTCTAGCTGTGTGTGGGTCTTGTTCTATTAATCCATCTATACTGACCTCCATCAGGTTGCAAACTGAATATAATTTTTTTCTGCATCTAGCTCTGAAAAAATATTTGGCCTTCTAGCAGTGTGTCGGACTTTCTCTATTAGTCCATCTATACTGACCTCCATCAGGTTGCAAACTGAATATATTTTTTTCTGCATCTAACCCAGCCAATAGTTTTGGCCTAATACCACAGTTTGGCCACTCAGCTCTGCTCGGTTACCATCCATTGTTTTTTTGTGCAAACAACTCCAGAGTTGTGAATTAGTTAACCACCAAAATGAGTGGAAAAAGGCCTGCTGCTGGTGGAAAGGGGAATAGGCGTTTGGGAAGGGGAAAAAAGGTTGTGTCCGTGGGGTAGGTGTTAAAGCAACAGTAACATCTGCAGAAGAAAGACCATCTTCCAGCCAAACTAAAATGTCTACTTCTTTTAGCGGACAATGTGATAAGATCCCTTTCTTACGGCCACGCCAATCGCTACAAATTCCAGATGAGGCACAAAAACAGCAGGTGCTTCAACAGATATCAAGTGCTCCTTTAAGTGGGCTCTCCTCCACATCAACTTCAACATCACAAATACTCCAGTCCTCAAAGGTGTCACCCAAATCGCACTTGCTTCCTCACAGCTCCCAAATCTCCAGCTGCCCGTCTGAGTATGAGGTAGAACAGATGGTTGAGTCTGCAGAGCTGTTTACTCATACTATAGCCTGGGAATCAGAGGTCGACTCCAGCGCTTCTGTGAATCCAGACGAGGAAATGATCTGCACTGATGCCCAGAATCTTTATGAGTCGGATCCAGGACCAGACGCAGAAGGTTCTGACCATAATGTAGACCCTCATTCCCAAACTGTAACTCCTGTTGGTGGAGACAATGAGGAAGACGATGATAAGACTCAAATACCTGATTGGAGCGACAACTTTAGTTTTTTGTCAGGGCAGGAACAGGTTGGCTCTGAGGACGACGGGTGTGATAACACACAGGGTGATGATGATGAGGTTGGAGATCCCACTTACTGTCAACCCACAGTCAGCCAAGAGATGAGGTCAGCAGAGGAGGTGGAGGAAGATGCTAGTGACGACGAGGTCAGGTTGCGCCTTCCTGGACAGAGACGTAGTACTGGAA
This sequence comes from Phyllobates terribilis, assembly GCF_046119375.1. NCBI lineage: Eukaryota > Metazoa > Chordata > Amphibia > Anura > Dendrobatidae > Phyllobates > Phyllobates terribilis. Next base: position 52,619 of record NW_027363901.1, on the reverse strand, counting down.
GCACGTCAACAACTGCATCCTCAAACACAACTCTGCCTCTCACCACAAGTCGTGGTGGCTCTTCAGGTCGCATGGGTGCTAAGCCTTGCATAGCCTGGGCATTTTTTCAGATCGATAAAGATGACCCAACTCGTGTTATCTGTAACATTTGTCAGCAAAAGCTAAGTAGAGGCCAAAAAATACATAGTTTGAGTACTTCATGCATGAACCGGCACATGGACTTGAAGCATAAGTTGCAGTGGGAAGCTCAGTGTGCTACAATGCGGCCTAGCCGGCCAGGCCAACCACCGTCTGCCATATCTTGTGCATCCGCGGCCTCTTCATCCTCTGTGACTGGGGGGACAGCAGTCACACCTGTTTTGGGGCGCAGACCTGCCACCTCTTTACCCGCAACAGCCAGCGTGATTGGCAGGTCATCATTTTCTTTGGAGGTGGTAACAGCAGCTGGTGTTGAGCGCTGTCCAACATCGATAGCACCACCTTTGGATCAAGGCAACCTAACATGTCCGCCTGCATCTTCCTCACAGACCGGCAGTTTGCCCGGGACACCCTTATCAACCCCGTCTAAGCACAATAGCCAGACCTCGGTCCCTCAGATGTGGACAAGTAAAAGACTATTTCCTCCTAGCCATGAGAAAGCTAAGAGGTTGAATTTCACCATCTGCAAGCTCTTGGCTACAGAAATGCTGCCTTTCCGCCTGGTGGACACAGAGGATTTTCGAGACCTTATGTCCGTCGCAGTGCCCCAGTACCAGATGCCCAGTCGGCACTACTTCTCAAAGAAAGGTGTGTCTGCGCTCCACCAGCATGTCGCACACAACATCACCGCTTCTTTGAGAAACTCTGTGTGTGACAGGGTGCATTTCACCACAGACACTTGGACGAGTAGGCATGGACAGGGGCGTTACATGTCGCTGACTGGGCACTGGGTAACTATGGTGACAGCAGGACAAGGGGCTGCTGTCCAAGTCTTGCCGTCCCCACGAGTTGTGCGTCAATCCTCTTTATGTCAAAGTTCCTCCACTGCTTCTGCCTCCTCAACCTCCTCTCGGTCTTCCACCTGCACCCAAAGCCTGTCTGGTCATGCCACAAGCTTTCTAACTGCGCAGAAGGGATCCTGCACACCTCCTTACTATGCTGGCAGTAGGGCTCAACGTCATCAGGCGGTTTTTACATTGAAATGTCTGGGAAATGTGAGTCACACAGCTGAGGAGTTGTGGTCAGCTCTGGAGAACCAATTTCATGAATGGTTGTCTCCACTGGACCTGAAACCAGGGAAGGCCGTGTGCGACAATGCTGCAAACCTGGGTGCGGCCCTTCGCCGGGGCAATGTCACACACGTGCCTTGTATGGCTCACGTGTTGAACCTGGTTGTCCAGCAATTTTTAGCCCACTATCCCAGACTAGATGGCCTTCTGCAGAGGGCACGGTCGCTGTGTGCTCACTTCCGCCGTTCGCATCCCGCAGCTCAGCGACTTACATCTCTACAGAAGTCGTTGGGCCTGCCACTTCACCGGCTAAAATGCGATGTGCCTACCCGGTGGAATTCAACTCTGCACATGTTGCAGCGACTGTGGCAGCACCGACAAGCCCTGGTGCAAAACGTTCTGACGTATAGCTTGGGCCAACGAGATTCAGAGGTGGGGCAAATCACGCTGGAGGAGTGGTCTCAGATCAGGGACCTATGCACCCTTCTGCACAGTTTTGAAATGGCGACGAAGATGTTTAGTGCTGACGATGCCATTATCAGCATGACTATTCCGGTGATTTACATGCTGGAGCACATGTTAAACAGAATTCGGAGTCAGGTGGTGGCACAAGAGGAGGTGGAGGAAGTAGAGGAGGAGGAGTTGTATGCGGAAGGGCTAACATCTGCAAGGTCCAGACGGTCGGCAGCACCAAGGCGGCAGGCATGTGATGGTTTTACCAGGGCGCATGGTAGCAGCCAAACTAGTGAGGAAGGTGCAGGAGCCCAGGAAGAAGTGGAGGACGAACTGATGGAAGACTCATCAGATGAGGGAGACCTTGATCACATTTCTGTTGTGCGAGGTTGGGGGGAGAGGACAGAGGAAGGAAGCATGATTGTTACCTCGCCACCAACACAACAGGGACTTGGTGCTCCTGGATGCGCAACACACATGAGTGCCTTCTTGCTGCACTACCTGCAACATGACCCTCGAATTGTGAGAATTAGAAATAATCCTGACTACTGGGTTGCCACACTGTTAGATCTCCGGTACAAAAGTAAATTTGCAGAAATTATTCCTGCCATAGAAAGGGATGCACGCATGCAGGAGTATCAGCAGAGACTGTTGCAGAATCTTACATGTGCTTTTCCACAAAATACCAGTGGTGCACGTAGTGAATCTCACAGTTCCAACTTGCCAACCGTGGGACCGTCAAGTGTTCAGCACTCAAACCGTAACAGAACCACAGTATCTGGTGGTAACATCAATTTTGCGGAATCATTTCACCACTTTTTTAGCCCATCCTTTGCAAGGCCACAGGAGACAAGAAGTCTGACACATAGTCAACGCCTAGAGACGATGGTACAGGAGTATCTCCAAGTAAACATTGAAGCCACGACTGTGTCACTGGACCCTTGCTCTTTTTGGGCTTCCAATCTGGATAAATGGCCGGAGCTAGCCACTTACGCCTTGGAGATCTTGTCATGCCCCGCAGCCAGCGTTCTGTCTGAACGTGTGTTCAGCGCTGCTGGTGGTGTGCTGACAGATAAGCGCACGCGGCTCTCCACTGATAATGTAGACAGACTCACGTTCATAAAGATGAACAAATCATGGATCCGAAACGACTTTTCTACCCCTGTGTCATCCTGGGGAGAGTAAAAGCTTGATGATTGTTTAAAATCACCCTACCAACCGTTTTAAGCTTTCAAATTACTAATCATGTTTATCTGTATCTTGACTGGAAAATAATTTGGGCTTTGTAGCAGTGTGCAGCACTGATCCTAATAGGCCATCTATAATAAGCTCCACCAGATTTAAAATTAAAAATAATTTTTAGCTGCATCTAGCCCGGAAAATAATTTTGGGGCTCCGAGATGCGCAAGACACATAAGTGCCTTCTTGCTGCACTACCTGCAGCATGACCCTCATATTGTCAGAATTCGAAGTAATCATGACTACTGGGTTGCCACACTCTTAGATCCCCCAAACTTTTCGCTCAACCTTTTTATTTTAATAAAGACCAAAAAAATGGTCATTTTTGAAATTATAAGCATTAGCAGGTTGTTAGAAACTGAAATCAAACAGTTTTCAACTCAAAACTTTATTCTAGGTGATGTTACATTTTCACATAGGACCCCTTGTTCGAAAGGAGCTTCTGAACTCTCTCGTCCATTGAATTTGTCAGGTTTTGGATGGTTTCTGCTTCAATTGTTTTGCATGAGGACAGAATACCCTCCCAGAGCTGTTGCTTAGATGTGAACTGCCTCCCGCCATCATAGACACTCCTTTTAATGATGCTCCAAAGGTTCTGAATGGGGTAGAGGTCAGGGGAGCATGGGGGTCACACCATAAGTTTGTCCCCTTTTATGCCCATATCAGCCAGAGATGCAGATGTTTTATGTGCAGCATGAGATGGTGCATTATCATGCAGAAAAATGATCTTGCTGTGAAATACACGGTTCTTCTTCTTGAACCATGGCAGGAAATGCTGTTTGAGAAAATCCACATACATTATGGAGTTCATCTTTAGCGCCTTCAGGGATCCTAAATGGGCCGACAATCTCTCTCCCCATGATTCCAGCCCAAAACATTACTCCACCTCCTCCTTGTTGGCGCTGTAGCCGTGTTTGCGTGGGGTGTCCATCAACCAGCCATCCTCCACTCTATCCATCTGGACCATCGAGCGCTGCACGGCACTCATCCGTGAACAAAACAGTTTTGAAATCAGTCTTCATGTAATGTTTGGCCCACTTGAGCCGTTTCTGCTTGTGTGAAGTGGATAGAGGAGGTCGACAGGATGGCGTATGCACGGCTGCAAACCTCTGAAGGACCCTGCATCTTGTTGTTCGGGAGACGTTGGAGGCACAAGCAGCTTCAAAAACTTGTCTGCTGCTATGACAAGGCTTTTTTGCCGCTGCTCTTTCAACCTGACGTAATTGCCTGTAGGAAAGAGTCCTCAATTTGCCCTTATCAGCACGCACACGTGTGTACTGTGAATCAGCTACATACTTCTTGATTGCCAAGACACTTCATCCTGATCATCGCACAATGTTGATTGTAGTCATGCCTTGACCTAAACACTCCACAATTTGTTGCTTCTCAGCAGCCGACACATCCTTTTTCTTTCCCATTTTGGCAGAAAATGTAGGCTGCTGAATAATGTGAGAGAGCCTTCTTAAGTAGTCTTGCCTTTCATTGGACACACCTGACAAACTAATTAGCACTGGTGTCTGCAATTGCTTACAGTGATATAAAGAGCCCTGACACACATCACCATCAATGAGTTTAACTGACAAACAAACAAATTCTTCCCTTATCACTCCTAAACACTTTTTGCATAATAATTTGGAACACAGTGTACATGTGCTTTTCCACAAAACACCAGTGGTTCACGTAGTGAATCTTACAGTTCTAACTTGCCAACCGTGGTCTGTATGGAGTTGTTCAATAAAGGGCCCAAAATTAAGATAACATAGATGGGAGAGGTCTCTATGAATAGGAATTCCTAAGTATTTGATACCCTGTGAGGGCCAGGCAAAGGGAAAGTTGGACTGGATGGAATCCTATATTGATTTGGGGAGGGAGACATCGAGGGCCTCAGACTTCGCTGCATTGATTTTAAAATTTGACCATGTAACAAAGTGATCTATTTCAGCCATAACAGCATGGATGGATATATGTGATTGAGTGATATATACTAGGACATCATCAGCAAATAGAGAGCACTTGTACTCGGTGCCTCCCACCTCAATCCACCTAATATTGGGGTTATGGCGAATTGATGAGAGCAGGTGCTCCGTCACTAGGATGTATAAGAGAGGGGACAGAGAACATCCCTGCCTTGTCCCATTGGTGATTGTGAAAGGTGATGAAAATGTTCTGACGCGCCCCCTGGGCCTTGGGACACCCGGAGCCGGACCCTTTTTGGTGGATGCTGGTGGTTGTAGTCTCCGTGGCGGCAACCCGGTTCCGTGGCTCAGGGCGGTCAAACCAGTGGCGGAACTATTTATGTGGTTTTGATGTTTAAATGTCCGACTACGCCACCCGTGGATTGCGGTCAGAGTGAACCGCCGCTCCAGGGCAGACCGCTGAGGCTGGTGTTGTGGGTGCAGCAGAGCGTAGCATAACTCCCCACGGGAGGAGTATAGCCTCAGGGCAGTGTATGCGGAGGATGGGGGTGATGGTGCAGGGCAGCAGCAGTAATGACACGGAGTTAGTGATGCAGTCCAGGGCCTTTACTCACAGTTCTTATTATCCAGACCACGTCTGCAGGTAACGGCTGCCCACGTCGTACTGTGCTCACCAGGTGAGGGGCTCAGACAACTCCCAGATAACTTTGGAGCGCTTCACAGGACCCCCTTTGTGTGTCCTTTGTCTGGCCTTTCTTACCAACCCTTCTGTCCGGCTGCCTCGGGCCTCCTCTTGGTAAACTTGGCGCCAGTTTCCCTGACCCTATGTGGTGCCTTCCTAGCGGGTGTAGCGAGGGGCTGCGCCACATAAAATGTCACAGCCTCCTGTTTCTAGCTGAGGGTCGTTTCCTGCCTCCACTAGTTTCGGGGACCGGTCTCCCCCTTTGGCCTGACCCCTCCACGCAGGTGGATTCTGGCGTGCGGTGGCGACTCGCCCGTCCGCACCCCTGAGATCCCTTCGTTCCTCGTTCCTGGAGCCTTCTCCGCTCCTCTTCCTTCCTTCTCCCTCTTCCAGGCCTGGGCCTCTGTTACTAGGCCCGCCTCCGGAGCAGAGCTCATGCAGAGCCCCTGCTCCCTGCCACTTCTGCTCAGACTTCTCTGCACTGAACTAAGATGGTGCCCACCTTTTATACTCCCTTCTCAATGCACCCAGGAACTGCTTCCTCCCTGCTCCTGCACTACAGGGTTCCCCTTCCTCAGTGTTCCCTCCCCCCACTCCAGCCAGGGACAGGGACTGTCGTGCCCATCTCAGGGGCATATTGGTCGCCCTGCCCCACGGCAATGTGGTGTAATGCATGCAGGTGTCGGGTCCTGATCCACACTACATCCTTACCTGAGAGTGAGATATCACACCTCTGGGTGAGGTGCAATACCTCTGTAGCAACCGAGCCCTCAGGGTGCTACAGTTCCATTTATCTTCAGCCTAGGTGACGTATTGCGATACAGGGCCGTGATTTTGGCTATAAAAGGGTCCCCTAGACCCCTACCCCAAGCTTTTTAAGAGAATCATATATGGCGTGCCAGGAGACTCTATGGAATGCTTTCTCAGCATCCAACGAGAGTATCTAATTACAAATTTTTAACTGCATCTAGCCCAGGAAATACTTTGTGCCTAGTAGCAGGGTCTGCTAGTCAGCGGATTATCCCGGCTGTTAAGCAAGCTACACCACCTGTAGTTTGGACACTTCATTTTTTCAAAGGAAATGCTTCGGGACCACGGGATACTCAGTGAAGAGCATCAGGAGGCACCCCAAGGCATAGGGGCTGGGACTGGCAGTAGGATGCCTTGCGGTGGACAGCCGAGCTCGATCCTTATAAAAGCTTTTTAACTGCAGCAGCTTTAGTGGACGCTACTGGAGCTGGAATTACGCGGCTGCTGGCATGAGACTTGCCCTCCAATAGATCCTTGTAAATGGATTTAAAGTGTATTCATTCAAATTAGAGAGACAATTTAAATTAAAAAGCTTAGAGCTGCCTCCACCACAGGGGGGCTCGCTCGACCCACCAGCGGACAGGCACCAGTATTGGGAGAGGGGGGCTGGCCATCAGGGTTCACCGCGGCTCTGGCACAAACCCGGCGACACGGAGGTGGCACGGGCAGGAGCGGACTGGCCGTGTCGGCTTCTCACTTTTTGGATTTTAGAAGGGCATGACATGTCTATATCTGTGTCTCCCCCTCCTTTTACTCCTCCACCTCTTTCATTTTCGCATGACTATATGTACTTGTCACTTTTCCATGTGTTAGTTATGTCTTCTGAGCAGTTTGTCAGCTTTTGGACACCTTTGAAGGTGTTTTCTATGTGTTTCTATGTGTTTTTGTTTGCCTGCCATTGGTTTTAACGGTGTTCGAAGGTGTTCGACGAACAGTTCGACGAACAGTTCGGCGAACACACGGGTGTTCGACGAACCGAACCAAACTCGAACACTACGGGGGTGGCTCAACACTAGTCTTTATGACAGAAAATACCCAAAAGTGACACCATTCTAAAAACTGCTCCCCTCAAGGTGCTCAAAACCACATTCAAGAACTTTATTAACCCTTGAGGTGCTTCACAGGAATTTTTTGAATGTGGAAGAAAAAAATGAACATTTAACTTTTTTCACAAAAATGTTACTTTAGACCCATTTTTTTTTATTTTCACAGGGGTAACAAGAAAAAATGGACCCCAAAATTTGTTGTGCAATTTACCCTGGGCACGCAGATACCCAATATGTGGGGAAAAAACACTGTTTGGGCGCACGGCAGGGCTCGGAAGGGAAGGAGCGTCATTTGACTTTTTGATTGTAAAATTTGCTTGAATAATTAGCGGACGCCATGTTGTGTTTGGAGAGCCCCAGTGTGCCCAAACATTGGAGCTCCCCCATAAGTGACCCCATTTTGGAAACTAGACCCCCCAAGGCACCTATCTAGATGCATAGTGAGCACTTGGAACCCCCAGGTGCTTCAGAAATTGATTTATAAAAATGAAAAAGTGAAAAAAAAAACACTTTTTCATATTTATGAATCAATTTGTGAAACACCTGGGGGTTCCAAGTGCTCACTATGCATCTAGATAGGTGCCTTGGGGGGTCTAGTTTCCAAAATGGGGTCACTTGTGGGGGAGCTCCAATGTTTGGGCACACAGGGACTCTCCAAAAGCAACATGGTATCCGCTAACAAATTGTCGGCTCAAATTGTTAGCGGACATCATGTTTCATTTGGAGAGCCCCTGTGTGCCCAAACATTGGAGCTCCCCCACAAGTGACCCCATTTTGGAAACTAGACCCCCCAAGGCACCTATCTAGATGCATAGTGAGCACTTGGAACCCCCAGGTACTTCACAAATTGATTCGTAAAAATGAAAAAGTGAAAAAAAAAAGCATTGTTTTTTGCTTCGTTTTTTTTTTTTTTTTTTTACCGTGTTGACTGAATGAGTTAACTAGTGGGACAGTTTTATAGGTCAGGTTGTTCCGGACGCGGCGATACCAAATATGTGTACTTTTTTTGTTTTTTTGTTTTTTTTTTATAATAATATTTATTGATGGGTACATTATATTTTTATTTTTGGTGGATTATTTTTTTATTTTTTTTTTTCACTTTCTGACAGTTTTTATATTTTATTACTTTGTCCCACTCTGGGACTTTCACTTTTTTTTCTCTGATCGCCTGCATGGCACAGGAATGAAGCACCATCCCTGTGTCATGCAGGCTCTCAGCGCTGGACAGGGAGAAGATTGTTTGGAGATGCACTGCGCATGTCCAAACAATCTTCCTGCTGTCTGGTGACCCGGATGTTGTCATGACGACATCGGGTCGTCATGGCAACACCCGGGAAGCCTTTGCAGACAGCGCTGGAAGCCGGAAGAGGAGGTGAGTATCTGCGATCACCTCCCCTTCCCCCCGCAATGCTGCGATCGACTTTGATCGCAGCATCGCGGGGGTTAATGTGCTGGGAGCGGTGCAGGACCGCTCCCTGCACATAGTATCGGGTGTCAGCTGTGAAAATCAGCTGACACCCGGCGGCGATCACGCCCGCACAGCCTGTGTGCGCGCGCGCGATCGCCATGACATACTAATACAGGTCTGGCTCTTAAGTCCCAGGGCACAGACGCGTATTAGTACGTCAGATGTTGTTAAGGGGTTAAATGTGGCTCCAAGATTGCTGATTGGACGCGTGCAGTGGCCGCGACCAATCTGCACAGCGGTTTTAACTTTTGCGCCAAGATCACTGATTGGTCGCGGCAGGAGAGCGCGACCAATCAGCGAATCGTATTGGTGAGGACCGGGGAGCGGAATCGTATTGGTGAGGACCGGGGAGCGTCGCTGTTTGTGCGGGTACTTCCGCTGCGAGAAGCCGGGAGATGAGCAACTGCTCGCAGCAGAAGTGTCCCGACCCGCAGCGCCGCTCCCCGGTCCTCCCTTGACACCCTAGCCGCATGGATGTCAGCGCCGCTGCCTGTGCGGCTACTTCCGCTGCAAGAAGCCGGGAGATGAGTGGCTGCTCACAGCAGAAGTATCCCGACCCGCAGCGCCGCTCCCCGGTTCTCCCTTGACACCCTAGCCACATGGAGGTCAGCAGCGCCGGCGGTCGAGGTCCTTCTGCTGCTATCGGCCGGGAGATGAGCGCCTTGTGCCGGTCATCTCCCTGCTGCATCTCCATCCCGCAGATGAGCCGCTAACGGCCGCCATCTTTTTTCAGAAATCCCGCGGCGCTGATTGGCCGCTGCCAGACCAATGAGCGACGCGGGATTTCCTGCACAGACAGAAAGACAGACAGACGGGATAAGACGATTATATATATAGATGTGTCCTGTGTGGTGTAGTATATAGAGGATCTGTCAGCTCTCCTGTGTGGTATAGTATATAGAGGATCGGTCAGCTCTCCTATGTGGTATAGTATATAGAGGATCTGTCAGCTCTCCTGTGTGGTGTAGTATATACAGGATATATAATTTCTCCTGTGTGGTGTATTATATAGAGAATGTGTCCTGTGTGGTGTAGTATATAGAGGATCTGTCAGCTCTCCTGTGTGGTGTAGTATATAGAGGATCAGTCAGCTCTCCTATGTGGTATAGTATATAGAGGATCTGTCAGCTCTCCTGTGTGGTGTAGTATATAGTGGATCTGTCAGCTCTCCTGTGTGGTGTAGTATATAGAGGATCTGTCAGTTCTCGTGTGTGGTGTAGTATATACAGGATCTGTCAGCTCTCCTGTGTGGTGTAGTATATAGGTAGTTAATAGAGGATCTGTCAGCTCTCCTGTGTGGTGTAGTATATAGAGGATCAGTCAGCTCTCCTATGTGGTATAGTATATACAGGATCTGTCAGCTCTCCTGTGTGGTGTAGTATATAGAGGATCTGTCAGCTCTCCTGTGTGGTGTAGTATATAGAGGATCTGTCAGCTCTCCTGTGTGGTGTAGTATATAGAGGATCTGTCAGCTCTCCTGTGTGGTGTAGTATATAGAGGATCTGTCCGCTCTCCTGTGTGGTGCAGTATAGAGGATCTGTCAGCTCTCCTGCGTGGTGTAGTATATAGGTAATTAATAGATGATCTGTCAGCTCTCCTATGTGGTATAGTATATAGAGGATCTGTCAGTTCTCCTGTGTGGTGTAGTATATAGAGGATCTGTCAGCTCTCCTGTGTGATGTAGTATATAGAGGATCTGTCAACTCTCCTGTGTGGTGTAGTATATAGAGGATCTGTCAGCTCTCCTGTGTGGTGTAGTATATACAGGATCTGTCAGCTCTCCTGTGTGGTGTATTACATAGAGGATCTGTCAGCTCTCCTGTGTGGTGAAGTATAAAGAGGATCTGTCAGCTCTCCTGTGTGGTGTAGTATATAGAGGATCTGTCAGCTCTCCCGTGTGGTGTGGTATATAGAGGATCTGTCAGCTCTCCTGTGTGGTGTATTACATAGAGGATCTGTCAGCTCTCCTGTGTGGTGAAGTATATAGAGGATCTGTCAGCTCTCCTGTGTGGTGTAGTATATAGAGGATCTGTCAGCTCTCCCGTGTGGTGTAGTATATAGAGGATCTGTCCGCTCTCCTGTGTGGTGCAGTATAGAGGATCTGTCAGCTCTCCTGCGTGGTGTAGTATATAGGTAGTTAATAGAGGATCTGTCAGCTCTCCTATATGGTATAGTATATAGAGGATCTGTCAGCTCTCCTGTGTGGTGTAGTATATAGAGGATCTGTCAGCTCTCCTGTGTGGTGTAGTATATAGAGGATCTGTCAGCGCTCCTGTGTGGTCTAGTATATAGAGGATCTGTCAGCTCTCCTGTGGGGTGTAGTATGTAGCGGATCTGTCAGCTCTCCTGTGTGGTGTAGCATATACAGGATCTGTCAGCTCTCATGTGTGGTGCAGTATAGAGGATCTGTCAGCTCTCCTGTGTTGTGTAGTATAGAGGATCTGTCAGCTCTCCTGTGTTGTGTAGTATATAGAGGATCTGTCAGTTCTCCTGTGTTGTGTAGTATATAGAGGATCTGTCAGCTCTCCTGTGTTGTGTAGTATAGAGGATCTGTCAGCTCTCCTGTGTTGTGTAGTATATACTGTATCTCCTGCTGACGATTCTCCTGCTGCCTGTGACGTCACATTGAAAGAGCAGCTCCTACTCTTTCATCCTGCTCTGTCGGAGAAGCACCACTGCCGACGTCATTTAGAAGGAAAGCCAGCTCCCCGCTGCCTAGATGGGGGAAGTTGACTGTGAATCAGCAAGACTACTCAGCAGTGACACTTGTCAGACACTGCAGATTTCATGAAGAGGTGTGTACAGTGTCCATTTTAGGACATGATCAGATATCAAAGTTAAACATGAGAATAATGTCAGTTTGAGGCTAAATACCCTGTCTGAGAACTGACTTTAACATGTGACTTTGATATGTGACTTTGACATCTGACTTTTACAACTGATAATAATAAAAAAAAAGTTCACTGTACGATGCTGGGACTTGAACCAAAACTCTACCTAGAAGCCAGTACACCTACCATTGAGCTATACACTCAGTTGAAATAACTTAGGCATTCTATTTGGTTGTGATTTTCAGTGCAAATCTGTCTGAAACTCATTGGGACTTCTACACAGACCTCGTCCATGTCGAATTCAAATGATGTGTGACTTTGATATGTGACTCTGATATCTCACTTTTTTCAAACATCAGAATCAGAATCACAATGACTTTTAAACACCCTGAGTATTTTCAGGGTTGATCCCATAAGCCAAGAAAAACTACCAGTCCCTATCATTTGACCCTATGGTTGAAATTTAAAGCTTCAGGCTCATTTAGTGGAGCTTCTGGGTTCAAATCCCAGAAGCAGAAGAATATATATACAGTACAGTTGAAACAAGAAGTTTACATGTACTGTATGTAAATGCCTTAAAACATTATCTCTCTCTCATTATTCTGGCGTTTGGCAAAATTAAAACTTATTGCGATCCTAATTGATCTAAAACGGGAAAGATTTATTCTGATTTCATGTCAGATATTGAGAAAAACATGCATATGTGTCTTTTTATATAGTGTATGTAAACTTCTGGTTTCAACTGTATATATATATATATATATATACATATATATATATATATATATATATATATATATATACAGTACAGACCAAAAGTTTGGACACACCTTCTCATTTTAAGATTTTTCTGTATTTTCATGACTAAGAAAATTGTACATTCACACTGAAGGCATCAAAACTATGAAATAACACATGTGGAATTATATACTTAACAAAAAAGTGTGAAACAACTGAAAATATGTCTTTTATTCTAGGTTCTTCAAAGTAGCCACCTTTTGCTTTGATGACTGCTTTGCACACTCTTGGCATTCTCTTGATGAGCTTCAAGAGGTAGTCACCGGAAATGGTTTTCACTTCACAGGTGTGCCCTGTCAGGTTTAATAAGTGGGATTTCTTGCCTTATAAATGGGGTTGGGACCATCAGTTGTGTTGTGCAGAAGTCTGGTGGATACACAGCTGATAGTCCTACTGAATAGACTGTTAGAATTTGTATTATGGCAAAAAAAGTAGCTAAGTAAAGAAAAACGAGTGGCCATCATTACTTTAAGAAATGAAGGTCAGTCAGTCCAAAAAATTGGGAAAACTTTGAAAGTGTCCCCAAGTGCAGTTGCAAAAACCATCAAGCGCTACAAAGAAACTGGCTCATATGAGGACCGCCCCTGGAAAAGAAGACCAAGAGTCACCTTTGTTTCTGAGGATAAGTTTGTCCGAGTCACCAGCTCAGAAATCGCAGGTTAACAGCAGCTCAGATTAGAGACCAGGTCAATGCCACACAGAGTTCTAGCAGCAGACACATCTCTACAACAACTGTTAAGAGGAGACTTTGTGCAGCAGGCCTTCATGGTAAAATAGCTGCTAGGAAACCACTGCTAAGGACAGGCAACAAGCAGAAGAGACTTGTTTGGGCTAAAGAACACAAGGAATGGACATTAGACCAGTGGAAATCTGTGCTTTGGTCTGATGAGTCCAAATTTGAGATCTTTGGTTCCAACCACAGTGTCTTTGTGCGACGCAGAAAAGGTGAACGGATGGACTCTACATGCCTTGTTCCCACCGTGAAGCATGGAGGAGGAGGTGTGATGGTGTGGGGGTGCTTTGCTGGTGACACTGTTGGGGATTTATTCAAAATTGAAGGCATACTGAACCAGCATGGCTACCTCAGCATCTTGCAGTGGCATGCTATTCCATCCGGTTTGCGTTTAGTTGGACCATCAGTTATTTTTCAACAGGACAATGACCCCAAACACACCTCCAGGCTGTGTAAGGGCTATTTTACCAAGAAGGAGAGTGATGGGGTGCTACGCCAGATGACCTGGTCTCCACAGTCACCAGACCTGAACCCAATCGAGATTGTTTGGGGTGAGCTGGACAGCAGAGTGAAGGCAAAAGGGCCAACAAGTGCTAAGCATCTCTGGGAACTCCTTCAAGATTGTTGGAAGACCATTTCCGGTGACTACCTCTTGAAGCTCATCAAGAGAATGCCAAGAGTGTGCAAAGCAGTCATCAAAGCAAAAGGTGGCTACTTTGAAGAACCTAGAATATAAGACATATTTTCAGTTGTTTCATACTTTTTTGCTAGCTATATAATTCCACATGTGTTAATTCATAGTTTTGATGCCTTCAGTGTGAATGTACAATTTTCATTGTCATAAAAATACAGAAAAACCTTTAAATGAGAAGGTGTGTCCAAACTTTTGGTCTGTACTGTATATATAGTACAGACCAAAAGTTTAGACACACCTTCTCATTTAGACTGTGTGCCCACGATGCGTTTTTAAGCGTTTCTGCAGCGGCAAAAACGCTGCAGAAACGCTAAAAAAAAGCATGGTAGAAGGCCTGCCATGTCCCCCAATGATAATCCGCATGTGCTATGCACATTCTGCGGAGATTTTCGCTGCGGATTATCATTGCGGAAAAAAACGCAGCACTACCAATTATTTTGCGGAAGTGCTGCGTTTTCGCCGCCTTGACTTGCATTGCAATGCGCCAATTCCGCAAGACTGCATCTGTACTTGCGTAATTGGCGCGTTATAATGTGCGGATGCTACCCGGGTGTGGAGGACAGGAGACTCTCCTCCACACCCAGGTACCATTATAAAAGCTGTAAAAAAAAGAATAAAATAAAAAATAAAGATTATATTCACCTTCCGACGACCCCCGGACTCCTTCCCTGTGCTTGCCGATAGATCGCGCAGGACTGAAGGACCTGCGGTGACGTCACAGTCATGTGACGGCAGGTCCTTCAGTACAGCGTACCGCGGTCTGTCGGCAGCCAGCACAGGAGCGCAGCGAGTCTGCAGGGGCCATCGGAAGGTAAGTATAGGTTTATTTTTTATTTTTTAACATTCTCTCGGGTCACACTATATAAATCCATGCCGGTTGCATGGATTTATATAGTGTGACCGAGTTGTCAAGCACTTTCCAAGTGATGCTAAAATCGCTTGGAAAGCGCTTGACACCCGCATTCGGAAATGCAAGTGAAGAACGCTTCATTTCCGCATGTCCCTGGCAGGAAAACGCATGTACAATCCGCATGCGTTTTTTTCTGCCAGGGAGATGCAGAAACGCTCAGGAAAAAATCCTGAGCATTTCTGCATCGTGGGCACATAGCCTTAAAGATTTTTCTGTATTTTCATGACTTTGAAAATTGTACATTCACACTGAAGGCATCAAAACTATGAATTAACACATGTGGAATTATATACTTAACAAAAAAGTGTGAAACAACTGAAAATATGTTTTATATTCTAGGTTCTTCAAAGTAGCCACCTTTTGCTTTGATGACTGCTTTGCACACTCTTCGCATTCTCTTCATGAGCTTCATGAGGTAGTCACCGGAAATGGTCTTCCAACAATCTTGACGGAATTCCCAGAGATGCTTAGCACTTGTTGGCCCTTTTGCCTTCACTCTGCGGTCCAGCTCACCCCAAACCATCTCGATTGGGTTCAGGTCTGGTGACTGTGGAGGCCAGGTCATCTGGCGTAGCACCCCATGACTCTCCTTCTTGATCAAATAGCCCTTACACAGCCTGGAGGTGTGTTTGGGGTCATTGTCCTGTTGAAAAATAAATGATGGTCCAACTAAACTCAAACCGGATGGAATAGCATGCCGCTGCAAGATGAAGTGGTAGCCATGCTGGTTCAGTATACCTTCAATTTTGAATAAATCCCCAACAGTGTCACCAGCAAAGCACCCCCACACCATCACACCTCCTCCTACATGCTTCACGGTGGGAACCAGGCACGTAGAGTCCATCCGTTCACCTTTTCTGCGTCGCACAAAGACACGGTGGTTGGAACCAAAGATCTCAAATTTGGACTCATCAGACCAAAGCACAGATTTCCACTGGTCTAATGTCCATTCCTTGTGTTCTTTAGCCCAAACAAGTCTCTTCTGCTTGTTGCCTGCCCTTAGCAGTGGTTTCCTAGCAGCTATTTTACCATGAAGGCCTGCTGCACAAAGTCTCCTCTTAACAGTTGTTGTAGAGATGTGTCTGCTGCTAGAACTCTGTGTGGCATTGACCTGGTCTCTAATCTGAGCTGCTGTTAACCTGCAATTTCTGAGGCTGGTGACTCGGATAAACTTATCCTCAGAAGCAGAGGTGACTCTTGGTCTTCCTTTCCTGGGGCGGTCCTCATGTGAGCCAGTTTCTTTGTAGCGCTTGATGGTTTTTGCAACTGCACTTGGGGACACATTCAAAGTTTGCCCAATTTTTCAGACTGACTGACCTTCATTTCTTAAAGTAATGATGGCCACTCGTTTTTCTTTACTTAGAATTTGTATTATGGCAAGAAAAAAGCAGCTAACAGTCTATTCAGTAGGACTATCAGCTGTGTATCCACCTGACTTCTGCACAACACACCTAATGGTCCCAACCCCATTTATAAGGCAAGAAATCCCACTTATTAAACCTGACAGGGCACACCTGTGAAGTGAAAACCATTTCCGGTGACTACCTCTTGAAGCTCATCAAGAGAATGCCAAGAGTATGCAAAGCAGTCATCAAAGCAAAAGGTGGCTACTTTGAAGAACCTAGAATATAAGACATATTTTCAGTTGTTTCACACTTTTTTGTTAAGTATATAATTCCACATGTGTTAATTCATAGTTTTGATGCCTTCAATGTGAATGTACAATTTTCAAAGTCATGAAAATACAGAAAAATCTTAAAATGAGAAGGTGTGTCCAAACTTTTGGTTTGTACTGTATATACACAGTGGGGAAAAAAGAATTTAGTCAGTCACCAATTGTGCAAGTTCTCTCACTTAAAAAGATGAGAGAGGCCTGTAATTGACATCATAGTTAGACCTCAACTATGAGAGACAAAATGAGAAAACAAATCCTGAAAATCACATTGTCTGATTTTGAAAGAATTTTTTTTAAAATTTTGGTGGAAAATAAGTATTTGGTCAATTACAAACAAGTAAGATTTCTGGCTCTCACAGACCTGTAACATCTTCTTTAAGAGGCTCCTCTGTCCTCCACTCATTACCTGTAGCACTGGCACCTGTTTGAACTTGTTATCAGTATAAAAGACACCTGTCCGCAACCTCAAACAGTCACACTCCAAACTCCACTATGGTGAAGACCAAAGAGCTGCGAATGACACCAGAAACAAAATTGTAGCCCTGCACCATGCTGGGAAGACTGAATCTGCAATAGGCAAGCAGCTTGGTGTGAAGAAATCAACTGTGGGAGCAATAATTAGAAAATGGGAGACATACAAGACCACTGATAATCTCCCTTGATCTGGGGTTCCACACAAGATCTCACCTGTGGGGCCAAAATGATCTCAAGAATGGTGAGCAAAAATCCCAGAACCACACAGGGGCATCTAGTGAATGACCTGCAGAGAGCTGGGACCAACGTTACACAGGCTACCATCAGTAACACACTACGACGCCAGGGACTCAGATCCTGCAGTGCCAGACGTGTCCCCCTGATTAAGCCATTATGACGCGCCCCTGGGCCTGTGTCGCGCTGCGTTGCGCACGCGGGAGCTTACCCGGAGCCGGATCTCTTGAGGGTTGTAGTCTCGTGGCGGTGATCCGGTCCGTGCCCAGGGAGTCAGACTAAGTGGCGCTGTATTAGCGGTAGATGTTGGACGACTACGCCACCCGTTGAGTACAGCTAAGGAGCTGCTGCTGCAGGGCAGACCGCTGAGGCCGGTGGTAGGATTGTGCAGCGTGATAGTATAACCCCCAACGGGAGGGGTATGGCCTCAGGACAGCCGACGTGGATGATGGGGGTAGCAGGAACCACTCGGAGACGGTACGGTGTAGTTCAGGGTCTTTACTGGTGACAACGATAGACCCTCCCGGAGTACTGGCTAGCGATTGGGGCATGGTCAGTCCTTGAGCAGATGGGATCTCCCCTGGCCAGGCGGAGTTGTAGGCCTCCCAAACTAACGATACTCTTCTGGCTACCTTGCTAGAAGCGGGTATAAGTAGCCCACGTCCCTGAGTGTACCGTGTGGTGCTCACCCGTATGGCCGGTGACTCGGGGCCTTCTAGTAGCTTCCGCTCCACGACGGCGGTGCTGGTCCCACGCGTGTGACCGTGCCTTCGGGTTTCTGGGCCAGAGGACCTGCAATCCCCTGCCGGTCGGTTTCTGCTGCTGGATAGGAGTTAGTCCCCACAGCCTCGGACTCCGGGTCCGGTGATAACTTCTCAGTCAGGGCGAGCTCTGCAGCTGCCAGCCCCTGACTCCTTGTAGCACTGCTCCCGCAGAGCTCCTGATGTTCTTTTCCTATATCTGCTTCTCTTCTCTGTCTCTACTTCTTCTCTACTCACTAACCCTGCCTCAGCCCTAGGTTTATATAGGGGAAGTTCTTCCCCTCCCAGGGACTGGGCAGCAGGTGTGGCATGCACAGGATTCCTGACCAAGAGACCTCCCACCTGCTCTCAGACATAACATTGCCGTTACTGTGGAAACCAGACCCCTGGGGTGCCACATTCCCCCCTAGTGAAATTTAGTACTCCGGGACTAAACATATTTTTAGAAAAACATAACAAGATAATAACAATAATAATACAATAAGAAAAACACATAAAGATGGTTACGGCGTGTCCGCAACCGGGCGCAGTCTTTGAAGAAAAGCAAGGTGTCCATTTCACCAAAACAGGGAGACGTAACCAGGTAGGGGTCTGTCCTGCCCCGAGTCCTTAACAGTCTTTAGTCCGTCCTGGGTTACGCTCCAACTATACACAAAGGATTCCCGGTAAATCCACCAAGGACTCCTATAAATAACTAGAAACACATAATTATACACAAGCAACAAGAAAAACAGGTAACCACAAATAAAACAATTTATACACTTCAAATCCTCCAACGTGCGGGTAACTGGCCTCTAGTGGCCCTAGTGGACCTACGGAGCTGACTGTCTAGCCCTGAACTACAGGGTGTAGGAGCTGTCAAGGGTAAACTGGGCAGCTGTCTACCGGCTCTTTGACTCACTAGGGGTACGGCAGGCTCACTATAAGCAGAGGGTTGATCCTCCTGTTCTGCTTGTGTGGAGTCTTCTGCCTCCTGGACCGGCTGCTCTTCCAGCTCTACCTGTTGCTCCGTAGGCACTTGGGATGCTGGTTGGAGGAACGTGAGGACGGGTACCACAACTGCACCATTGACTTGAGTCCAGGACCGAGGGAAGTCTCCGAGCACAGTACTAACCATATCTTCCCTTTCCTCTACGGGTTGATGGTCTTCCTGTTCCTCTTCAGGGTTCCGTAGCTGTTCAGGACACTTCTTCAGGTGATCCCGGGATACAATGGCTATGGTCTCCCCTCCGTCTTTACTGATGGTACAGACTTTCGGGTTCTCGTGGCTTGAGGGCAGTACGGTGTACGGGTCCTTCTCCCACTTGTCGTCCAACTTGTGGAGCCGTCTTTTCCTCTTCAAGACCTGCTCTCCGGGTACCAGGGGAACAGCGGGAGCATACTGGTTGTAAGTTTTCTCTTGTCTTTCCCTAGCCTGACAGAGACTTCGCTCCACGCTCTCCTGTACTTTCCGGTACTGCTGCTGCCTCTCTGTGTCCCAGTCTGCTTCTGGTGAAGTGTCCTCGGGTGTCAGGACTCCCATTTCCAGGTCAACAGGTAACTTACCAGGTCTCGCCCTCATTAGGTAAGCCGGGGTACAGTTGGTGGAACCTACCGGGATGTGGTTGTATAGGTCCACTAGATCGGGCAGCTTCTCAAGCCACAGACTGCGTTCTTCCAGGGGCAACGTTTTCAGGAGATCCATTACCACCTGGTTCATTTTCTCACAAAGTCCATTAGTTTGCGGATGATAGGGTGTCGTCCTTATCTTCCGGCACCCATACAGATTGCAGAATTCCTGGAAGACCTCCGCTTCAAAGGCAGGTCCCTGGTCCGTCAGCACTTGGTCCGGGTACCCGTGTGGACGGCAGAAGTGCTGCTGGAAGGCTCTAGCTGCTGTTTGAGCCGTTAAGTCCTTAACGGGGACGACAACCAAGAACCGGGAGTAATGATCCACAATGGTTAACGCGTAGACGTAGCCACTTCTGCTTGGGGTCAGTTTTACATGATCCAAGGCTACCAGTTCCAACGGCTGCCGGGTGACGATGGACTGCAGGGGAGTCTTCTGGCTGGCACGGTCCTTCCTTCTTAGGTTGCACGGGCCACAGTCTCTGCACCACCTCTCGATGGTTCCCCTCATGCCTACCCAGTGGAACCGCCCACGCAGCAGGAACTCCAGCTTCTTCCATCCGAAGTGTCCAGCCCCGTCGTGGTATGCTTCCATCACCATGGCTGCGTCTCTCCGTGGCACCACTACTTGCCAGATTAGTTCATGCATCCGGGAGTTAACCATTCTGCGGCACAACTTCCCCTTGTAAAGGAACAGTCGACTCTTCTCAGCCCACAGTTGCTTGGCTTCCTCCGGAGCGTCTGGGTCAAGGCGAGCCTCTGGCCGAGTCAGCATCTCCTTCACCAGCCGGACGGCAGGGTCACTGTCTTGCATTTCCTCCCAGTTGTAGTGAGGCAAGGGGTTAAACGTAGCGGCTTGCTTACTCCTTACCCGATGGGAATACTGGATAGTCCCATGACGGTGGAACGCGGGGAGTTCGACTTCTTCCAGTTCCTCTGGATCTTCTCCTACGTCCGGTAGGTTTGGCATCCTGGACAGGGCGTCCGCGTTGGTATTGGAGCGTCCTGCCCGGTATTTGATTGTGAACTCGTAGTTGGACAGACGGGCCATCCATCTCTGCTCTAGGGCACCGAGTCTTGCCGTGTCCAGGTGTGTCAACGGGTTGTTATCCGTGTACACGGTGAACCGGGAAGAAGCGAGGTAGTGCTTAAAGCGTTCGGTGACTGCCCACACCACTGCCAGGAACTCTAGCTTAAATGAGCTGTAATTCTCAGGGTTTCTTTCGGTGGGTCGCAGTTTTCGGCTGGCGTAAGCGATTACTCGTTCTTTCCCCTGCTGGATCTGGGATAGCACGGCTCCTAGCCCGATGTTACTTGCGTCGGTGTAGAGGATAAAGGGCTGGCTGTAATCAGGGTACACCAGGATTTCATCCCCCGTGAGGGCCATCTTCAGCTGGCGGAAGGACTCTTCTTCTAACTTCTCCCATCTGAAGGGTAGCTTCTGGTTCTTGGCCTTCCGGGACTGGCCTATCAGGAGGTCCTGCATAGGAGCTGCCTTTTTGGTGAAACCGGGGATGAATCTGCGGTAATAGCCTACCAACCCGAGGAACTGCCGCACTTCCTTTACACTGGAGGGACTTGGCCATTCCTTAATTGCGGTGATCTTATCAGGGTCGGGAGCCACTCCATCAGCGCTCACCACGTGTCCCAGGTACTGCACCTTTGGTTTCAGGAGGTGACACTTGGAGGGTTTCACCTTTAGGCCGTAGCTTGCCAGAGCTTCGAACACTTCCGCCAGGTGTTTCAGGTGGTCCTCATACGTCTTGGAATATACAATGACATCGTCCAGGTACAGCAGGACCGTCTCGAAGTTTCTGTGGCCCAGACAGCACTCCATTAATCGTTGGAAGGTTCCTGGTGCATTGCAGAGTCCGAACGGCATGCAGGTAAACTCGCTAAGTCCCATCGGGGTGGTGAATGCGGTCTTCTCCCGGTCCGCCTCTGCTACAGGAACCTGCCAGTACTCACTAGTGAGATCCAAGGTAGAGAAGAAGTTAGCAGATCTTAAAGCAGCCAAAGACTCCTCTATCCTTGGTAAGGGGTACGCATCCTTGTGTGTGATACGGTTGATTTTCCGGTAATCTACACACATCCTCATGGTGTTGTCTTTCTTTTTGACTAAGACTAGTGGAGCTGCCCAGGGGCTACAGCTATCCCTGATCACCCCAGCCTCCTTCATGTCTCTAAGCATCCCCTTGGCGTGTTGGTAGTGTGCAGGGGGTACGGGTCGATACCTCTCTTTTATGGGAGGATGGTCTCCCGTGGGGATGTGGTGTTCTACCCCCTTGACTCGCCCGAAGTCTAACGGGTGTTTACTAAACACTCTCTCGTACTCTTGATAGACTCCCTGTTTCTGGTGTGAGGGAGTGGAGTCAGTACCCAAATGTAGTTGCTGACACCAGTCCTCCATTGTTTTCTGAGAGCCGTTACCTTCCTCCGGGGAAGATGGAGGCAAGGGTTCTACGGACTGTATGGAATCTTGATTGATGGTATACAATTTGGCTAGCGTGGCATACCGGGGCAGGTACACTTCCCTCTTCCCGATATTTATTATGCGAACGGGCACCCTCCCATGGCGTACATTGACCACCCCCCGTGCTGTCAAAATGGTGGGCCTACTGTCTGAGTAAACTGGTTCTACCATTGCCTGGTAATCTCTACCTCTCAGACCAATAGCTGCCCGGCACCAAATCATCATTTCACTTTTCGGGGGCATGGCAATAGGGAAAGGGTCACACATTCGCACGCTACCAATCTCACCACCGGAGAGTTCTAGCTGTTGCCGTCGCATCAGTGCCCGGATCTCTTTCTGGAGCACTCGCTGCTGGCCGGAGCTGGCGTTCTTGGCAACCTGCTGTAAAAGGAAAATCACCTCTGCAAGACAATTTTCAATTACATTAATTCCTAGAGTTATCTTTGGGTGACTCTAGTGTTTGTCAATGTCTACAATGATCAGTCCCTGTGCTGCCAGTTCGACTCTACCGATTTTAATGGTCACCTCTTTAAATCCAATCTGTGGCACGGGCTGACCATTGCTGGCGATGATACTCAAGTCGTCGTCAGGGTAGCGGGTGATATCCGAGTCATTCCAGTACTGCTTGAAGAGCACGTACGGGATGGTGGTGACCTGTGACCCGGTGTCCAGTAGGGCACTCATAGGAATGCCATCCAGTACCACGGGTAAGACTGGACGTCCTCCCACATATTTGTCGCGCCAGTTCGATGGGCCTGGTGATCTTTTTCCTGGGGGTTGGCCCTCTACCCCAGGTTGTGCCAGTTTAAAGGACAGTACCTTGCCATATGTCCGGGTTGATTGCAGCGGCGGCAGATGGGTCGTCCGTCCTCGTTGTATCGGTCGCTGGGTCTTCCTCTGGCCGGTGGGGTCCTCCTTGGTCGACGCCACGGGATGTCCTCCGGTCCGGATGCCAGCTGGATCTTCCCTGGAGTGGAAACCTGTAAAGACTGCACAGTTCGGGTTAGCGCAGCAACGCGTTTAGCTAGCTCTTGGACCTGATGGTGCAGGTCTGGAGCCGGGTCATTGTTCAAAGCCTGCGCATCAGCTCCCACAGGCCCTGCCGACAAGGGCGCCGCCTCCTGGTGGTAAGTGGTAGTGGGGCGTCTGGGGGTCACAACGCCACCTGGTGCCGGTTCTCGAAGCACCCGGATGGCTCTGTCCTTGAACTGTGCAAATCCCAGATGAGGGTCCTGTAAGGCCATTGCCCGCAACTGGGTTCGGTGGGCATTGCAATATAAACCCTTTATAAATTGTTCAGTCAACAGCCTGTCCTCGTCTCCCACGCCGTCAGGGTCGGTCTGCTTAATGGCTCTCAGGGCCTCTTGTAGGTTCAGGGCATAGTCCCTTATACTCTCATGTGCCCGCTGTTTGCACCCGTAGAATCTAAGCTTGATCTCGGCTGAGGTGCGGGTATCAAAGGTGTCCCTCAGCCGGGTTAGTATCCCTGCGACAGTCCTCCCCCCAGGTGGCCAGGACTTTACCTCCCTTTGGGCTGCCCCGGTTAATTGGGCCACCAGGATGCTCACTTTTTGCTCCTCTGTGAGGGGGTACACCTGGAAGAGGCTATCCAGCTTTTCTCTAAAGTCATGCAGGGTATGTGACTCCCCTGAGTACTGGGGTAGCCAGGCTGCCCCCGGGATATAGGGCATGGTGAAAGGCATGACCGCAACAGCGGTGGCGCTGGCGGGGGTTGAAGCGGTGAAGCTCTCCTCCGTATCCGGCATCCTTCTCCCCCCTAGTGGACCGTGGCCTACCTTGCGATGATCCTCTTCCGTAGGCCGCGGCTCCGCAGTGAATCGTCAGGGTTGAGGACCTTCCGTCGCGCTCCTGTGACGTCGGCGTCTGCTGGGCTCCTTCCAGGACCTTACGCAACGTCCGGACGTGAGGCGGGGCTTCAGTTCTCGCGCGCTTTCGGAGTCCACGCCCCTCTACTTCCCGCGCGGCGTCCTCAAGATGGCGTCCAATGGCGGGAAAACTCCACGTATGGCGGGAAGAAGGCTGAAGATGGCACCGGATGGCGGGAAAACTCCACCGATGGCGGGAAGGAAGCGGAAGATGGCGCCGGATGGCGGGAATCTTCACCACAGGTAAGTTTGAACAGTCTTTTTCAGGCACGCAGTACCCGGTGGTTGCGGGCACGAGATCCTGCCGACTACGCCAAAAGTTGACGCGCCCCTGGGCCTGTGTCGCGCTGCATTGCGCACGCGGGAGCTTACCCGGAGCTGGATCTCTTGAGGGTTGTAGTCTCGTGGCGGTGATCCGGTCCGTGCCCAGGGAGTCAGACTAAGTGGCGCTGTATTAGCGGTAGATGTTGGACGACTACGCCACCCGTTGAGTACAGCTAAGGAGCTGCTGCTGCAGGGCAGACCGCTGAGGCCGGTGGTAGGATTGTGCAGCGTGATAGTATAACCCCCAACGGGAGGGGTATGGCCTCAGGGCAGCCGACGTGGATGATGGGGGTAGCAGGAACCACTCGGAGACGGTACGGTGTAGTTCAGGGTCTTTACTGGTGACAACGATAGACCCTCCCGGAGTACTGGCTAGCGATTGGGGCCTGGTCAGTCCTTGAGCAGATGGGATCTCCCCTGGCCAGGCGGAGTTGTAGGCCTCCCAAACTAACGATACTCTTCTGGCTACCTTGCTAGAAGCGGGTATAAGTAGCCCACGTCCCTGAGTGTACCGTGTGGTGCTCACCCGTATGGCCGGTGACTCGGGGCCTTCTAGTAGCTTCCGCTCCACGACGGCGGTGCTGGTCCCACGCGTGTGACCGTGCCTTCGGGTTTCTGGGCCAGAGGACCTGCAATCCCCTGCCGGTCGGTTTCTGCTGCTGGATAGGAGTTAGTCCCCACAGCCTCGGACTCCGGGTCCGGTGATAACTTCTCAGTCAGGGCGAGCTCTGCAGCTGCCAGCCCCTGACTCCTTGTAGCACTGCTCCCACAGAGCTCCTGATGTTCTTTTCCTATATCTGCTTCTCTTCTCTGTCTCTACTTCTTCTCTACTCACTAACCCTGCCTCAGCCCTAGGTTTATATAGGGGAAGTTCTTCCCCTCCCAGGGACTGGGCAGGAGGTGTGGCATGCACAGGATCCCTGACCAAGAGACCTCCCACCTGCTCTCAGACATAACATTGCCGTTACTGTGGAAACCAGACCCCTGGGGTGCCACAATTACATGTCCTGGCCCGTCTGAAGTTTGCTAGAGAGCATTTGGATGATCCAGAAGAGTATTGGGAGAATGCCATATGGTCAGATGAAACCAAAGTTGAACTGTTTGGTAGAATCACAACTCATCATGTTTGGAGGAGAAAGAATGCTGAGTTGCATCCAAAGAACAGCATACCTACTGTGAAGCATGGGGGTGGCAACATCATGCTTTGGGGCTTTTTCTCTGCCAAGGGACCAGGAAGACTGATCCATGTACATAAAAGAATGAATGGGGCCATGTATCGTGAGATTTTGAGTGCAAACCTCCTTCCATCAGCAAGGGCATTGGAGATGAACCATGGCTGGGTCTTTCAACATGACAATGATCCCAAGCCACCGCCAGGGCAACGAAGGAGTGGCTTCGTAAGAAGCATTTCAAGGTCCTGGAGTGTCCTAGCCAGTCTCCAGATCTAAACCCTATAGAAAACCTTTGGAGGGAATTGAAAGTCCGTGTTGCCTAGCGACATTCCCAAAACATCACTGCTCTAGAGGAGATCTGCATGGAGGAATGGGCCAACATACCAGCAACAGTGTGTGCCAACCTTGTGAAGACTTACAGAAAACGTTTGACCTCTGTCATTGCCAACAAAGGATATATAACAAAGTATTGAGATTAACTTTTGTAATTGGCCAAATACTTATTTTTCACCAAAATTTGAAACAAATTTCTTTCAAAATCAGACAATGTGATTTTCAGGATTTGTTTTCTCATTTTGTCTCTCATAGTTGAGGTCTAACTATGATGTCAATTACAGGCCTCTCATCTTTTTATGTGGGAGAACTTGCACAATTGGTGGCTGACTAAATATTTTTTTCCCCACTGTATATCTATAAAATAACGGGAGATGCGTACCTCTGTCTGAAGCCTTTATAGACTGCACAAGCGCGACACGCCTGCGCAGTCTGGCTCCAAACAGAAGCACGCATGGAGCCATTACAGGTAAGAGGAGTGTGTATGGCGCCGGAGATCACGGTATGCGTAGACACTGAGTGCATACCGCGAACTCCGGCGCCATGCTTACATACTTACTTGACCGGGAGGAGCGTTGCCGGAGACCGGGGCAGGAGTGAAGGCGTCGGAATCGGCGCATGTGCATAGCGCTATCCGCCGCCATTTTACTGAAGATACATTCGCAGCAAAATGGCGGCGGACAGCGCGGTATGGGCACGTGCGTACTCTGGAGCCACACTCCATCCCCGGCCTCTGGCAGAAAAGGACACCGCAGCGCTGGAGCACAGGGAAGAAAGGTGAGTATAAGTGTTTATTTTTTTATATGTGGGCAGCATAAAAGGGATGAGGGGTGTCATACATACCAGGATTGTGGGGTGAGGGGACCATACACACCATGCTAGGGATGAGGGGTACCATGCATACAAGGATTGGGGGGTGAGAAGTGCCATGCATGCCAGCATTGGGGATGAGGGGGCCACACATACCAGGATTGGGGGATGAGGGGTGCCATGCATACCAGGATTAGGGGGTGAAGGGCCACATATACCAGCATTGGGGGATGAGGGGTACCATACTTACCAGGATTGGGGATGAGGGGCCCACACATACCAGGATTGGGGGATGAGGGGTACCAAGCATACCAGGATTGGGGGATGAGGGGTACCATACATACCAGGATTGGGAGATGAGGGGTACCATACATACCAGGATTGGGGGATGAGGGGTACCATACATACCAGGATTGGGGGATGAAGGGTACCATACATACCAGGATTGGGGGATGAGGGGTGCCATACATACTAGGATTGGGGGATGAGGGGTGCCATACATACCAGTATTGGGGGATGAGGGGTACCATACATACCAGGATTGGGGAATGAGGGGTGCCATACATACCAGGATTGGGGGATGAAGGGTACCATACATACCAGGATTGGGGGATGAGGGGTACCATACATACCAGGATTGGGCGATGAGGGGTGCCATACATACCAGGATTGGGGGATGAGTGGTGCCATGCATACCAGGATGAGGAATGGGGTGCAATACATACCAGGATTGGGGGTGAGGGGTGCCATGCATACCAGAATAGGGATGAGGGGTACCATGCATACCAGAATAGGGATGAGGGGTACCATGCATACCAGGATGAGGGATGGGGTGCCATGCATACCAGGATGAGGGATGGGATGCCTTGCATACCAGGATGAGGGATACCATACATACCAGGATAGGGATGAGGGGTACCATACATACCAGGATGAGGGATGGAGTGCCATGCATACCAGGATTGGGGGATGAGTGGTGCCATATATACTAGGATGAGGGATTGGGTACCATACATACCAGAATTGGGGGATGAGGGGTGCCATGTATACCAGATTTGGAATGAGGGGTGCCATGCATAGCAGGATTGGGGATGAGGGGTGCCATGCATAGCAGGATTGGGGATGAGGGGTGTCACGCATACCAGGATTGGGGATGAGGGGTGCCATGCATAGCAGGATTGGGGATGAGGGGTGCCATGCATAGCAGAATTGGGTATGAGGGGTGCCATGCATAGCAGGATTGGGGATTAGGGGTGCCATGCATAGCAGGATTTGGAATGAGGGGTGCCATACATACCAGGATTGGTTATGAGGGGGCCATGCATACCAGCATAGGAATGAGGGGTACCATGCATACCAGGATAGGGATGTGGGGGGCCATGCATACCAGGATTCGGATGAGGGGCCATGCATACCAGGATAGGGATGAGGGGTACCATGCATACCAGGAAGAGGGATGGGGTGCCATCCATACCAGGACAGGGATGAGGGGTACCATTCATACCAGGATGAGGGGTACCATACATACCAGGATAGGGATTGGGTACCATGCATACCAGGATTGGGGGTGAGGGGTGCCATGCATACTAGGATTGGGGGTGAGAGGTGCCATGCATACCAGGATTGGGGGTGAGGGGTGCTATGCATACCAGGATTGGGGGTGAAGGGTGCCATGCATACCAGGATTGGGGGTGAGGGGTGCCATGCATACCAGGATTGGGGGTGCCAAGAGAATGCCAAGAGTGTGCAAAGCAGTCATCAAAGCAAAAGGTGGCTACTTTGAAGAACCTAGAATATAAGACATATTTTCAGTTGTTTCACACTTTTTTGTTAACTATATAATTCCACATGTGTTAATTCATAGTTTTGATGCCTTCAGTGTGAATGTACAATTTACATAGTCATGAAAATACAGAAAAATCTTTGAATGAGGTGTGTCCAAACTTTTGGTCTGTACTATATATATATATATATATATATATATATATATATATATTTTTTTTTTTTTAAATTATGCTGGTTAGGACACAAACTACAGTGATATTTTACTTTTAATATCTGACATTTTGATTGTCATCCTGCCATGTTAAGAAGGAGTTTCAGACACGCTGTCTATTTGCATGATAAATCACGTAGCCAAAGTAAATTAGGAGGCACTAATTTACTATATATCAATTTCCATGTGACTGTACGTTTGCCGAGCTTCTTAAGAAAGGGTCTAATGACCAAATTTATTTTTTGTAAATTTTTCTTTCCATCCACAAAAGAACTGCCTGCAAACTCCAGACCACTGGCTGCAAATTCATAAGTCTGCAGTCACACTGTCACGGGTGTGTCAGAAGTGACAGACAGTCGCCTTGATGTTGGTTGCAGGAGATCTCTTCGTTTGGTATTACAGACACCTTCTTAGAGGCTAGAAATCCTATCAATGAAGGAAATGCCAATAATTAAAGTTAGTTACCCAACTAACCAAAGACCTTATAAAGAGTACCCAACAGGCTTTATATAATGCAATAACCTTTATTATACAAAAAAGATTAAAAAATACACACAGGCAAGGACATTAAAAATGCAACAAACAAATTAAAAATTAATATAAGAGGGGGGATGAGCATGTCCGCAATAGATAAATTAATAATTGCACTTCATGATTATACAACAAAAGATGAATACACTAGGTCCGTAATTTATGTACATACACAGCTATATATTTAATATGGATGGTCAATTCCAAGTTAAATCATAGTGAACACATATAGTTTAGTCATTCAGATATAGTAAATAATGCCGATGTCTTTAAGATCAAGTGCAATGCTGACATGTTGTATTATATTACATCAGAAAGCTGGACCACAGAAATAGTATATGTGGTTCCCCTGAGGGTTCAGTCGCCACAGAGGTACTGCCCCTCACCCAGAGGTGTAGTGCCTCCTTCTCTCAGGTAAGGAGGGAGTGCTGCCCGGAACCCCCAACACCCGCACACAACACTACACTACTCCATGCCAGCTGGAAGGGCAAGATGCATTGTGTCTCTGCTGAGCCCTGTCCCTGGCTGGAGTGGGGGGAACCAAAGAGAGGGGGAACCAGTAGTGGGTGTGGGTGGAGGATGTAGTGTAGGGCAGCACCATTGTAGGAGGTATTTAAAGGGAAGCCATCTTAGGGTGGCAGGTCAGTGAGGACAGTCAGTCAGTGAGTAGTAAGGAGAGGAGGGGAGCAGAGTCTCTTCAGGAGCTCTGCTCCACAAGTGGGGCCTAGTAACAGAGGCCCAGGAGGGGAGCAGAGGATGAAGGCTCCGGTAACTGAAGGGGTACCAGGGGTACGGAAGGAGCAGGAAGCCACCCGTACACTCTAATCTGTCAAGTGACGGAGGGACCAGGCCGCAAGAAGGGAACCAGTCCCTGGACCAACCGTGTTACTCCAGGTCTCGGCTGGAAAACTGGAGGCTTCTGCACTTTCATGGTGCAGTTGCCACAGTCTCACCCTAGTCACCGTGAAGGGCATCAAGTAGGTCCGGGAACCCCAGGTTGCCCAGGCGGACTTCAGAGCACCCGATCAGGACTGTGTGTGGGAAAGCGCAGGGCAGGAGGGAGAAGACCCGGCGCGAGAAGTCGGTCTATTAAGGAACATAAAGAAAGTGGGGTTCCGTCAAGCGCTCCTGATATACTTGAGAAAGTGCTGGACCCCTTACCAGGTGGACGCAGTGCGACGCGGAGGCTGACACCCGTGCAGTGTACCTGAGAAACTTGAACAAGAACTGTGAGTAAAACTCAGATGACTGCACTGCCTCCGTCAGTTATTTCCACTGCGCCATCTCTCCTGCACCACAAGCCCCAGCATCACCACGATCTACACCTACACTGCCCCGGGGGCCCGCTCTGCCTGTGGGGAGCAGAAACATCCCAGCTGCCATCCTATCACCCCCCCCACCCCCCCGGAGGTCTGCAGCAGCGCCGGTAACCATTACCGGAAACCACAGGTGGCGTCACGAGACAAACTGTACACTAAAACCCCTTTTTAAAGAGAGACCCAGAGTACGGGCCCGGGAGCCGACTGCCGTGACCTCCTAAACAAGGTAAAAGGCCAGGGTACCGAGTCCCCTTTATCTCCCTGGGTGACACATATATATATACACCACTAGAGGTCAGTAAAATCTCAGTAAATAAAGCAACTCAGCTTATAAAATTCTCAAGTGAGGTATCCCAATGATAAAAGTGCAGAGTGCCTTAACATAATACAAATAAGAAAAAATGGCCAAAAGTGCAATAAACATCCAGATGTTAGTAATAGGGACATACCACAACCCCCTCACACCACTCCAATGCCGCTTCGCTCCTGCTTCATCAGGGAGTGTGGTGTGAGGGGATGTGGGAGTTTTATATTGACAATTCCACAGCTGCAAATGATTACAAAAATGGGTAGCGCCATCTTACTGGGCACCGCTGTCCTTCTTAGAGGCTGTGTCTCTAGGATCCAGGGGCTACCTTCCTCTGGCTAATTAACACCCTGGCCTGGGTGTTTAAATACCTGCTGTCTGCTAGAGGGAGGTGCCGGCGATACTCACATTATCCCTTGTGAAGGCTCGGAGCAAGTGCATTACTTCTTCCTCTCTGGAGCAATGAGGAAGGGTGTTTATCTCTCTGAAGTCAACTTAAAGCTAAGCTATCTTCCCTTGTTTGTTCCCCCTTGTTGTCTTTAGTTGTCAGTGGAGATCGATTAGCGCTCATCCCCCTCCCTTCCCTAGCCAGGGCTTAACGCCAGGGAAAGACAGGGCGAGGTTCGCGTGCGGCGATTGTTAAAGAACCAATATAGGGATGTTAGTGGAGACAGGGTGATATTAGATCAGCCTAGGAGGTCTCCACTCCCCCCTTACCCCAGAGTCTGGGCTCCCTTTCCCATTGTGTTACCCTAAGTCTTTCCACATCTTGTGTGACATTATCACCGGCCGAGCACATTTTGAAAAGGAAAAAAAAATTGACACTTTTTTTTTTGTGTGTGTGTGTTTTTTGGGCGTGTTTTTTTTTTCCTTTCTCCTTGGTATGGGTTCAGTTGCAAAGCTCACAGAGCGGCTGTGTAGTCTGTCTCTGGAGGTGAATGACATCCGTTGTGAGGTTCAGCAGCAGCATTAGCGGCTACAGGTCGCCAATGTGGGGGTCTCTGCAGGTAGGCCTATCCAGCCTGAACCCAAGGTTGCCCTCCCGGAAAGGTTTTCAGTAGGTAGGGACAAGTTTTTTGTATTCAATGAGGCCTGCAAACTGTATTTTAAACTTTGTCCTTGCCCCTCTGGAAATGAAGAGCAATGGGTTGGAATTGTGATCTCTCTACTGCAGGGAGATCCTCAGTCGTGGACGTTTTCTTTACCACAGGACTCGGTTTGTCTCCTGTCTGTGGAGGGGTTTTTCGGTCAGTGGAAACGTACAGTCCGGAATTCCGTAGATGGGCAACGGATTCCAAATGGAATGACTCAGCCCTTAGAAGTCAATTTTGTAAGGGTCTTACTGAAAGGTTGAAAGATTCCTTGGTAGTATATGGAACCCCTCAGTCCTTGGAGGCGGCCATGTCGTTGGTCATACGTCTTGATAGATGCCTTCGGGGTAGGTGGGTGAGACCACCTTCTCCGGAGCCTTCTTGTCGGGGTTATGTACCTCTGCAGGGGGAGCGGTCTGGCAGTGAACCAGTACTGCGGGAGGTGGAGGAACCCATGCAGTTAGGGGGTGTCTCTGCATCATACATTTCCCAGGAGATTTGCAAAAAAAAGGCGTATGTTTTTTTTGTGGAAAAAAGGGATATATTCTTGGGACCTGTCCAAACAAAAGGAGACTCGATTAACTCTTGGTAGTCTGGAGTTGGATAAACAAGGGGTGAATTTGTTGCCAACCTGCAGTTCCCGGTTGGTCCTGACAGCAGAGGTGGTGCTAGAGAGCAAAACCGAGAAAATTTCTGTGTTTGTTGACAGTGGAGCCGGAGTCAACATGGTTGATGCTGAGTTTGTGAAAACTCATAAACTTGCTTGCTGTACTTTAGCTAAACCTAGTTCAATCTTCTCCATCGACTCGGCGCCACTTGCACAGAGAGCATTTACTCAGATTGTACATAATGTAAAACTGAGAGTGGGGTCAGTTCATTGTGAAAAAATCCCTTGCTATGTCCTGGACAGTCTTTCCATACCTATTGTTTTGGGTATTCCTTGGCTTGTTAAACATAATCCGTTGGTGAATTGGCAAACCGGGGAGATTATTGAATGGACGGATTACTGCCATGAGAACGGTTTAGATATTTCCCTTGCTACTGTCTCTACGGAAATATTACCTGCTTTTCTGCCTGGTTTTGAGGATGTATTTTTCTGAGAGGGGGTATCAGGATTTGCCTCTTCATCGTGCATATGACTGTCCTATTAACCTGACCCCCGGAGCTAAACTACCGAAGTCCAGACTGTATCATCTTTCTGGCCCTGAGAGACAAGCCATGAAGGATTTCATTGCGGAAAGTCTGGAAAAGGGACATATCAGACCATCATCTTCGCCCGTGGTGGCAGGGTTTTTCTTTGTGAAGAAAAAAGATGACGGTCTACGTCCCTGTTTAGATTTCCGGGAATTAAATCAAATTACCATCTGTGATCCATATCCCCTTATTCCTGATTTGTTCAGCCAGGTTGTATGAGCTAAGGTATTCTCCAATTGATTTAAGGGGAGCCTACAATCTGGTTAGAATCAGAGAAGGGGACGAAAGGAAAACAGCATTCAATACCCCTGAAGGGCATTTCGAGAGTCTGGTTATGCCTTTCAGTTTGACCAATGCACCTGTGGTATTCCAGCATTTCATAAATGATATTTTCCATCATTTGGTGGGGAGGTTTGTGGTGGTCTATCTGGATGAGATTTTGGTTTACTCACCTGATTTTGAGACACATCGGGGGCATGTTAAGAAGGTGCTCCAGATATTAAGGGATAACAAACTTTATGCCAAACTGTAAAAATGTGTTTTCGCTGTTAAGGAGGTGCAGTTTTTTGGGTACTTGATGTCATCTTCGGGTTTTTGGATGTATCCGGAGAAGATCCTTGCAATCCTTGATAGGGACTGTCCCAAGAACCTGAAGGCTCTTCAATGTTTTCTGGGCTTTACTAATTTTTACCGGAAATTCATCCAAAATTACTCTGTAATTGTGCAACCCCTTACTGACATGACTAAGAACTAAGAAGGGGTCCAATTTTTCCAAATGGTCGGATGCCTCCCTCCAGGCTTTTTCTTCCTTAAAGAATCATTTTGCCACTTCACCTATACTCAGTCAACCCGATATTTCCCAACTCTTTATTGTGGAGGTTGATGCGTCGGATGTCGGGGGTTGGGGCTGTGTTGTCTCAGGGTCCGTCCCCTGGTAAATGGCATCCATGCGCCTTCTTTTCTAAAAAATTGTCTTCGACTGAGAGAAATTATGACGTGGGTAATAGTGAACTTTTGGCGATCATATTGGCGTTCGAAGAATGGTGACATTGGTTGGAGGGGGCAGTCCATTCTATTACTGACCATAATAACCTGTCATATCTCCAGTCAGCTAAACGTCTCAACCCTAGGCAAGTCAGATGGTCCCTGTTTTTTACTAGGTTCAATTTTGTTGTCACTTTTCGTCCAGGGGTCAAAAATGTCAAGGCTGATGCTTTGTCAAGGCTGACGCTTTGTCCCGGAGCTTCCCTGGTGGTGGTGACCATGAGAACCCTGCCTCGATATTACAGAAAGGGGTAGTCATTTCGGCACTGTATCCTGAACTGGAGGGTGGGATGTTGGAGGCTCAGGGGGACGCTCCTGCCTTCTGCCCTTAAGCAAGGTTATTTGTACCATCTAATCTGCGCCGCAAAGTTATTAAGGAACATCACAACTCTGCTTGCTGGGCATCCAGATGGTAAGGCAACCGCGGACCTCCTCTCTCGTCGTTTTTGGTGGCTGGGGTTGCATCAGGATGTGATTGAACATGTTTCTGCTTGTAGTATTTGCGCGCGTTCTAAAGCTTCGCATACCTGGCCGTCTGGTACTCTTCTTCTGCTACCTATCCCTAGTAGGCCATGGGCACACTTGTCCATGGATTTTAATACTGACCTACCAGCTTCTGCAGGCAAAACGGTAGTTTTGGTGGTTGTAGATAGGTTCAGTAAAACGGTTCACTTTGCCGCATTACCTGCACTTCCAAATGCCAAGACACTTGCTCAGGTGCTTATAAATGAGATCGTGAAGCTTCACAGATATTCCTCCGATGTGGTGTTAGATCGGGGGACCCAGTTTGTTTCCAAGCTCTGGAAGGCATTCTGTTCTCGACTGGGGGTGCAGCTGTCCTTTTCCTCTGCCTTCCACCCTCAGTCGAATGGACAGACCATGTGTATCATTCAGAATTTGGAGACCTAGCTCAGGTGTTTCATCTCCGAAAATCAGGAGGTTTGGACATCCTACTTACCGCTGGCAGAATTTGCCATTAATAATAATCATTGTCAAGAATCCACTGGCAGGTCACCTTTCTTCGGTGCATACGGTTATCACCCACAATTTGGTACCTTTAGTGGGGGAGGAGCTTCGGGAGTTCCTGAGGGGGAACAGTTTGCTTCGTCGCTCTCCTCAGTGTAACAGGGTGTTCTGAGTAATTTAAAGATCATGGGAGACATGTATGACGTGCCCCCTGGGCCTAGTGTACACGTGTAGTGGGTTACCCGGAGCCGGGTCTCTGGGGATTGTAGTCTCCGTGGCGGCAACCTGGTCCCGTGGCTCAGGGTGGTCAAACCAGTGGCGGTATAGTATAAGTTTTAGGTTAATTGTCCGACTACGCCACCCATGGGTTGCGGTCAGGGTGTACCGCCGCTGCGAGGCAGACCGCTGAGGCTGGTGTGGTATGCGCAGCAAAGGATGGGATAACTCCCCACGGGAAGAGTATAGCCTCAGGGCAGGGAATGTGGATGATGGGAGTGATGGTGCACGGGCGTCCCAGTACTAGTAGTGTTGTATGCGGTGAGAAAGCAGGAACGACTCAGAGTCTTTGCAGTGCAGTTCAGGGTCTTTACTGATGATATTAAGGCAGACCCTCCCGGGAGTACTGGCTAGCATAAGGGGCCTGGTCAGTCTGTGAACAAACAGGAGTTCCCCTGGCCAGGTGGAGTTGTAGGCCTCCCCGTCTATCTGCACTCTTCCTGGCTACCTTGCTGTAAGCGTGTGGAAGTAGCCCACGTCCCTGAGTATACCGTGTGGTGCTCACCCGTATGGCTGGTGACTTGGAGCCTTCTGATAGCCTCCGCTCCTCTATGGCGGTGCTGATCCCTTCCTTGTGACTGAGCCTCCGGGCTTCTATGGCCAGAGGACCTGGAATCCCTTGCCGGCTGGTTTCTGCTGCTGAACTTAAAGATCCCCGCAGCCTCGGACTCCGGTGTCCGGTTCTTATATTCTTCTGCCAGGGCGAGCTCTGCTTAGCTCCAGCCCCTGGTCTTCAGCTCCTGCTCCTACAGAGCTCCTAGCTGTTGCTTTCCCTGTCTTTCTCCTCTCCTAGACTCTTAGACTGACTAACCCCGCCCCAGACCCAGTTTATATAGGGCAGGTTCCTCCCCTATCTGGCCTGGGACAGGATGTGTTGCATGTTTAAGGGCTCCTGACCAGGAAACCTCCCACTTGCTCTCAGACGTGATTTTTCTATCACTGTGGCAACCCGACCCCTGGGGTGTCACATTCCCCCCTAGTGAATTTTAGCACTCCAGGACTAAACACATTTTCAAGAAAACACATACAGGGCATAAACAATAACATTTCAACATATATACAAGAAGTTTTAGTCTTTAGAGGTCACGGCGTGTCCGTAACTGGGTGTCCATGTCACCTAACAAGGTGAAGTCTTGGAACAGAGTAGGGGACCTGTCCAAAGCAAACCCCAAACGTTGGCCCTGGGTGTGGCTGCAAGGCTGAGGCTAGCTACTTTGGGCCACAAGGAGGCCATGCCAGACAGGTTTTTCTCTTCCGCGGCCATCTTCGCAAGAGGCACCAAGGTGCAACTATCTACATTGTAGTTCCGGTTATTCAGCGTCCATAACCTGTCAGTCCAAATAAACCTGCAGGGTAACTAGAGAAACATAATCAATAAACAGGCAACAAAAACATAAACCTTTTTCAGCATTTACGTAGGTACAGGTAAATATATACTTGGCATTAGACTCTCCAGCGCGCGGGCATCTGTCCTCTAGTGCTCCTGGTGGACCTACGTAAGCCACTATCTGGTTCTGAACTACAGGGTGTAGGAGGTGTTGTGGGTAGGCCTGGCAGCTTTCTGCGTTTTCTTTGGCTTACTAGGGGCACGACAGGCTCACTACTAGCAGAGGGTTGATTCTCCTGGTCTGCTGGTATGGATTCTTCTGCCTCCTGGGCTGGTTGCTCTCCCGACACTTCCTGTTCTTCTGTAGGCCCTTGAGGCGCTGGCTGGAGAAAGGTGAGGATGGGTACCACGACTGCGTTGTTGATTTGAGTCCATGACCGGGGAAAGTCTCCGAGTACGGTACTGATCATTTCTTCCCTTTCCTCTGTGGGTTGAGGGTTCTCTTGATCTTCCTCAGGGCTTTGCAACAGCTCGGGACACTTTTTCAGGTGGTCTCTGGAGACAATGGCTGTGGTCTCTCCTCCATCCTTACTGATGACACACACTTTTGGGTTCTCATGGCTTGAGGGCAGCACGGTGTACGGGTCCTTCTCCCACTGGTCGTCCAACTTGTGGAGCCGCCTCTTTCTCTTCAAGACCTGCTCTCCGGGTACCAGGGGAACAGCGGGAGCATGCTAGTTATAAGCCTTCTCTTGCCTTTCTCTTGCTTGAGACAGACTTCGCTCGACGCTCTCCTGTACTTTCCAATACTGCTGCTGCCGTTCTGTATCCCAGTCTGCCTCTGGCGAGGTGTCCTCAGGTGTCAGGACTCCCATATCCAGGTCAATAGGCAGCTTACCAGGTCTTGCTCTCATTAGGTAAGCCGGGGTACAGTTGGTGGAACCTACGGGGATGTGATTATACAAGTCCACCAGATCAGGCAGTTTTTCAGGCCACAGACTGCGTTCTTCCAGGGGCAACGTTTTTAGCAAGTCTATCACCACCTGGTTCATTTTCTCACATAGTCCATTGGTCTGAGGGTGATTAGGCGTTGTTCTTATCTTCCTGCAGCCATACAGGTTGCAGAACTCCTGGAAGACCTCCGCTTCGAAGGCTGGTCCTTGGTCCGTCAACACTTGCTCCGGATACCCGTGTGGACGGCAGAAGTGCAGCTGGAAGGCTCTGACTGTTGTTAAGTCTTTGACAGGGACCACCACCAGGAACCGGGAGTAGTGATCTACGATGGTGAGGGCGTAGACTTACCCAGATTTGCTTGGAGCCAGTTTCACATGGTCCAGGGTTACCAGTTCCGGTGGCTGCCTGGTGATGATGGACTGCAGGGGAGTCTTCTGGCTGGCACGGTCCTTTCTTCTTAGGTTGCACGGGCCACAGTCTCTGCACCATCTCTCGATGGCTCCTCTCATGCCTACCCAGTAGAACCATCCACGCAACAGGAACTCCAGCTTCTTCCATCCGAAGTGTCCTGCTCCATCGTGGTATGCCTCCAGAACCATAGCCGCGTCTCGTCTTGGGACCACTACCTGCCAGGTCAGCTCATGTGTTCTAGAGTTGACCACTCTCCGGCACAGCTTCTCCTTGTAGAGAAACAGCTTACGTTTCTCCTTCCACAGTTGCTTGGTCTCCTCTGGAGCATCTGGGTCAAGACGGGCATCGGCCTGTGTCAGCATTTCCTTCACCAGACGGACTGCGGGATCACTGTCTTGTGTCTCCGCCCAGCTGTAGTGGGGTAAGGGATTGAACGTAGCAGAGCGCCTGTCCCTCACACGGTGGGAATACAGGGTAATCCCATGACGGTGGAACGCAGGGAGTTCGACTTCTTCCAGTTCTTCTGGATCTTCCCCTACGTCCGGTTAGTTTGGCATTCTGGACAGGGCATCCGCGTTGGCATTCGAGCGTCCCGCCCGGTATTTGTTGGTGAATTCATAGTTGGACAGGCGGGCCATCCATCTCTGCTCCAGGGCACCAAGTTTTGCAGTGTCCAGGTGTGTCAACGGGTTGTTATCCGTGTACACGGTGAACTTGGAAAAGGCAAGGTAATGCTTGAAACGTTCGGTCACTGCCCACACCACTGACAGGAACTCTAGCTTGAATGAGCTATAATTCTCAGGGTTTCTCTCTGTGGGCCGTAGTTTTCGGCTGGCGTAAGCGATTACCCGTTCTTTCCCCTGCTGGATCTGGGACAGTATGGCTCCTAGCCCGATGTTGCTCGCGTCCGTGTGGAGGATAAAGGGCTGGCCGTAATCAGGGTACGCCAGGATTTCATCCCCCGTGAGGGCCATCTTCAGCTGGCGGAAGGACTCCTCTTCCAGCTTTTCCCACCTGAAGGGCGGCTTCTGGTTTTTGGCCTTCCTGGATTGACCTATCAGGAGGTCCTGCATAGGGGCTGCCATTTTGGTGAAACCGGGAATGAATCTTCGGTAGTAGCCTACCAACCCGAGGAACTGCCGCACTTCCTTTATGCTGGAGGGTCTTGGCCAGTCTTTAATCACGGTGATCTTATCGGGGTCAGGAGCCACTCCGTCAGCACTCACCACATGTCCCAGGTACTGCACCTTTGGTTTCAGGAGGTGACATTTGGAGGGTTTCACCTTTAGGCCGTAGCTTGCCAGGGCATCAAACACTTCTGCCAGGTGTTTCAGATGGTCTTCGTAGGTTTTGGAATAAACGATGACATCATCCAGGTATAACAGGACCGTCTCGAAATTCCGGTGTCCCAGACAGCATTCCATCAACCGCTGGAAGGTTCCTGGTGCATTGCAGAGTCCGAACGGCATACAGTTGAATTCGCTGAGACCCATCGGAGTGGTGAATGCAGTCTTCTCCTTGTCTGCCTCTGCTACAGGAACCTGCCAGTACCCGCTAGTAAGATCCAAAGTGGAGAAGAAGTTAGCAGATTTTAATGCAGCTAAAGATTCTTCTATTCTAGGTAACGGGTACCCATCTTTGTGTGTGATACGGTTGACCTTTCTGTAGTCTACACACATTCTCATTGTGTTGTCCTTCTTTTTCACTAGAACTAGTGGAGCTGCCCAGGGGCTACAGCTGTCCCTGATTACCCCAGCCTCCTTCATGTCCCGCAACATCCCCTTTGCATGCTGATAGTGTGCAGGGGGTACAGGTCGGTATCTTTCCTTTATGGGTGGATGGTCTCCTGTGGGGATGTGATGTTCTACCCCCTTTACTCGCCCGAAGTCTAGCGGGTGTTTACTAAAGACTCTTTCATACTCCCGAACCACCCGGTAGACTCCCTGATTTTGGTGTGAGGGA
Organism: Phyllobates terribilis; assembly: GCF_046119375.1. Classification (NCBI taxonomy): domain Eukaryota; kingdom Metazoa; phylum Chordata; class Amphibia; order Anura; family Dendrobatidae; genus Phyllobates; species Phyllobates terribilis. The sequence goes on along the minus strand of NW_027363901.1, from coordinate 12,703 downwards.
GTGGAGGTAGTACCCACATGCAGTTGCTGACACCAGTCCTCCATTTGTTTCTTAGAGCCGTTACCTTCCTCTGGTTGAGATGGAGGCAAGGGTTCCACGGCCCTTACAGAATTTTGGTTTATGGTGAACAATTTGGCTAGCGTGGCATACCGGGGCAGGTATACTTCTCTCCCCCCGATATTTATGATGCGGACGGGCTCCCTCCCATGGCGTACATCGACCACCCCCCGTGCTGTCAAAATGGTGGGCCTACTGTCTGAGTAGACGGGTTCTACCATTGCTTGGTAGTCTCTACCTCTTAGACCAATAGCTGCCCGGCACCAGATCATCATCTCACTTTTCGGGAGCATGGCAATAGGGAACGGGTCACACATTCTCACGCTACCAATCTCACCACCAGATAGTTCCACTTGTTGCCGTTTCATCAGTGCCCGGATCTCTTTTTGGAGAACACGCTGCTGGCTGGAACTGGCGTTCTTGGTAACCTGCTGCAAAATGAGAATTACCTCTGCAAGACAATTTTCAATTACGTTAGTTCCCAAGGTTATTTTAGGGTGACTCTCATGACGGTCAATGTCCACAATAATCAGTCCTTGTGCCGCCAGTTCGACTTTACCGATCTTAATGGTCACCTCTTTGAACCCCACCTGCGGCACGGGCTGACCATTGCTGGCGATGATACTCAGGTCATCATCTGGGTAGCGGGTTATGTCCGAGTCATTCCAGTACCGCTTAAAGAGCACGTACGGGATGGTAGTCACCTGTGACCCAGTGTCTAGTAGGGCACTCATAGGAATGCCATCCAGTACCACAGGCAAGACTGGACGTCCCCCTACGTATTTATCACGCTAGTTCGATGGGCCTGATGATCTTATGCCTGGGGGTTGGCCCTCTACCCCAGGTTGTGCCCGTTTATATGACAGTACCTTGCCATATGTCCGGGTTGATTGCAGCGGCGGCAGATGGGCTGTCCGTCCTCGTTGTAGCGGTCGCTGGGTCTTCCTCTGGACGGCGGGATCCTCCTCTGTCGGCGCCATGGGACGTCCTCCGGTCCGGATTCCAGCTGGATCTTTCCTGGAGGAGAGACCTGTAAAGACTGCACAGTTCTGGTTAGCGCGGATACGCTTTTGGTCAGTTCTTGGACCTGATGGTGCAAGTCTGTAGCCGGGTTGTTATCCAAAGCCTGCGCACCAGCTCCTACAGACTCTGTAGACAAGGGCGCCGCCTCCTGGTGATAGGCAATAGCAGGGCGCCAGTGGGTTACAGAGCTACCCGGTGCCGGTTCTCGGAGCACCCGGATGGCCCTGTCTTTGAACTTTGCAAAGTCTAACCCAGGGTTCTGCAAGGCCATTGCATGTGACTGGGTTTGGTGGGCGTTGGACAGCAGACCCTCAATGAATTGCTCAGTCAACAGTTCATCTGCATTCCGCACACTGTCAGGGTCTGCCTGTTTAATGGCTCCCAGGGCCTCTTGCAAATTCAAAGCATAGTCTCTTATACTGTCTTGGGCCCGCTGCTTGCACCCATAAAATTTCATTTTGATCTCTGCAGAGGTGCGGGTATCAAACGTGTCCCTCAGACGGGCTAAGATCTCCTTCACGGTCTCCTTGTCCCTGACTGACCAGGACTTTACTTCACGTTGGGCTGCGCCGGTTAACTGGCCTACCAATATGCTCACTTTTTGTCCCTCCGTCAGGGGGTATACTTTAAACAGGCTGTACAGTCTCTCTTTAAAGTCGCTTAGGGTATGCGACTCCCCTGAGTATCCGGGGATGTAAGGCATGGTGAACGGCATTACTGCGGCAGCGGCCACGCTGGTGGTAGAGGGTCCCTCCGTATCCTCCCCCCTAGTTAAGTGTGGCCTACCTTCTGTTGCTTCTTCTCCGTAGGCCGCGGCTCCGCAGACGATCGTCAGGGTGGAGGACCATGCATCGCGCTCTGGTGACGTCAGCGTCACTCCCTCTCCTTCCAGGACCTTGCGCAGCGTCGGTGCGTAGGGCGGAGCTTCAGGTCTCGCGCGCTTTCGGCGTCCACACCCCTCTTCTTCCCGCGCGGCGTCCTGAAGATGGCGTCCGACGGCGGGAAAACGACTGCGGATGGCGGGAAAACAGCTGAAGATGGCGGGAAATGGCTCCGGATGGCGGGAAATGGCTCCGGATGGCGGGGACCTTCACCACGGCAGGTGTGACAGTCTTTTGAAGGCGCGCAGTACCCGGTGGTTGCGGGCACGAAATCCTGCCGACTACGCCAAAGTTGACGCGCCCCCTGGGCCTAGTGTACACATGTAGTGGGTTACCCGGAGCCGGGTCTCTGGGGATTGTAGTCTCCGTGGCGGCGACCCGGTCCCGTGACTCAGGGTGGTCAAACCAGTGGCGGTATAGTATAAGTTTTAGGTTAATTGTCCGACTACGCCACCCATGGGTTGCGGTCAGGGTGTACCGCCGCTGCGAGGCAGACCACTGAGGCTGGTGTGGTATGCGCAGCAAAGGATGGGATAACTCCCCACGGGAAGAGTATAGCCTCAGGGCAGGGAATGTGGATGATGGGAGTGATGGTGCACGGGCGTCCTAGTATTAGTAGTGCTGTATGCGGTGAGAAAGCAGGAACGACTCAGAGTCTTTGCAGTGCAGTTCAGGGTCTTTACTGATGATATTAAGGCAGACCCTCCCGGGAGTACTGGCTAGCATAAGGGGCCTGGTCAGTCTGTGAACAAACAGGAGTTCCCCTGGCCAGGTGGAGTTGTAGGCCTCCCCGTCTATCTGCACTCTTCCTGGCTACCTTGCTGTAAGCGTGTGGAAGTAGCCCACGTCCCTGAGTATACCGTGTGGTGCTCACCCGTATGGCTGGTGACTTGGGGCCTTCTGATAGCCTTCGCTCCTCGATGGCGGTGCTGGTCCCTTCCTTGTGACTGAGCCTCCGGGCTTCTATGGCCAGAGGACCTGGAATCCCCTGCCGGCTGGTTTCTGCTGCTGGACTTAAAGATCCCCGCAGCCTCTGACTCTGGTGTCCGGTTCTTATATTCTTCTGCCAGGGCGAACTCTGCTTAGCTCCAGCCCCTGGTCTTCAGCTCCTGCTCCTACAGAGCTCCTAGCTGTTGCTTTCCCTGTCTTTCTCCTCTCTAGACTCTTAGACTGACTAACCCCGCCCCAGACCCAGTTTATGTAGGGCAAGTTCCTCCCCTATCTGGCCTGGGACAGGAGCTGTTGCATGTTTAAGGGCTCCTGACCAGGAAACCTCCCACTTGCTCTCAGACGTGATATTTCTATCCCTGTGGCAACCAGACCCCTGGGGTACCACATGTATAAATGTATGGCTGACAGCCAGCCAGGTCTGGAGCTGAATGTGAATGACTTTATATGGTAGTCTACCAGGAATATAAGATTGAAAGTTCTTTATTGGAAGCTGGGACCTAGGCTTATTGGTCCCTATAAAATAACAGCCGTCATTAACCCATCAGCGTTTCGTCTTGAACCTCCTCTGGCCCTTAAAGTCCACTACGTGTTCCATAGGTCCTTACTCAAGAAGTATGTGGAACCTCTTGAGCCCTCACCTCTACCACCACCCCAGTAATGGTTGTGGTAATCTGGAGTTCCAGATTTTGAGTATTGTAGATTCTGGTCTCCAACGTCGTTCTCTACAATACTTGGTGCACTGGAAAGGTTATGGTCCAGAGGAGAGGATGTGGGTTTCAGCATCAGAGATGAATGCTCCCAGGTGGGTTCATTCATTCCCCACCTCTTATCCTGAGAAACCCGGTCCTGAGTGTCCGGAGGCCACTCGTAGAGAGGGGTGTACTGTCACGGGTGTGTCAGAAGTGACAGTCGCCCTGCTGTTGGTCGCTCATCCCCCTCCCTTCCCTAGCCAGGGCTTAACACCATGGAAAGACAGGGCGAGGTTCGCGTGCAGCAATTGGTGAAGAACCAATATAGGGACGTAAGTGGAGACAGGGTGATATTAGATCAGCCTAGGATGTCTCCACTTCCCCCTTTCCCTAGAGTCTGGTCTCCCTTTCCCTCTTCCCTTTGTGTTGCACTAAGTCTTTCCCACACATTGCGTGACACACACAGAGTGACTGCAGACTTATCGGTTTGGACAGGACAACCCCTTATCATGCCTGTTTTTGCTGCTAGAGAAGGACCATGCTTAGCAGGCAGTTGACACCCCTAGTCGTTTGGAGTTTGCAGTCATTTCTTGCTGGATGGAAAGAAAAAATGAGGCTGAAGAGTTACCATACAGCCATAGGGTCAAGTGATAGTGACTGCTAGTTTTTCTTGGCTTATGAGATCAAACTGGTATCTAAAAGTCATTGTGATTCTGATTCTAATATTTGAAGAAAGTCAGATATCAGTCACATATCAAAATCACACATCATTTGAATTTGGCCTGGAGGAGGTCTGTGTGAAAGTCCCAATGCATTTCAGACAAGTTTGCACTGAAAATCACATAACCAAATAGAATGCTTAAGTTTCTTCAACTGAGTGTTTAAGTCAATGGTAAGTGTACTGGCTTCTAGACATAGAGTTTTGGGTTCAATTCCCAGCAGCATACAGTGAACTTTTTATTATTATTTTCATCAGTTGTGAAAGTCAGATGTCTAAGTCACTTATCAAAGTCACATATCAAAGTCAGTTCTCAGACAAGGTATTTAGCCTCAAACTGACATTATTCTGATGTTTGACTTTGATATCTGTCATGTCCTAAACTAGACGCTGTAGTTGAGCACCTCTTCATGAATCAGGATCATCCGACTCCAGCATGCCCCTCATCAAGATTGCTGTGAACAACGCCGGTCTTGATGAATCGAGCCCATTGTGTTTTATATTACGGAAACATATTGGCACATTTTATTATACAATTGGTGGTCTTGTATTATTTCTATATTGTTGCTACAGCAGCATAGTGGGCCCCAAGAATGATTTACTCTGGGGATCCAAGGTTCTGCAGCCCGATGCTGCATACAATTAATATAAAAAAATAAAATAAAATTAATGTTAATATTAATATTGAGCAGAATTAATTTCAGCCTATTGGTGCAGCCTCCACAACTGTCACGGTCTCCCATGTTGTCCCTTGGGAAAATTAATCGCCCACTCTTGCTCTATTATATATAGTGCTATGTTATGCAAAGTGCTAAAGTGCTGCACATTTTCCATCTACACATGTGCATCAAAGCGTCTGTGTGTTACTCACAGAACCTTTGATGCACATGTGTAGATAGAATCACATGATCTATCAAAGGGGATCATGTGACAAGTCACGTGATACATCCAGTACCTGAGGGGGGGGCACACCTTCTAAACTACCCAGTGCCCTGGCTACTCTTACTACTCTTAATCCACTCCTGTACATACAGTACAGACCAAAAGTTTGGACACACCTTCTCATTCAAAGATTTTTCTGTATTTTCATGACTATGAAAATTGTACATTCACACTGAAGGCATCAAAACTATGAATTAACACATGTGTAATTATATACTTAACAAAAAAGTGTGAAACAACTGAAAATATGTCATATATTCTAGGTTCTTCAAAGTAGTCACCTGTTGCTTTGATGACTGCTTTGTACACTCTTGGCATTCTCTTGATGAGCTTCAAGAGGTAGTCTCTGGAAATGGTTTTCACTTCACAGGTGTGCCCTGTCAGGTTTAATAAGTGGGATTTAATAAGTGGGATTTCTTGCCTTATAAATGGGGTTGGGACCATCAGTTGTGTTGTGCAGAAGTCTGGTGGATACACAGCTGATAGTCCTACTGAATAGACTGTTAGAATTTGTATTATGGCAAGAAAAAAGCAGCTAAGTAAAGACAAAGGAGTGGCCATCATTACTTTAAGAAATGATGGTCAGTCAGTTCGAAAAATTGGGCAAACTTTGAATGTGTCCCCAAGTGCAGTTGCAAAAACCATCAAGCGCTACAAAGAAACTGGCTCACATGAGGACCACCCCAGGAAAGGAAGACCAAGAGTCACCTCTGCTTCTGAGGATAAGTTTATCCAAGTCACCAGCCTCAGAAATCGCAGGTTAACAGCAGCTCAGATTAGAGACCAGGTCAATGCCACACAGAGTTCTAGCAGCAGACACATCTCTTCAACAACTGTTAAGAGGAGACTTTGTGCAGCAGGCCTTCATGGTAAAATAGCTGCTAGGAAACCACTGCTAAGGACAGGCAACAAGCAGAAGAGACTTGTTCGGGCTAAAGAACACAAGGAATGGACATTAGACCAGTGGAAATCTGTGCTTTGGTCTGATGAGTCCAAATTTGAGATCTTTGGTTCCAACCACCGTGTCTTTGTGCGACGCAGAAAAGGTGAACGAATGGACTCTACATGCCTGGTTCCCACCGTGAAGCATGGAGGAGGAGGTGTGATGGTGTGGGGGTGCTTTGCTGGTGACACTGCTGGGGATTTATTCAAAATTGAAGGCATACTGAACCAGCATGGCTACCACAGCATCTTGCAGCGGCATGCTATTCCATCCGGTTTGTGTTTAGTTGGACCATCATTTATTTTTCAACAGTACAATGACCCCAAACACACCTCCAGGCTGTATAAGGGCTATTTGACCAAGATGGAGAGTGATGGGGTGCTACGCCAGATGACCTGACCTCCACAGTCACCAGACCTGAACCCAATCGAGATGGTATGGGGTGAGCTGGACAGCAGAGTGAAGGCAAAAGGGCCAACAAGTGCTAAGCATCTCTGGGAACTCCTTTAAGATTGTTGGAAGACCATTTCCGGTGACTATGTCTTGCAGCTCATCAAGAGAATGCCAAGAGTGTGCAAAGCAGTCATCAAAGCAAAAGGTGGCTACTTTGAAGAACCTAGAATATAAGACATATTTTCACTTGTTTCACACTTTTTTGTTAAGTATATAATTCCACATGTGTTAATTCATAGTTTTGATGCCTTCAGTGTGAATGTATAATTTTCAAAGTCATGAAAATACAGAAAAATCTTTAAATGAGGTGTGTCCAAACTTTTGGTCTGTACTGTACATACAACACTACACATCAGTGCAGGTACAACTTATGGCTTCTTCATCTAGGAGTTTATGAGCATCATCTGTCTAATTGACAGAGAACCCCTGAGAAGTCTACACAAGAAAGCTTCTGTCTGTATCATGATTCCAGTGACTTTTATAAGGTTTAGACAATGGAAGCATAAAGCTGGTTAATGTTTATAAGTATGATTCGTCGATAATACCGAATTGGCCAGATTCTGTAATCTCGAGAAGTTTACTTTTAAACATTGTTTTAGACAATAGATCTGTGTATTTCTCATGGAGCATAATGGTAAGTGTACACACATTATTTGAATCAATATTTTGGTTACAATAACACTATTAGTCAAAGCAAATATCACAGTGGTCACTTTTGTACAAATCAGGATAATGAATCTTTGAAACACACAACTTCATAGACCATAGAACAATTAACATTGTCTTACTGTATTGACTCCTAGCAAACACTTTGTGGATAGCATGCATCAAGGACAGTTCATGTGAAAGAGCTAGTTTCTCAGTATCAGAGTAAATCAATATTATACTGCAGTATATTGCAATATTATAGTGCTTGGATTCACGCAACCATATTTGCAATACATTCCACACTTGGTCTAATGACCACACTTTATCAAAGCATATAAACAATATGTTACAATATGTAGGCTATAAGATATCCATATTTTTATTAGCAATACAATCCACATTTGGATATCTTATAGCCACACATTATTTACACAAATCACCCTATCCAAAGGGGATGGTTTTAGCGGATGATTGCCATAAAAATAATAATGGAAGTGTACACTGTGTACAACAACACAAAGCAATGCATGAACAAATTATAGCAAAAAATAAATCAGCTGGCCTAATACTCAAAGTCTTCATGGCAATCCTCCCAGTGGATGGCCATGGAACAATGAGGTGGAATAAGATTCTACAGGTGAACAACTGGCTACGTCGATGGTGCCGTCAACAAGGATTTGGAATTCTGGATCACGGAATGAATTACCTATACGATGGACTACTTGCTAGAGATGGGGTACACCTTACGAAGACTGGAAAACATGTATTTGGAAGTCGCCTTGCTACACTCATCAGGAGAGCTTTAAACTAGAACAATGTGGGAAGGGAAGCAAAAGGCCAGAAAAAGCCATACAGCTGACAAATACTATTGAGATCTCTGCTACTGGAAGTGGAAAGGAAGAACAAAGACAAAACAATTTAAATAATAAAAATATGGGAGGAAGAGAAACCAATCACAAACTAAAATGTTTTTATACAAATGCACAAAGCATGGGCAACAAACAAGGAGAATTAGAACTACTAATGCAGGAAAAGAAATATGATGTCATTGGAATCACTGAAACTTGGTGGGACGATACACATGATTGGAATAAAAGGCTAAAAGGATACAACTTATTTGCAAGAAACAGACTTGATAAGCGAGGAGGAGGTGTCGCATTGTATGTTAGAAAAGCGTATATCTGCAAAGAGATTGAAGCTTCAGAGACTGGGAGTTCTGTGGAAACTGTTTGGGTAAGAATACAAGGAGAGAACAACGGAAAGGACACCATTGTAGGCATTTACTACAGGCCACCTGGGCAAGCTGAAGATATGGATGAACTCTTTATGTATCAAATGACCAAGTTCTCCAAAAAATATGACCTAGTGGTCATGGGAGATTTCAACTATCCAGACATTTGTTGGGAATCTCTCTCAAGTAAAACTAACAGGTCAAGCAAATTCTTATCCTCTCTTGCTGACAACTTTATCTTCCAAAAGGTAGGGGAGAAAACAAGGGGATCTGCTACTTTGGATCTAATCCTTATAAACAGGGAGGAAATGGTTGAGGAGGTAAAGGTGGCTGGGACCCTAGGAGGCAGCGATCATGCTATTATAGAATTTTGGATAACTAGAGGAGGAAGACATGTGAAGACTCAAACTTCAAGGTTAGATTTTAGAAAGGCAGATTTTAAGAGACTCAGAAAGAGAATAGGAGGGATCCAATGGCTGGATGTCCTTAAGGACAAAAATGTCCAGGAAGGATGGGAAATTTTTAAAAATGAGATTCTCAAAGCACAATCGTTAACAATCCCGAAAAGTAGGAAGAATGGGAAGCATTTAAGGAAACCAGGATGGATGAACACAGAACTTAAACACATGCTAAAAAGAAAGAAAGAAATGTTTATTAAATGGAAAGAGGGAGGCATATCTAAAGAAGATTATAATGCAGTCTGCAGATCCTGTAGGGCACGTATCAGGTTAGCTAAAGCTGACAATGAATTAAGGCTTGCAAGAGATGTCAAAAGCAATAAAAAAGGATTTTGGGGGTATGTCAAAAGTAAAAGAAAAGTCAAAGATGCTATAGGATTTTTACAGGATGAAAATGGAGAAATGGTAAGAGAGGATGTTGAGAAGGCCGAACTTTTTAATTCCTATTTTGCATCTGTTTTCTCTCAGAAAGAAAATGTAACATCAACTGATCTTCACTGTCCTTTTAAAGGAATAGAGGAATCCAAGTTATCTGTAAACAGAAAGATTGTGAGGGAATATTTAGCTAACATAAATGAGTTCAAGTCTCCAGGTCCAGATGAATTACACCCCAGAGTACTGAAGGAGATCGTAGAAGAAATTTTAGAACCACTCTCCATAATCTTTGAAAATTCTTGGAGAACAGGAGAAGTCCCAGAAGACTGGAGAAGAGCAAATGTTGTTCCTATCTTCAAAAAGGGGAAGAAGGTGGACCCAGGGAACTATAGGCCGGTGAGTCTGACTTCTATACCAGGAAAGATCTTTGAACAAATTATTAAACAACATGTATGTAAGTACATGGATAAGAATGAAATGATTAACCAGAGTCAGCATGGGTTTGTAACTAACAAGTCATGTCAGACTAACTTAATTTCCTTCTATGACATAATCACTGACTGGGTGGATCAGGGAAATGCTGTAGATATAGTATATCTTGACTTCAGCAAAGCATTTGACAAAGTATCTCACACCATCCTTATTGAAAAAATGACCAAGTATGCAATGGACCAGGCAACTGTTAGGTGGATTCATAACTGGCTTAGTGATCGGACTCAAAGGGTGGTTGTAAATGGCTTCACATCCAGCTGGATGAATGTCTCAAGTGGGGTACCACAGGGCTCCGTCCTGGGACCTGTATTGTTCAACATCTTTATCAATGATTTAGATGAAGGAATTGAGGGTAAACTGATTAAATTTGCTGATGACACAAAGCTAGGAGGGATAGCTAATACTAGAGAAGAGAGAGAGAGGATTCAAAAAGACCTAAATAAACTGGAGCAGTGGGCAGCAACCAACAGAATGGTTTTTAACAGGGAAAAATGCAAAGTACTACATCTGGGCAATAAAAATGAAAAAAGCATATACAGAATGGGAGGAATAGAGCTAAGCAACAGTACATATGAAAAAGACTTAGGTATACTAATAGATCATAGACAGAACATGAGTCAACAGTGTGATGCAGCAGCAAAAAAGGCAAATACAATTCTGGGATGTATTAACAGAAGCATACAGTCTAGATCACGTGAAGTCATTATCAGTCTTTACTCCTCTTTGGTCAGACCTCATCTGGAATACTGTGTACAGTTTTGGGCACCACGTTTTAAAAAAGACATAGACAAACTGGAGCAAGTTCAGAGAAGAGCGACCAGAATGGTGACTGGTCTGCAAACCATGTCCTATGAGGAACGGTTGCAGGATTTGGGAATGTTTAGCTTGCAAAAAAGAAGACTGAGAGGAGACTTAATAGCTGTCTACAAATATGTCAAGGGCTGTCACATTGTAGAAGGATCATCTTTATTCTCATTTGCACAAGGAAAGACTAGAAGCAATGGGATGAAACTAAATGGGAGGAGACACAGATTAGATATTAGAAAAAACTTTTTGACAGTTAGGGTGATTAATGAGTGGAACAGGCTGCCACGAGAGGTGGTGAGTTCCCCTTCAATGGACGTCTTCAAACAGAGGCTGGACAGACATCTGTCTGAGATGATTTAGTGAATCCTGCTTTGAGCAGGGGGTTGGACCAGATGACCCAGGAGGTCCCTTCCAACTCTACCATTCTATGATTCTATGATTCTATGATTCAATCATCTCCTCTGCCAAAAAACTTTCCCCAATGCAGTTCACACAGGCACAACATGGATTGCACGTGAAGTTCTGTGTCACAGCTTCTCCTTCTGTGTCCTCATCTTGAGTAGCTACCCCTATAAGCTTTGTCCATAACTGTAGAGGGGGTCAGTACTGCCACCAAGTCTCAAATATATTGATAGCAGTGGTAACCTTTGTCACGCAAAAATGGCTAGTGTTCATCATTTGAGCCAAGTAAATCTATAGATTCTGTTTGGTTTTCCATGACGCCACATTTTCCACGGTTGGCCTCTCGATTTTCGGTCTGAAGATTGCTTGGGTCATCATTTCCAGATTTTGATCTAAAGGGAAAACACATATTATTCTCTGCACAAAATCCCGGTCAGTTGGGACGTGTTCCCCTTTCTTTTGCCCGGGTTTCATAACTATCAACACATTGTCTGCTCCTTGAACAATTACCTCTGCAGGTTCTGGAGGACCTTTGTCACCCAGTTGTTTCAACCAGATTTTTGCACCATCATTGATAGGATCTGAGGATCCAAATCCTTCACCTCCTCTGACTGTCACAACTGCAGGGGTCCTTACTCTGACCACCTTCGTTTTAGAAATAGACAGTACCAGTAACTGAGTTATCTTATCTCTCTTCTGTATTATCATGACTTTTTCTTCATCATTCATTAAAAGTACTTTAATTTCTTCCTGATAATCCTGGTCTATCACTCCTCCCATTACCTGAATACCCTTTAAGGCCAAGCCTGACCTTGAGGTTATAAGACAAAAATGCTCAGGTGGCATTTGCAAGCCTATAGCAGTCCTGATTTTCTTTACAACTTCTTTGAAGTGACTTTCATTGTCACTTTGAATCTATTGGGATACAGTACAATACCATTGTTTCCAAAGTCTTAATAGTATTGTTAGCATTGGCCATTTTACAGGTACAAATCAACGTAAACCCAGAATATGCATACAAAGCTGTGCATACGCATACACATCCTCCATCATGTAGAGGAGGGCCAATGTAGTCAATTTGCCCAGGAAGTTTTCCTTGAGCTTTCTGGCCTCTCACCACATGAGGGATTGGTCTCTGTTGTGAATATTGACACTTAATGACGGTTTCCTTTATGAACTCTAACCTGATGGGCACCCCTCTGGTCTGTGCCCATTGAGTCAGTCCAAGCAGCTCCTCAGAGGTATCAGTCTTTACTGGATTCAGTGACTGATATTTCGGACTGTTAGTCTGCTACTGAGTTGAATCTTTCCAGGGTATCTGAAGCACAAATAGCATCAACATGAAACACAGTCACTTTAATTATTTGTACAATTGCCCAGATATCTTGCCACAACTCTTTTCCCCATACTTCTTTGCTATGTATACTTGTAGTCTGATAGCCCACTGCGTTCCACACACGGTTGTTACCTTGGTACCTAGCTGACCCTTCTGTAAACCACGCTTGTTTCCTCTGCTCAGGAATCAATTGTTCAAAGGATATCTCCTGCTCCTGAAGTCCCATAGGGACTTTGCCTAACTTCTCATGCAATGTGGAGATTCCACTAACTCCTGGTTTTGCTCTGTCCTGAATTG